>NC_140910.1:9770907-10370907 GCF_045865225.1 Trachurus japonicus
TATATGTATTGTATACTGAGCCCGAACAGAATACCTCTGAGTGCTTGATGATACTGTGGTTGAAAGCTGCACAATAGGTTACCATCTCTCTTTTCTTGTGGAAACCACATGTAACCAGAGATGCATTGAAATCACTCCATGTGTCTAACCTTCAGTTCTTTACATTATACACATTACAGTGTACTCAACTCAGCTGAGGAGAATATGTTGTGAGTTAATGTGTTCCATGTAGCAATTGTACTCACCGAGCACTTTATTAGGAACACCTGTTTAACCATGCTCCTGGGAACAGTCTCCAGAGTTTAATGAGAATGGTGCCAGAAACAAAACTCCTTGCTGTTGAGAGAGGTCACAGGAGAACGGTCAGGTTGATGGGAACTAACAGAAAGGTTGCAGCAACTCGGACAACAACTCTTAAACTGTGGTGAGCAATACAACATCTCAGAATGTGCAATCAAACCTTGAGGCAGTGTGAATACATGGACACAACCTGCCTTGTGTCAACAGTCCAGACTGGTTATGGTGGTGTAATGTTGGGGAGAGTGTTTTCTTAATGGTTGATGATCATGGTGTGAATGACACAGCCTGCCTAAGTATTGTTGCTGGCTGTGTACTTGCTTTTATTGCTACAATTTACCACCTTTTAATGGTTGTCTCCATCAGGTTGGTGCTCCATGTCACAAATCAAAGGTTTTCGTAACCTGATTTCATGCACAATGAATGATGCATTTAGTGAATTCAAGTGACTTAAATGAACTCCCCAGCCACCAGATCTGATGCAGTGTTAAATGTAACAAGTTATCAAAAGAGATCCTGTAAATTCTAGGGTTTTGCCACTTTCTCAGAAACTAATAAGAGCCTTAGAAAGACCTTTTTTTTAAAAATTGTATTTGCTTTTGTCTCAAGTTATGTTTCATATGTTGAGTGTATATTGTTTCGTAAGACATAATCACAATCTAGCCATCCAGGAACTGAGTGAAACAAAGCAAGTACGTAAATGAACCAACACCTTTTTTTCCTCAGAGGTTTGTCTGAGAGGTCCACAGTTTCAGACTTCCAAACCCCTACTCTAGAAATTGACACGGCAGATCTGCAGAAATGATGCGATGCAGTAATGTCAGCATGGACAAAAAAAAAAAAAAGACCAACACTCAAGAGTGCTGCCTGTAATATTTTGTCGTTTTATGTTGCATACTATTCTCATGGATCACGGTGACAGTCAAGTCAAATTAATGGAAGGCAGCTATGATCTTTCCACATCACTCGAGTGATATTTTCTGTTCAAATTCAACACAATGGTGGTTGTTATATTGGGACAGCTTTTGAATATTGAATTTCAAAGCACAGCTGTCTCCCACTGAGCTTGAGCTGCACAACTTACATCAACAGTGTTTCGGTGCTCACATCCCTCACTGTGCCCTCTGATAATGCTCCCAATTTAGCATCAGTCAGAGTGTTTTATCTTTAGTGACCAATCAAGCGGCATCAGTTTTCATTTTCTGCCACATTGTAAAATTGTAAGATCTGTTTCACAGAGTTAAACTCAGACATTCAGGGACTGAAGTGATGAGAGACAGACGAAGTGTGGGAGAGAGAACGTAAGGCAGGGATGAACACGTGAACAGCTTCTGTTTTGAAAGCTGCAACCTCATCTGATGAGTGCCACAGTACTGAGCAACATTGCTGTCCAACTGGAGATGTGTTTTTGTGGTCTAGACTGAGGTCAGGTGAACCCACTTTGTTAAATCAAAGCACTTCATTGTTAAACTGAGTGCTTGGAAACAAAGAATTATCAAACAACCAGTTTGACAATGTGATGAAGGTATCCATTTAGTTCACCCGGAGGACCCTGTTGGCAGTTTAACTACTAAGACAAAGTGATGTTTTAGTTGAATAAGACACCAATCTGTGTCATGCATACCTGTCACTGCAAGTTCATATTGATACATTTTAAAACACACAAGGTCAAAAACTGCTGACATGAAAAGAAAGCCTGAGGGTTTCACAGCGTGATTTGTGATAATGGTGATTTTTTACTTTGACTGTTCAGGTTCTCTTTCCATGTCAGAAGTTTTGAGACAGGTATTGTGATTATCACTACACCTGTCTGGGCAAAATCTTGAATTTCTTGATCTTAAATTGGGGAGCAATTGAGAATCTAAGATGACACAAACCTGAGCTCCATTATTATTATTATTATTTTTTTTTACTGTTAACCACTAACATCACTACCAGACAGCAATCATACCAAAATAGAGTGAGAGAAACAACAGGTGCAATGGTTCTGTACAGTTGATTGAGCTGGTTGAGGAGTTCCTGTTGAAGGTTACAACAGATTACATAAACAGTGATCTACACCATTGGTGAAGTAGCAAAAAGCAAACTGTTTATCTGTTTGTCACTCACCTAAATCTCTAAAATTAGCAGTCATCAGTAGAGTTGTCAGAGAATGTGTAGTGGATTAACAATTAGGATTTCCGTCCTACACATGGAGGAACAGAAAAAAACACACAATACCAAAACGCACAGGTAAATGTGAACACTGGTGTATGTGTTATGTTAAGTCAACGAACAGGAATAACAAAAGTGCTTCTGCCAGTTACCACAAGTAGATGCTTTCTTGTCAGTGAGTGGTTGGGACAAAACAACAGGAAAAGCATAGTTAAGTCCAGTTAAATTTGCCTGAAAGATGTCTGAAGTTCTGTCTTCATCATCCTCACAGAATGTTTATTATTTTTATTTTGGGAGATGTTCTCCGTATTCAGATGTTCAACAGTTTCATATTTTTGATTTTGTCCTTTCTTGCAGGTGGAGAAGATTTATCGTCAGTAAAACACCAGGAAGTAAGTTGCTTTTTTTTTTATTAAGTCTTGCATGAATGGACAGGTGGATTTTCATAGAAACCTCTTGCCAAATGCAGCTTTAAAAGTGCCTATCAACATGTCTGCCTGCCTTTTGCTGCTGTAGTCTGAGCTCCTTTCTTGCTGTTCAACACTGGAACAGATGCCCCATTGTAACTTTCTCTTATTGTTGGTCTCTCTCCGTCTTTTTC
The DNA here is from genome assembly GCF_045865225.1 of Trachurus japonicus. Lineage (NCBI taxonomy): Eukaryota > Metazoa > Chordata > Actinopteri > Carangiformes > Carangidae > Trachurus > Trachurus japonicus. Next base: position 9,773,960 of record NC_140910.1, read on the forward strand.
TCCCCCTGACTCTCTTTGCCACCCTCCCTCTCCCTCTCCGTCCCTTCGTCCTGTTTCTCTACTTTTCCTTTGTAAGCCTTTAATGGTGATTAGCTGTGCTGTGCTGACTGTGTCGCTGTGTCTTGTCTCTCACTGGGAGTACAAGTGCTGTCACTGAACTCAGTCCTGCACTGAGCTACTGTATTGTTTCATCTCAGATGAATGGTTGGGATACAGTATGGGAATATTGTTTAGAGATGAAAGTTTGTGGTGTGTTTTTGCATGTCGGTAGGGATGGGTTCCTGTTACCAATGACAGAGCTGTATGTGACAAGCCTCTCAGTCCAACGCACTGGTTGTTTCCTAATGTGGAGATTTGAGGTGCGTGTGCATGCACGCACACACACACACGCGTGCACACACACACAGTGTATCCACCCTCTTAGATCCCCATCAAAGAGCCAGAACAAAGGTTTCCAGTAGAATGGGGGCTAGAGATACTTGAGCCCTCTTTAATACACCAAGACATTTCCCATTCAGATGCAGAGCTTCAGCACTTTCACTGCATTGTGCAGCCATGCACATGGACCAAATACACAGTTGTCTTTGCATCCCAGTGAATTACCCTGTTGTTGTCGATTACCTTCCTCTTTTAGACTCTTGTCACACTTTATAAAAGGCAACAAAGCACTAAGCAGTATCTGCAAACAAGGGAGTTACAAGCATCTTGTTAGTGTCGTAAACATTTTTAGAGAAGGTGAAAATGAGACTTCATGCCAACAAGTGGATTTGTGTTTTTCTGTATTTATAGCGGGTTGTTATACACATGGTGTAGTTATCAATACAGTATGTCCATCATGAAGGAAATATTCCTGTCATTAAGCAGAGGAAGTTTTATTCAGTTGGTTTGATCAAATGAGTCTGTCTGCTTCACTAGTTGTTACAACACAGATTTAATCAGTGAGCGCTCAATGGAGATAACATGAACCTCTCTGTGGGACCAGATGTCAAAGTGTCATCGCGAACCTCTGTCATTGCAGTATATCAGAAAAAAAACACTTTTTTAATCAGATTGTTAATTAGATGCTCTCAAATCCTAATGGGAGGTTTGTTGCGTTATTCAAGTCAGGCGGAGACAGTGAAAAGGTCAACCTGTTACGCATGTACCATGTCAAATTTTGAATAGGTGCTGAATTAAAGCAGAAGTAAGTGGAATGTTTGTGTTAATATAAGTATAAATAGTTATATCTTCCAACAGCAATCACTTATATAGAGTGTTTTGTCTGAAACACGGGTCTGTCAGTCACTCTGCTCTGCTGTAAGCCGAGGAGAAAACTTTCCTTGTATCCTACAACCTTTATCCAATGAGGAGAGAGAACGGCATAAAGGGGCGGTCCTCTCTGTGTGTGCAGCCAAGGGATGCACGTGAATGTGGTGACGTAAGGACGAGGGCGGGGACTGCTAACTCCATCTGCTGACAAGAAGTTAGCCAAAACGACCAGATCGCTTACTTCTGCTTTAAAGTAATCAAAATCTGAAAGTTGTTTGTAATACAGAACCATGTATATAATTTAACAGCATTTATATGTATGTACATGCATTAAATTTAGTGTTCAATTAAAAAAAACAACTAAAAATATGATGTCCAATAAATTTTCACTGTTGTATGCTGTTAAACCATTTTAAAAGACAATACAATTTAATTTCTGCCAGTAAGACCACGGTGAGATGGGAGTTATCAGACTAATTTAGTTACATGTCCTGCATGCATATGAATGGATAAGGCAAAGAAAAGGCAGCCTCCTCCGCTGTTGGCCCATTATGTAGTCTTATACTTAGAAAATGATCGTCCTCATGCCTACGGGTAAATAAGGACAGACAAGCCTCCTCCACTGTTGGCGATCTGTAGCTGATTTGGCAGTGTGACCGCAGCTCTTCGTCATCATCCGTTTTCGTCATCTTTGCTTTTTATGGCCACAGCAGCCCATGTCTCCAGCGTAATTCACTATCATTTCTGGACTTAACACAAAAATGTCATCTGAAATGTAGACATCTGCATGCACTGCAGGTTGAAGATTGAGGCAGATCTGGTGACTATGCCCCCGTGTAATTTCCAGTGTGAGTGGACTACTCTTGCCTTTTACCAGACTCCTCCAGCGCTGGCAGTCTACAACCTGGCAGTCTGACTGCAGCACATCATGACTGTCCTTCAGTTTCTGCAACTATTCTATAAGTCATTTTATTTAGCAGTTGTGATGTTCATACACACACACACACACACACACACACACACACACACACACACTGAGTCGCTTAGTCACAGCAGTGTCATCAGTCGGTTTGATTCCAGCTGATCCAAATGAGGGAGTTTCTTATCACCAACATCATTGCATGCACTGCTGACAGTGTCTCCTCCATGTTTAGAAGATACTAATCCTTCACTAAGAAGCAGGTGACAGATATCCTCACAGTCCACTGTGTCGTACATCACTTAAACCTTGTTGGCAAAACTAAAAGTTCCATGCTCTCCGTGAGCCGACTCCACGTTCAGATTAATAGATCATTTGTTCAGACTTTTCTTTGGTAACCTTATCTTGTTTCCACTGGAGTAACAAACAGTGCTTTTGTCTTACTGTCTCTGATTGGCTACTGTTTGTGGTAAATCACAACACCTTGAATTAACTGTTGCATTTGGTAACAAAATATAATTTATCTATTCACATGACTCTTTTGCTGATGATAGAATGATAACGAAATCTGTTCGGCATTTGGCTTTCAGTTACATGCTTTAGTAATAATACACACAAATGACAATAATCCTAATTATAACAAGTCAAGGCAAGGCAAGACAATTTTATTTGTATAGCCCGTTTTTACAAACAGTTTGTCTCAAAGGGCTTTACACGTCATCATAACAACATCCTCTGCCCCTTAGACTGTAAAGACAATATAAATGCATAATAAATGTGTAACATGAATAATAATCATAAAGTATTAATCAATTATAACGAGATTTTATTTGGTGAATCTTGATAAAGGATTTAGGTAATGGATAACGGTTCATTATCATTGCTCTAGCTTGTTCCCTAACTGCCAGTTTATATCTTAGTCAACAGGAAATGGGTATGCCATTAGTTCATTAGCTTATTAATACAGAATAGCAATCTTTGCAAGTTAATCATTGAAAAATACAGCAAGCGCCATCATCAAATGAATACATTGACATTCATACATTAAGAGTGTAGTATCTCATCACAAGCATCATGTGGGAAGATTACTTTGATATTTCGGCACAAAAAGGTGAAATGGCATGCCGACACCGGTGCAGCTGTCACTGAAAGCTGCAGGCACCTGTGACTGCATGCAAGCTCATTATCTTACAGCTTTCAGCATAAATTGGTTGAAGGAAGGAATGCTGACTGGAAACTGAAGCCGAGGGACAAATGATTAAACTTTTTACCCAATAATTTGACACAGGGAACGTACAGGAAAATGACTGGCTCGGATTCAAAATGTCAAAATGGCCCTTAAAATACATTTTAGTCAGCATGATAAGGAGCCTGGATGGATGATGAGGAATCCTAACCACGCAGTGTTCAGACTGTGCTTTCATCCAGACTCTCATCTTGTTCTCTCTGTTCATTGGTTTCTGCTGCACCAAAGCTCAAACCCAAGCTTAACAGTAGGCAACGTGTTATCCCCCTTTCATGTAAAATCTCATTAAGTTAGTTATCCACCTTCTGAACTTCTTATTGTCCATTTGCCAGATTTTTTTCAGTGCATTACTGCCACCTCTCTTCAACCCTCTCAACTTTTTATTTATTTATTTATTTTTATCCTGCCAAAACATTGTGGGAGCTGGGCATCGAGTGGCTGTCCTTTGCTGTGAGGTTATTGATGAGTTGCTAATGGAATGCCTATTAAAAGTGAGCATATTGATCCAGCGAGGGTCTGATGACAGTATCATTGCAACAGAGATGCAATTGAAAAAGACATGCACTGCCAAGAGGCGAGAGAAGAACAAGGATATTTGTCCTGCATTTCTTTCTGTCTTTCTTCTTAATCTCAAATTTGAATGCAAATTACTTCTATTACAAAAGTGAGAGACACTGAAATCAATATGAAACTATTCTACCTCCTGTGCTAGCCATTCCCTGACACTCTTTCATAGTTTACAGTGATTTATTCTAACTTGATTTCTGTCCATCCCATAATTTGTCATGGCCATTAGTGCTGTGGAGGACTTCCTGCTCCCAGACGCTTCCCTTCTTACTCACTGAACAAAATAAAGTGGCTGAGAGTCTAACAGCTGCTTGTGTGCAGTCGACTGTCCAGTAATCAAATGTTCCTAATCATTTATCACAGATGAAGTAAGTTTATCTCTTTACCTTTACATGTTTTGACGGCTGTCATCCATCTTCGTCAGAGGAGTCACCGTGTCATGTGGTCACGTGCCTTTATCAGCAGATGTTATGGAGGCGTGGTTGTCTAGTCAGATTTGACATTAGGACCACGCCTCCTGCTGTCAGGTCGTACCTCCAGGATTGCGCTCCAGGTGTGAGATTGCATGTAAACCCCCTCATCCAGGTTCACTGTCCTCTGGGCCCAGTCCAGTAATATTCACGTGAATTTGAAACTGAGTAGTTGTTCAGAAAGGTAAGAGAAAATCAATATTTTCGGAAGAAACTAATACTTACATTTCTACCCCACCACAAAGTAAAGGGCATCCTCCACCCCACTTCAGAACCTTCCGCTTTACATCAACATGGAAGGGGAAGTGGAGGAGCACTTCCAATACAGTGAGCCTTGACTTGATTATGACAAATAAACTACTTACATTATATTCATTATTATTTCCTACACTTGAGAGCAGGATGACCCATCAAAACACTGGAGTGGTTTTCAAAATGGTTACAGGCAGAGTTTATTAACATTAAGAGACATGTCACTGTGTGACAAAAAAGAAAAATATGTCACTTCTAACTTAAAGCAGAAGTAAGCGATCCGGTCGTTTTGGCTAACTTCTTGTCAGCCGATGGAGTTAGCAGTCCCCGCCCTCGTCATGGATCTATTGGTCCTCGTCCCTACGTCACCACATTCACGCGCATCCCATGGCTGCACACACAGCCCTTCATGCCGTTCTCTCTCCTCATTGGATAAAGGTTGTAGGATACAAGGAAAGTTATATATATAAAGTTATATAACTATTTAAGACTTATATTAAAGCAGATATCAGTGGCACGGCCGTTTCGGCTAATGCTGTGTTCAAGGCAGGCTTTTGAAACCGTAAGTTACAGCTTCAAGTCACAACTACGACTTGGTAGCGTTCCAGGTAACCCGTAGCTCATGTTTTTACCGTCCTGTTGTCTGTGAAAGTTCCCTATAACGGCCACTCGTAACTTCCGACCCGTGAACTCGTACCAGATCGAACTGGTATGACTTCACAGGAAGGAAAAACACAAAGTACGAGTTTCCTTGAACGCACCATGAGTTAGCAGCCCCCGCCCTTGTCAGGCATCAATTGGTCCTCGTGCTACGTCACCACATTCACGCGCATCCCTTGGCTGCACACACAGCCCTTCATGCCGTTCTCTCCCCTCATTGGATAACACTTGTATCCCACAAGGAAAATTTTCTCCTCGGGTTACAGCAGAGCAGAGTGACGGAGAGACTCGTGTTTAGGCTGAAATACTTCATGACGGAAAATAGGACTATTTAGGACTTATATTAACAAAAACATTCCACTGATATCTGCTTTAACACAAATATTCCGCTTACTTCTGCTTTACAAACACTCAGTGTTTGTGATCTGGTTTGTTGTCTGTATTGTCTTGCTGCTGCTCTGTGACATTTTAAATTTCCCCTTGGGGATTAAATAAAGTATTTCTAATCTAATTTAATAAGTAAAGTAAGTACTGTAAATACAGCCAGAAATATAGCTCAGTCTTTGTCTGTTAAACTTCTTGCCATTTTTTTTTCAGGTGACATCACAGTTATAAGAATTTGACCAGAGACAATGAAGCTATAGGTTACAACAACTTCATTAACTACACAACCTCTAAACAAACAAAGTTCACCTGATCAAGGATTTTTCTTTTCTTTTTTAAGAAGAACACCATAGAATCATGCTTTTATATCCAGATTTAAATAAATATACATTCAACATTTGGAAACATCTATAAGAGTACAAATTTAGAATCCCTTAGGGCTTGCATCCTTTTATAGTTTCTGTTGTTATTGAAGTACTAAAACCAGTTTCTTTCAGCCCTCGCCCATATCCAGTTTCCATCTTAAGGGAGGAGCTGTGTGCCTACTGTTGGACTCATTCTTCACACCATTACAATGACTGCTATTTTAGAGGCCATACAAAGAAACAATGAAACATTTTGTTGAAGATTTCCAAGTTAAACCATGCAAATTTAAATAAATGCAAATCATGTAAAAAAAAAAAAAAAAAAATCTACATTTGAATATGACATGCATCATAACTGAGGTCTGAAGTCTAAAAAGAGTGGTTATAGTACAGATAGTAATCTGAGGAATATTTTCTTTAAATACCTACGCTTTCAGTTAGACATAAGTGGTCTGAGGCATAAACGCAGAGGGGCACTACAATAATAAAACATTATGATATCCTTTATGTGCAGGAGTAAAAATTTTAGCCCATCAGCAATCTATGCCAAATGAAAGCCATGTGTCCAAGAAAAAAAAAGTTAAAGGGACTGCACAACTCAATCAAAAGGCAGCATTAATGTTACACAAACAGTAATATAATTCACAAGTTAAACATGCTGAACATTTTCTGTAAGTGTAGCATGTAGCATGCACTGTGACATTAAGATGCATAATTTCAGCTGAGACAGTAAATACACCAGAGTTGAAACAAAGAGCAAGTGTCTGTTTTGGTTTAATAACATTTGACATGGATCATAAGAATTCAAGATGTCATACAATTAGCAGAAACTCTAATTAAATTTGTAGAACTGCAGCAACTACATTAGACTCGATCAATTTCAGTTATAATTTAAATGAAGGGTCCGCAACATCTGTGAAAGCGATGACATCAATTATTAGAATTTAATATCCACAAAGAAAATCCTATTTTTTCTGTCCTTATTTTTTTTTTTTTACAACTGTATTACAACTGCAATACTATTACTACCAGCTCTCACCTATAGATAAACTACCTTGCAAACCAATTATGATACTTTCAACTCTTGTCTCTAGTTGGCTTTTAAATGTAGTCTAATTACAGCAGTCAGTTGTCATTATCATACGACAACAATACACAATAAACACAGAAATGGTTTCACTCAACTGTCAGTTATATCTAATATTGGTATGTCTAATACAAGTGTCAACAAACTGCAACTCGTATCCTTATCTCGTTAGGGGAACTAAAACAGGACAAAGGAAAAGAGAAGAAGCATGGAAATAGAGAAAAAAGGTGTTTTTGCTGTTAACTGGTGTTGTGCTTGGTGACAGCTGGAGGGGGTACAACTAAAGTCAGACTCAATTTTAGTGAGAGTGATACACCTATACAGGCTGCTGTGAGATGTTTTACAGAAACGGCACATCTTTTGAATTGCCACAATACTTTTATTTCACACTGTTAATGCCAAGTTACCTGCTCCCAGCTGCCATCATTTGATGTAGCAAGTAGCGGGTAATGTCGTAGGGAAAGATGTAAACTGAGTGTCTGAATGTATTGTCATTTTTTGAAAGTTGGGTTATGTAACTTTTGAAAGTAATAACACAGATTTCCCCTTTCATAATCCTTTGTGCATTTCTGATTACCCAATATAATATTAGTAACAATGCAGGAGCAGGACTTGTAGTGCAGTCTATGCATATCATCAGCTTCACACAGAGTGGCAACACGATGCCATGTATTAGCTGTCTGGTGGGTACATAAAACCAAACTACTTTGAATTGTAGCATAGAATACCAATGCACATTACCTACGCACACACACAAACAAACACGCAGGCACTCTCTCTTACGCACACACACACACACACACACACGCATGCAGGCAACACACTGCCAAACAGGTTAGATGAGTGCAGGTAAGAGAGGAGGAAGGGCTATGCTAATGTCAGTGCAGAGAGGGAGTGAGAGAAGCTAGCACGCAGGCAGACATTTGAACCAACACACAGTCAGGGCACACGAGCGGGTGTAAAGGTGGCCAGACAGGCCATTCCTGTAGACGGCCAAACAGTCAGAGAGGTGAAGGCAGGCAGTGGTACAGATAACCAAGCAGTGTGTTTATTAGGCTGCTCGAGTGTCAGGTAAACAGGCAGGCAGCTCTCTCTGTCTGCTCTGTTGTAGCTGCACAAACGTGGGTAGCAGCAGCATAGAGAAGCAGCTATTAACAGAGGCCTTTATCCTGTGCCGCTTCATCTTTGAGACACACATACAGACTCGCACAGACTGAGACAACTGGTGGCATTCAACCTACTCAGCTTTGCAAGGTAAATGTATAAATTCACTGTGCTTAAATTTGAAGGACAGGGCATGGATATGTGAATGTGTAGGCTTTTCCACAATTAAGTGTGTCTGTCTTTCTTTCTTTTCTTTCTCTCCTTCTTTTAATGTTTTCATCTGTCTTAATGAGCAGTAGAAACTCAATTTAAATAAATGCAAGATAAATTAAGTAATTTCCAATGTCAGAAGCTACACATAAAGCAGTACGAGTTCAACTGTGGAAAGAACCATGTGAAAGTAGCCACGGAAAACCTCAGTGTCTCTTGGTCAGAGTGTAGCAGGTCATTGTAGCTCAGTTTCATCTGGTTCCTAGGTAACCGATTGAAGGAGTTGATAATGAGTGTAGGTGCACGGGTTACCATGCAACTTACCAACCACACCAAGCCCTCCCTGTTAGTGTGTATGTGTACCATCCACTTTAGTAAAACCCATTAACAGGGGCAGACAGAGTTAAAGGACCTGCAATACAATGTTGCCTACCTGCTGTGGTTTTGTGTTACTTTTGTGTTACAGTACACACACACACACAGAGCTGGAGGTTGTAATTTAACAGGTGTTGTGGCTGCAGGCATCAGGTAGCACTGTATCCCTCTGTGTGTGGGAGAGAGAGGGGGGGGGGATAAAACATGACTCATTCCCCAAAATAAAAGGAGCACAGAGATCATACACAGTGAGCTTTTTGCAAGTTTACCTTGACTTTACAGATTCAGATTACACAACTCTGCACAACTAATTCAACCACCAATCAGAGTGGATGATGCAGTTTCCATTTGTCTTACATCTGCAAGGATGGATGGATGGAGATATAATTTTCTAATATGAGTACCACATGAATACCACCACTGCTTAAAGGCTTATTAAGAGCTAAACCACCAAATCCTGAATATCCCATTGTGCAGTTCAAAAGTATCTCTGCCTTGGAGTGTCCCTGCTTGATGACATCACCAGGGTTATTTTCTCAGACTTGACAAAGCTCCTTCGAGAGCCACATAAGATGCTATACAGCTCTGTTTGCCAGCTGAGGGTCTTACATTTTTAGTATTATTTGTGCACAGACAAATTCTCCAGGGAGCCACCATGTCACCAGCTGAGGTTGCAGCAAGATTTGTGATGTGACAGCAAAGCTTAAAGAACTTCAAGAGCGTGATGATGAAGGTGCTGTTAGAGAGAGAGAGAGAGAGAGACTATGGTGCAGACAGTTTGAGGGAAGACACACAGCTCACCTCACATACACTTATTAAACTAAACACACTCTTCAGACTACAAAGGGTCAAAGATATTTGCTCTGACCATAAATTCACTTTCCACAATCATAACAGAAATGCTCCTAGGGTAGCCAGGCTTTCATGAGTATTGGTTTGAAATATGTGCGTGTGTGTATGGGCTTTACAGTTGTTATAAACCTCACTGCAACCTCAGAAATCCACAGGCTGTGGCTGTGCAATAAAATGTCCATATCTAAGTCTATTAGTGGTGTCAATATTTATTTGGTAAAGTTCTCAGTTGAAGGGAATAATGTGATGTTGTTGGCTTTTTACCCTGTTAGCAATAGGGTTCAGGGCTCATGGCACAGCAACTAATGTTTGTTTTGTTTCATTTGAGTATTTGTTTACAGATGAAACATATTTAAGGAGTAGATCATGAAAGATGACTACAGAGAGTCGCCGCTGTTTTGTCCGTCCCTCTCCCACCTTACAACTTGGCCATAGTGCAACAAACGTCCGCACAGTCAGTGCAACCTGGGTGTAGTGCGGTAGGCTAAAGTAATCCAAGTAATCTTCTTTTTTTTTTTTAAAGAAAGTAACTGTATTCAGAATACACCAATTTAAACTGCAAATATAACGGAATACAGTTACATACATAACACCGTTAAATGTAGTCCGTTACTCCTCAACCCTGTTTACTGCACAGTTTTCCCTGTGGTAATGATGAGTTCTTGGTCCGTGGAAGTTAAATTAGAAGCCTGACCTTTCTGACCCTGTTTTCCAACCTTTTCAAGTTTCTGTATGGATAATTTAATTCAGAGTTGATAATATTCTTTACTTAAACTGACCTGTTGAGAGTTTAATAACCCACTATATATTTATCTTTTGAATCCATAACTGTTCAAATGACTTTTATTCACATCATGAAATATCTGTCTTTTATCTCATTTTAGGCATTTTTATTTTAAAACTTTGATTCATGTCAAATTTTCCTATATGCCCTTGTGAGAAGCAGTTTATGAATATTAACTTTATACAAATAGTGCATAGTAGTGCTTTCAAGCATTGTTTTGAACTGGCTTCTCTTTGATTTTCCTCAGCCCTCTTTTCTCTCTCGCTTTTTTCTCCCTTAATACCATCTGACATTCCTTACCTGCAAGCAGAAGCGATATCACCTGTCGTCAATTCACTTTTTCTTCTGCAACACGATCTGATGTGTCTCTCAAACAACAAAAGGGAACAGAGGAAAAAAAGGGAGGGCAGCGGGAGAGAAGGAGGGAGGGGAGGATGGAGAGGATGGGAGGCTGGTCTACAGAGCGGTATCTCAGACAGTCCAGCACTTTCTTTGTTATCAGCTCTCTGTGTGGGAGAAAAGCACCCCACCTTCTTTATTATCATCAAGCATTGATAAGGATGGCCCTGACTACTCACTCTGCACAAAGGCAAGCTGATACCTCAAGGCCATGCATGTGTGTGCACGTATGTGTGTGTGTGGCCATGTCTTGAGGCCAAAAAAACGCCAGCAGATATCTTTTCCTTTTACTCCTCTGAGAGATAATAGTGTTGGTGTGATTCTGTTGAGGTTTTGCGATATTGGCTACAGCTCACCACAGCACAATGGAGCTCAATGGCATTTGGATGGTGGCATTCAGAGCACCAAAAAGTGATGGAATGAAAAAGTTTAAAGTTTGTTTTTTTTCAAATATAGAGGCATGCTTGTCACACTTCTTTGCATTTCCATTTCCCCTGTGAATAGGACATGTGTTTGTAAGAAAGTTGTTTGAACTGAATTGATTAACAAAGAGGTTTTATTTCCTGATCTATATTTGTTGTTTTTTCATGGAGCACATACAAAATTTAGGAACACCCAGCTGGAAAGGTGACCCATTATGTATTCATAGTTATATGAAAGATATGAAAGTCATCTGTGGAATATTGTGGGTATAGAAATGCACCTCTGCTGGGGAATAACAAGTGTGTTCATCCACAACATATTGAAAAACACACACGTGGTAAGAATTCAGGGTTGACTATAAGATGAGGTTACACTCGTGATTTGATGGAACTATGTATTACATTACAGATGGAATTCACCATCAAGTCCTACATACGTAAAGGTACTTCTGTGTGGCACATTATTCACATTAAATGCCTTTACATATTATTCATCTGCAGAAACTTTAATTTAATTTAATTTCACTTTAATTTAAGAGCTGTCGGGAGCATCTGAGTCGGTCCTTGGAGTAATGTCAGTGGAGGACAGTGGATCCTTTGTTGTGCTAATTAAAATTCAACGTTATACTGCAGATTGAGGGAAACAACAGCAACAACGAATGTGTAGCTGAAATCCTCAGTGAGGCATACAACTGGGAATATAGGGTTTTACGTTGTTTGTTTTATGAGTAAAGAAGAGTGAGCTTTAAAGTGCAAGAAAATATCCTCCTAAGAGAAATGTTTGAAACCTGTGTACCAGTTCTGATGTGTGTTACTGTGTCTGGGGAAGAAAGATTAGTGTGTTATCATTATGTGATGATGGTGACCAGGCAACTATCAAACTGTTCTGTTCTTGTGTTGTTAAGCCTGACCTTTAGCCTCCTCAGTAATTCATGATGCTGTCTGGCCTTTCTTGCATATTGATTTAATTCAGAGTTTACACTATTTCTTTTTTGTTTATTTATTTATACATTTATTTGATAATTATGCTTTTTTTCCCCAAATACAACCTCCTTCTACCATCAAATCATTGACATTCTCAAACTAAATGAATTAATGTATCACTGAATAAGCACAGAAACTAGTTGCATTTGTAACGAAAAGAGGAAAAAAAAGATTAGATTTACAATTTCCAACTAATTGTCTATATGTATGAGAGGCCGTTTAGGAAATAATTCATATTTGCTCTCACACACAACACAATACTCATACACACACACTATTATAGTCTCTTACGTGTTACGCTGGCTCTCCGCCGCAGCAGAGCCTCTAGTATCAGGCGGCTGTGGTACGACACAGTGTTTCCCGAGACCAGTGGACCAAGCCGGGCTACTGAGTCTCGGCTCGTCCTCCACCGTCAGTCGGTGATCGGCCCTGAGCAGCGAACGCCAGGCGGCTGAATCACAACGCCATGTTTCAGTCACGTCTTATCACTAATACACTACAACGTAATGAGGGGCTCCAGACTGCCCCCATCTAGGGGTAGTCTGGAGCCCTGTTTAACAGTGAAACACAAATTAATAGTGTTATTTAAAAATACTTTGTATGAGTGTTTATTTTGCACAGTTAACCTATGTTATATAGCCTGACAAGCCAGACTATATCATTAAAATGTCTAGTCTGGCAACGACCGGTAGACCTCGGCTCAATCCAGGGGGCGGGATGAAGGCTGTCTTTCAAACTGCCTCTGCATGCAATAGGGTAGCGCTACGACCAATCAGAGCAAAGAGCAGGATGACCTTAACCTGACAAGCCAATTAAAATGTATGTCGTCATCGCATTAAGCCCGCCCAACGACTCTCTAAACAGATAGAGCGCTGTGATTGGTGAACACAATCAGTGTTCGAGACTCAAAAAGTTCCTATGGCTCGTTTCTAGACCCACCTACGGAGCAAATATTTTTGCTGCCGCTAGGGTGCGTCTAGATTTCTAGGCTATATGTTATAGGCATTTTAATTAAATTTGAATGTTTAATTCTGGCCCGCGACCCTCCACCCCGATTCATTTTTGGCCCCCTCACTGAGAAGAATTTGGGCACCCCTGCTGTAGACTTTACGTGTGGAAAAAAGTGCATAATTTCCTTCATCATTATCACAGGAGACATATCTGTGGTCTAGTGTAATTAGTGAAAAATGGATAATATTTCCCTGGAAATGAGACAAAGACTAATCTTTGGAAAAGTGTCTTGATTTGGATCCCTCTTCAACCCAAACTGACTGAATAATTTACTTCCCTCCTCACGTGTATGAAATTAGCTCGACAGTCAGATGGAAATGTCTTTCCTCTGTGCTTTTCCCTGCATGGCTGCAAATTGCTGTCTTGAACAATGAAAATATGATTTATCCTACTCAAAAGGTAAGAAAAAGTGAATACAATCAGCCCAGTAAGTCAGCATCTTGATTTGGATGGTTTATTTGTGCACAAAGGACAAATATGATCCACAGCGAAATATATGGATAGATTGTTGAGATGAACAACATCAATCATCCAAAACCCCTCCATCCATATCCAATAAATATTTACATTAGAACATTGTTGTATGATTAAATATGATGCAATATGATATAGTGCAGGATAGTGTTACTATTGTGTAGTAATTAAATTCAATACAATATAGTGTAACATTAAAATTTAATATAATCACTGTTTCTTCTACATTCATTTAGGAATGGCAGGCCGTCATTCCTAAATCCTAGCCGCCACTCCTTCAAATTTCTTTATTCTTTTTTTTATTGTCGCAAATACACCACCGCCACATGCCTCCACCTTCACAGCAGAGTCCTGCACTGGGTCTTCCACTACCAGTCACCATTACTTTGCACCCCTTTCCACTCCATAGTTACAGCTCTACATAACTCGGTTTAGGTCCTTTTCCGCCACTATCGCCACTATCGCCACTAACAGAAACGAGTGAAGATGACAGAGAGAGCAGCACCATTTGGTCGAGAAGAAAAACAAGTTCTCTAGTGTAAAAACACGAGGACCAAAAACATATGCAGGGTTTTCTGCGAAACGCCCCCCCACCAAAGTTAAATGAACGGGCAATAAAAAACAAAACAAACAAACAAAAACTCTGCTGGTCTCCTTGAAGCTGCAGCTCGTGTTACTTTGACAGCCCTATTATACAATATATATTATTGAACAAATTTGTGACATATTATAATATAAAACCATATTACATGACAGATAGGTGTTGACCTGGAGACCTTAACCCCTCTGTGGACCTCTTATCTAATCACTTTTATTACTTCCAACACCTCAGGTGGTCCAAAACTGTAGATTTTAAGAGATGGAAACAACCATCAACGATAAAACAAATAAGGTAATAAATTCTCCTGTGTTCCATTCACCTCAGTGGTCAGCAGTTGTCCAAAGCCAAAGTATTATGCATGCAAAGCAAATAAAACCTTACAAACGCTGTGAGCTGTAGTTGTCAATGGGAGCAAAACTGAAATGCCGAATCCTTGCTAGAACACAGTCTGCATGACCTTTAGTTAATTTCCAAACAGAGCTGGCGGTTGGTGGGATGGTGGTGATGATGTAAGGGCAAATGTACTAATTTATTTATGTTATGTTTTTATTTAAATTTTATGTATTTTTGGGTCTCTGTTTGGGTTTGTGTAATATATTCTTCCGGGTTTGCTGGCACCAAACAAAATGAGTTGTTCGTTTCATTATCTTGGAGCGACTTTGCAGACGTTTGCAGTCAGCCTGTGACCTTTACTTCTGATTCAGTTTGACTGCGTCTGTGCACTCGAGTGTGTGCATGTTTGCGAGACAGAGAGCAAGAGAGATTGCAAAAATCCGCAACCAAACGCATGAGTCAGGACATGATTCAATATGAATGATGTTTCATCCGTATTTCCAGTCATAAACTAGGGCATAAATTGTCAACTGGTGGGTCCAGACCCAAAAGCGGGATAAATAATATTTGATGTGCATGTTGGACTTTTATTTTGAAAAAAAAACTTGTTATGACAGTTGTGCGTTGTGCAGCAGTCCAGCGTGGTCACCATGGTGGTAACTGTCATTCAATTGTTCACTCTAATGGTGTTTTAACACAGGCTGTGTTGACCTTTGGGCTTGAGTGTGGTCTGTATGGGTCAGTGTGAACACAGCAGTCGCACTCTGGTGCACATCAACATGGCCGCACCAAGACGTGCTGGATAGGTGGTCTCAGTGTGGCCTCAGTCAAACTCTGCTGCGCTACATTTGTTATGTGAGTGCAGTCAGACATCGATCCACTCCAGCTTCCTGGTGTACACCACAAATTTGAGTAATGATTGATGTAATTGTAAGTTGTCGTGGAAACAAACGTGTGTGAACTCGAACCACACAAGCTGCTAATTGAAACATTGCATAATTTTTGCATCTGGTGCGCAGAACCAGTGTGTGTAAAAAGACTGTGTAGACATCCTTGTAATTTGGAGGGAATAACTTTGCGTTGAGGTTAAACAGATGTGAAAACATCCTGTGTTTGTGTAGTTTTTATATTTCATTCACTGTTGTATGCAGTTTTCATGGTCCTCCTCAGTTTCTTAAGTTGCTCTGAATGCAGTGAATATATCTCATTTTATGGCCATATCTATTTTGTGCACATTATGTGTATTCATGTTGGGAAAAATGACGTACTTGTGTTTTTGGAGGCTATTTTTGAAAAATAAATCAGCTTGGTTTGAATCCTATAAAACTGGGTCGCGGCTGTGGGTCCCAGGGTGAGACCAGTTGAGAACCCCTGAACTACGGTAGATGGAGTATGGAGTGTTTTTTGTGTAAGGTTTTAGATTTTAGATTTAGAAGATTATAGTCTTACATGACATGAACAAGTCTGAGGGTTAAACTTTTTTTAGTGGTCTGGGTTTACAGTGCCTCTTCTTAATGGTGGTCATTTCAGAAACACAAGTGAACTCACATACTAGAGGTTTGACAGGCTGCCATTCATTTTGAATGAAACGTCCTTATAGCAGCCACCACTTCTTCTGTGATTCATCAGGACAGGAGTGTTGTTGCGAGCGACCTGGAGAATTATTCTATGCAAACCTTTATGCAAATTTCCTCTGACATGCAAGACTAACAACCAATCACCAAGGCAACTGGGAGTCAAAATAACCACACTTTGATTCCCTCAGCAAACTGACGCACAACTTTTAGCAGCTGAGCCATTCAGCTTCTATTTAAAGAACAAATGTGAGTACATCCCATCCTCGCAGTAAACGCTTTGCCCATTCACCATAATATAACTTTTACAAGCTGCTGTGACTTAAGACGACGCATAGAAACACATTACACAGGAAACAAACTACTTTGTTGTTCAGTATATGGAGACAACAGTAGAAAATAACTGACGGAGCAGAACAGACCGGAGTATATAAAGTGTGTGCGTAACACTAAACACAGTTCACAACATCAAGGCTCAGGAGGGAGAGAGAGGAATGAGCCTGTACTTCAAGTTTAGCTTTGCAGTACAGGTGGTTTTCATTCTAGTGGGAAAGAGGTGGAGTGATGAACGGCTTTTTTCCGACCAGTTGATGAACTGAAAATAATGTGAATATAATGTACACTTAAAAAGGATCGGCTATGCTACATTTTTACCTTAATTACATAAAAAGCTCCGGAGTAATTGTAATACAGTACATGACTTGTGACATATTAGAGAATGGAGGCTCTCTGCCTTCCACCTGGCGTCTCATGGCTGAAAACCAACCTTGTAACATCAGTGTAGTACCTGGCCGCCGCCCCGGTGTCCCAGCTCTTGTCTCTGTGCACCGGGACACAAACGCGCCCATAACCCGTGATCTTTTGTTTATGACAGTTACATCATCCACCGCTCCATGTATTGATTTTTTGCCGGCTTCGTTGTAAACAAATGCACATGGCCAGGTGGAGGGTTAGCAACACAGAGATGAGAAACCAGACATAGTTCCTCTCCAAACCGGTGTATCCTACTTCTCGAGTCAAGTAACGGTAACAGCATTGTAACGCGGGAAACAGTAACTTTTTGATACAGTACTGAAAAAAGTAGCGCCATTAGTAACATTGTTTATTTTAACGCTGTTATCCCCATCACTGATGAAGACAAATAAGACACCTCATTCTTATGAATTCCATGTCTGTGTTCAGGAGAAATGAAGGTCAGCTGTGTCAAAGCTGCAACAAAATTGTCGTCTTTGCTTGGTGCGTTTGACATTCAAATCTTAATTATAATCAGAATCACACTGATTTCTTTTTTTTCTGAAACACTGATGGTCTTCTGTTTTACACAGCAGAGCTGCTGTGGTACTTTTACAGCCCATATTTCTGAAAGTACTGTTGTAGTAGTAGATGGCAGTTTATGATTCAACATGTTTCCTGTACTGTTATTACTGTTGGCACTTTTTGTTGGTTGCTCTTGTTGTCATGTCCTGTTGTGTCATGGCCAGTCTCTTCATCTGTCTGGTCAATTATAGTCTATTGGAAAACTACTTTTTTCTTCTGCACAATTACTGACCATTTTCTGCAGCTTTTAAGTGGCCATACAAGGACAAAGTCCATTCAATGACCCTGCAATCTTCAAAATAACAAATACTTATTTAGAAAATTGTAAGCAGGGCACAGGGCTCCAGACTGCGACTAAATGGTCGCATTTTGCGACTAAAATTTGATACAGTGCGAGTAAATTTTTCATCTACTCGCGCATGTGCGACCAGTAAATTTGCTGATTTTTTTTTTTTTTTAATGACCACTGTGATTGGCTAATGTGTGAAAAGAAGCGTGTGTTTATCTTCTCTACATCTCGGAGCGGAGGAGACGTCTTTCCACAGCGCAGCTCTGTGTGAAACAGCAGGAGACACACAGACCGGTGACCTGCACGTGTGTGTGCTGTGTCACCTGCATTTTTTTTTTTTTTTTCGACGGCTCGCTACAAACCTTAAACTTCCCATAATATGCTCGCGCTCTCGGCAGCGGTACTCAAATCGTCACAAGGCAACGAAGCAGGTTGACTCGCGCTGCAGAACGCGCTGCACAGACTAGGCTCGGAAATGATTGATCGATTGTTGATCGATAGATCCTTTTTTTTTTTGGCTGTGCGGAGGAGGTTGGGGGGGGGGGGGTTGTCGACGAGTTTGATGCCAAGGAGTCCGTGCACATGTGGCTCAGTCAGGGTCATCAGACAAGGAGGCCAACAAGGGCTGGCCTACACAGGCACCTTATCCCCCAAGGGGGGGGGGTCTGTTCTAGGATGAGTTTACCACAAGTGGTGTGTCTACTTGTTCTGTTATTGGTCAGTGCAGCCTAAACATTAACTTTATATTTTCAATATATAAACTGTTGCACAATAGAATGTGAATTTAAAACATTATAGTTTCTGCATTTATGCAGTATTTATCAGTAATACAGTGAAAATTAGAGGAAATGTGCAAATTTACTTTGCAAGTCGATTTCGGTGTGTGCCCCTAAATTTTCTGCTTGCCCTCCTAAAATTTTAAGTTAGGGGCCACTGTGCTCCTAGTCAAAAAAGTTAGTCTGGAGCCCTGCACATACTCAGATAATCTTTGGTAAAAATCTACATCTGTAAATAATGCTTGCATTTTACCTACAATACATTACATGCCATTACGTTATAAACTTTGATGAGATGAAATGATTTTGGTTCTCTGTTTTAATAACTGATTGTAAGATTAGATTTTTGAGGCAAAGCAACTATCTTTCTGAACTTATAATTCAAGAATAGGACTTGCACATGTTGCAACATCCTACCTGAAAAGTCAGGCTGACTCAGTCAGACTCATCCATTTAAATCACTTTTTCAAATATACATTTTTAATTCCTTATGTGCAGTGCTTGGACAGTTTCCAGGACTGCCTTACAGGGCGTATTGTCATGTCAATGTCAGAGTGTGTTGTCATAATTCCCCTAATGCTTTACTTAAGTAAGAAACAGGTTTGCATTCTTTTTTTCTTTTTTTTTATTGAATAAGTTTGGCATGACACTTGATCCGTGCTGGGTGTCAGTCCCTGGGATGAAGCATGTAATTATACATCAAAGGATATAGAAGTGAGTCTGCAAATATGCCACACTTATCTCTGTGACAGCATACACTGTCAGGTGTGACACCATGCCTGACATGATGCAGGTTGTCATAAGAAGTGAAGCGGTCTTTCATCTGTAATAACTCCCAACTTCTAGTAGTAACTTATTACATTTAAAATGGCAACCATAATCCTTTTTGTTTGTTTGGGTTATTCTGCAAATATGTCCATGTGCTGCTGGTTCTGAGAAATAGTGTGACAATACAGCCTCTCTTGTGTTTGAATGTTTTTCCTGCTCATGGTAGCTGCAGACAAATTAAGACACAGTGCGCCATGACTACTGAGTGAGCAAATCAGAATCACTATGCTCACATCACACATGTAGTCTTACACACATAGACTGATCAAAGACCACTTTGTGTCCATTTCCCTCCCTCCAAGCCGTTCCTCTCCTCCCTAGTCAATTTGACAAATCCATTAGGGATCCATTACAGAGACTTTATGAAAAGCAGCTACATTAGTTTTCTCCGAGCACTGAGAGGAGCATAATAAATAAACCCAGTGATGGTAATGACAGTCCTGAAGGGAGTTTAAGCAAGATATTTTTGTGCAAGCGTGTGTGTGTGTGTGTGTGTGTGTGTGTGTGTGTGTGTGTGTGTGTGTGTGTGTGTGTGTGTGCCTGGACAACGTGTTATATGTATGCCTGTATAGTTGAGGTTGCTGTATTAGCATGCATAATGTGTTTGTATTTCAAAATGTAATATTTGGTCAGCTGATTATTTTGTCCAGCCTGTTGAGTCTTTCACAGTCATTTATCTTATCAAAACTATGATAATGTATGTGCTTTGAATCTGCTCTACTACTGCACTGCAAATTTTCTGTATCACTCAACGTCTATATGTTTGGTGCAGACATTTTGCCATTTGTGCATCACCCATTGTCTTCTCTTCATGGCCACAGCAGAGCCCTGGAGAGATCCACATAGTGCGCACAACAAAAAGGCCCTTTTTTAATTTCTGTTTGTGTACACACAGGTGACATTCATCTCTTTGTGGCATCATACCAGCAGTGCTCTCAATCCAGCACTTTAGTCCACAGCAAGAGGCCATGATTATGGAAAATGTGATAACATTTTGTCAATATGCATTCTTGATGAGTGTTTAGCTGATCAGCAAGTTCTCCCAAAACTGACCCACAAGTACATTTATTAAAATACCACATATTTTCTGTATTCTCAAACTGCTTGTAAGCTATTGCCCTCATACATTCTATTTAATGTATATGTCTAATACAAATTGGGTTTTGCACTGTTGTTGGACTTGAGTGTAACCAACCATTTTACAACACTGCCAACTCATGTAGCTACTCCAGTTTACAGTTTCACAATCAGCCTCAGAAATGCTCAGCTTGACATTTGAAAGGAAATGTGGGTGGAGCTTTAAATTCCTGCCCTGGGATCAGCATAAATTTCACCACTAATCATCAGCCTATTAACCGCAAAACAGATAGGATCATGAGTAAACACAAAGGGCACATTTTCCAAGCACACAGTTATACATCTAAAGTTGTCACCATGAAAGCAGACTTGTGTTGCATTTGATAATATCTGTCAAGTGTTGAATTGTGTGTATTAATAAATATAAATAGCACCACCACTGCTGTTCAGCCAATAGGGGCAGGGGTGGCTAATAAAGAGCTCCTCCTGATTCAATAGCTGAGTGGGCCGTGTGGCCATGAATGTCCTATAGGACCTTCAGTTATTGTTATGGCGTCAATGTGATAAAAAAAAAAAGAAAATATTTTCTTTCAGACAATAATAAAGACATGGTTGGTCAACATCACTATATTATTAATGTTAAAGCAGAAGTAAGTGATATATTTGTGTTAATATAAGTCTTAAATAGTTATATCTTCCGACAGCAATCACTTACATAGAGTGTTTGGACTGAAACACGGGTCTGTCAGTCACTCTGCTCTGCTCTGAGCCGAGGAGAAAACATTTATCGTATCCTACAGTTTTTATCCAATGAGGAGAGAGAACGGCATGCAGGGCCGTGTGTGCAGCCAAGGAACGCCGTGAATGTGGCGACGTAGGGACGAGGACTGTTATGGTGCGTTCAAGGAAACTCGTATTTTTCCGACCGTGAAGTGGTACCAGTTCGATCTGGTACGAGTTCACCGGTCGGAAGTTACGAGTGGCCGTTATAGTGACTTTCACCGGTAAAACAGGTCGGAAAAACACGAGTGGGTTGCCTGAAACGCTACAAAGTCGTAAGTTGTGACTTGAAGCTGTAATTTACGATTTCAAAAGCCTGCCTGGAACGCAGCATTAGCGAAAACGACCGGACCACTTACTTCTGCTTTAATGTTTGACAAAAATCATGTTCTACATCTTCATCCATTGGATGATTATTAGGAGACTGAGTTCTCTGTCCTTCAACCGTGACCAGTTGATGCAAGTTAAATCTGTATAGCACCAAATGATACAATACATTATTTTAAGGCACTGTACAGTGGATACAGATGTATTGCAGGCAAAGGGGAAAAACATTTTAAAGGGGTCAAAAGAAGAAAACAAGACAAGAACATTGATGGTCAAAATCAGTGTTTAGCCCCCATCCCTCCAAAAGGAACTGGTGGTTTCTTGTAAAACTAGACCCTGACTGAACGGCTTCACCGTCACTGCTGCTCAGTGTACTGTGAACTTGTTTAGTTCACAATTTCTCTGTTCAGTTTGATTCCTCGTGATGTGACAGCAAATACTGTGACAAACTGGGAATTGAGTTCAGGTGGTTCAGACAGGAATGGTCTCAATGACGGACACACATATGCACACACACACACACACACGCACACACCCACACACACACACACACACACACACACACACACACACACACACATACAGTCCAACAGAAGGACACAGATCCACAGACTACTTCTGTGCATTAAAAAGGGTGAATATGTGGGAAACAAATAACATGTCAAAAGTGAATGGATGACTAACATAGTCTGGCAGGTGGAAAATTGATATTTATCTTAAAATTGTTAACACTTTCACCTTACTGGTGTTGAAAAGACCTGCCCCAAACAAGAAGTGGTTGTTTGACAAGTTGACAAACTGTACCAAAAGTCTGAACTGCACTTCATGCACAAAGGCCTAAAGGTGCCCCTTTGTGCCAAATTACTTAAATATGAGTGTTCATCTTTATGATGCTGCTGGCAACTGAATTCCTCACAGTTTGCCCAGCAGGACACCCAGATGTTTCATCTTTTTTTTCTATCTCTATTCTCTCCATCAGCGTCCCTGCTACCATCACATGCCACATACTATTACAGTTTCTTCAAAAATAATGTCAAATGCACACCTCCCTGGGGACCTTTCTTGTTTTTACTTAACTTGACAAATAGCTGTTGATGTTGTGCTACAGTGGCAATGATAAAGCACCAATTAAATGTGTGCAAAACGGAAAACCTCACATTAGTGCATACCTAGTCTCAGCAGCCTTTTTACAGACTTGATTTTCATTCATTATATTTAGTTTAACACCCACTGGCCTGTAGGTCATATTGCTTCTAATTAACGCTGCAGTGGGTTTTAAGGGGTTAAGAAAGATAATGTTTATCTTTTCTTATAGTGCAGTCATCGCACACAGTGTTCAAAGTGACTCTATATTTAATATCATGTCACTTGAGTGTGTATTTAATGTGTACAGTAGCTCAATATCCATTTATATTAATCTCATCTTGCTGATTATAATGATTATGCACACATCATGATGTCTGTGTAAAGCTGTTCCAATGAGCACCACCTAAACAATGCTGTAATATGATTATGGTTAAATGCTGTGCTACAATCTCATAATGACGCCTCGTGATTTTTAGAAAAGCACAAATCAAGTCAGTCACTCTGAATTGATTTGCTAATTTTACTCGATGGAAAATGAGCCAGCCAATGTTGAGTTTGGGACTAATGATATTGTAGCTTTCAGTTGTTCAGAATAATACCATAGAAAGAAAATGCAGTCTGCTAAAAGTTGTCTTTTCTTTTCTCCTGAGGGGTTAAAAGAATGTTGCTCTTTTTTAATCTCCCTTTGCGCTTTCTTGGTATTCTTCCAGCTTCTCTCTGTCCCGCTGCAGAGCTCACGACCTCTGACATCAGATTTATTGGACTGTCAGAGGACTCAGCGGTGCCCGCCTTGATACGTAGAGCTCATGTTGTGAATGTATTTGTGTATATGTCTAAGTATCCGTGTGTATTTTATTGCACTGTGCGAAGGTGCAGTGGTGCGAATGCATAGATGGAGAAAATGTGCTCTTCAGGTTGCTAATTGTCTGTGTGCAGGCTGCCCACGGCTGGCCACATGGTGCGAAATGAGCACCTGTAGCTCAGCGTGGGAGTCCCAGGTTAGAAAGTTGAGCTTTAAGCTGTCCTCCTTTACCACCAACACAGCACGTACAACTGACACAACCTGGGGAGTCCTCCCAAATAGACAAACCCTTCCCTACACTACATCTATATTAATCTTACCGTTAGATCTGCTCTGTGTCTTCCACGTACACAGAGACAGTGTGTACAGTCTTGCTTTAGTCTTTCTTTACCCGTGGCTCCAGGCACAGTGCAGTTTAGGTTGGCAAATATTTCTTAGTGGCAGAGCTACGCTGGCGGCAGAAATAATCCCAATGGTTGACTTAACTCTCATTGACAGCACCAAAAGAGTCACATTTGTTGAATGTTACCGTGCTTCCTGAACTGTACCACAGGAGTTGTCACTGCAGCCCAGAATGTTGGGCTCCTGGGCAGTGATCAAACTTTTTAAAAACCACACACATGCCTAACACATTTTGGTCAATGGTAGCAAATTAATCACATTGCGTGTGACGATTATTGCAAAAATCATAATCACGATTATTTTGTTCAATATTGAAATCACGATTATTTACACGATTATGCGGGGGGGGGGGACTATGCAGGATTTATAGCTTGACCATGCTACATTATTACCTTAAATAAACAGTGCCAATGTGTGTTTAAGGTTTTTAAGTTTATAATTTTAAATATTTATTCAAAATTTATTTAAAACTTTTTTTTTTTTTTTTAAGTTTTATGATCCGGCAGCAGAAACTATACAGGATGTTTAGCTTAACTTTTCTACATTTTTACCTTGAATAAACAGATTTGGAGTAATTGTCATGGTTGAACTTATTAAAGCAGAACTATGCAGGATTTGGGCTGTAATTATTGTGGCTCAGAGTCACTGTGATGGTTGAGTGACCTGTTATGAAGTGAATGGGGTCTAGGCCAATGCGCTCACCCCCCCCACTGGCTGAAAACCGCACTTGCAAGATCAGTCGTCCGTCTCGGTGTTACAAATCTCGTCAATGGATAGAAGTATCGCGAGAAGTACGAGATAAGAACGCATATGACGTCATGCATGTCACGAATCGTGATTGGTTTGAGTTCGGAAAGTCGGAGGAAACCATGGAAACATGAAATGTTTACTGATGAAGTTCAGCTTGTGGCTAACGGGGAGCTAATGCTAACACAGATACACACACCATGGGTCTTTTATAAGATAATGTAATACATCATGACACACACACACACACCTTCGCGTTTTGGAACCTTTATTCCTGTCTGTGTATGTCTGTGTCTTTGTGCCTGTGTGTGGCTGTATTAGCGTTAGCTCCGTGTTAGCGTTAGCTCCGTGTTAGCATAGCGTTAGCTCGGTGTTAGCATAGCGTTAGCGTTAGCTCCGTCTTAGCGTTAGCTCCGTGTTAGCGTTAGCTCGGTGTTAGCAGGGCTTAGTAAACAGCAGTAAACACAAGCACGTGTAGGGGGGGTGGAGGAGGTGGCGGCGGCGAGGTTTTACGACAGTGACATGTGCCTCCCAGAACTGTGGGGGAGCTCCGGAGAGGGAAAAAAAGAGAAACCAACGAAGGAGCGAGCTATTTCCGGCCGACTTGCAAAGTTCTGCTTTAAGAGGGAGGATGGAGGGTCTCTGCTTCCGTGTGTGTCGCTTATTGTGTCTCTGGGATGAAATCCAACCTGGGAAGATCAGAGCCTCCACCCAGCTGCGCTGTCCCAGCTCTCGTCACAAACGCACCCCATAACTTTTTTTTTCTTTCTTTTTTTGACGCGCCCAAGTGATCTCTTGTTTATGACAGATTAAACTACACAAATACACGTCGTAACATCGTATAACGTTATCCGCCGCTCTACAGATTGCTTCCTTGCCAGCTTTGTAAACATATGCACATGTAGCCTACGGGCCGGGGGAGGAGGAGGAGGAGGAGGAGGAGGAGGAGGGGGAGGAGGGGGAGGGGGGTTATTGTTGTGCGGCCGCTTTGAGGAGACGAGCGAGTGTTTTAAATTATTATTTCCCGTTCATTCGTCCTGAGCGGTGGCCGCTGCTCTCTCTTCACTGGCGCTGATTTTTAAACGCCACCGTCAACACATGAGTGGACTCGTCCA
Organism: Trachurus japonicus; assembly: GCF_045865225.1. Lineage (NCBI taxonomy): Eukaryota > Metazoa > Chordata > Actinopteri > Carangiformes > Carangidae > Trachurus > Trachurus japonicus. The sequence continues at coordinate 9,799,827 of NC_140910.1, forward strand.
CAGCGTTAACTGAGAGAGGACTCGGAGTGCAGTGCAGGCGCGGGGGCGGAAGCGCGCATGTGTGTTTTTCAGAATAAAACACCAATAGACAAAAAAATAATCGTTTTTCTTCGATTACAGTGTTTTTATGATCGTGAGAAGCCAAAATCGTAATCACGATCAAAATTCGATTAATCGTCCAGCCCTAGTGTGTGATCCCTAACACAACCAACAGCAAATGTATGGACTTTTTAATTGGATTATAATTCATTGTCCAGGTGTTGACAGCTAAACACTACTGCTATGAAGAAGAAATCTGACAGACATGACACAAAAATGTTTGTAACGCAGCACTACTGTTGAATCCAAAATGGACCCCAAATGTATCTTTATCTTTATTCATCTAAGCTGCACCTTCATTTTTTCTGAACAGTCTCACCTGCTGTTTGGTGCACTTAAAACTTCCTCCTTTTGCGCCGTGGGTACTCTTCACGCCACCTCACATTGTATGTTGAGAGGCTAACACCATCTGTTGCAATACAACGCTGTAGTTTTTTCAGATGCTGCTGCACCCCTCACCCTCAGTCATCTGTAAATAGTAAATCCATCTCAGGACAGTATAAGCTTTGTTGGACTCTGTAGCTTGCTCTACCCAATGTGGTTTAACTTACCCAATGAGATTACTTTTCCTTAAAGAACCCTCGCCTGTGAGAAATATTTGTGGCAGTAAAACCCCAGATCTGCAGGTTGTCAGCCCTTTTGCCTTACATATCCAACCTGGAGCATGTGAAGAATTTCAAAGGAAACGGAAAGATAACTGCTCAGGCCATTTATTTCACTCCAGTGGGCTACAATTTTGGTTCACAGTGATAGTCAATAGCTGCTGGTGTTTGTTTAGCTGCAGCTAAATACAAGTTTCAACAAGCAGGGGTTGCAAACTATACCCACCCCAGCTCTCTGGAGTCTCCATTAGTGGACAGACCCTGCTGATAGCAGCACTGGCTTAAGTTGAAGTCTTTTTTTAGCAATTCCAACCAGGGTCTGTCAACTTTGGTGTGTACCTTACACTAACATTGGTGACTCCTGAACAGCTTGTAGAATATCTTGACCTTTGCTGGATAGATTACCATGATGTCTCAGTGGTGACTGTTGTGGTTGTTGTGAACACTGCTGATCCCCAGACGTTTGGCCTTAGATCCATAAACTGTGTCTTGTTGCCTTGTGTCTCTGTGCTAAATGATTAGTACTCATACTACCCAACCAATTAAGCGATTAGTTTAACACATTTAGTTGATACAGGTAGGTGTTCTTCCTGCTCAGCTCTAGGCTTGCTGCACCTCCTCCGGTGCCCACTTTGTTAGCTGCAAGGTCATCAGCTGGGGACCGCCGTTCATTGATGTTTTGCCCCTTAGCCCAGAATATTTCCTGGTGGTGGGGCATTGAACGTCTCCCTGACACTTCCTGCAGCTAACACTCTTCAGAAGTTGTCTGCTCCCCACGTATTGCAACGTGTCCTCAGCCAGATCAAAGAAGCTCGCCTTCTCAGCCTCTTCTGATATCTGCCCGGTTGTCTTGTGCAGTCTGGCTCCCCGCAGCCCCAGGTCCCTGCAGTCCATGACCAGGTCAGCATCTTTTGCCCTCTTTGTTTCATGGGCTGCCTCCAACTCCTCCTCCCATGGCACAGTGAGTTCCACCAGCAGTGCTGTTTTCGTGGCTTTGGTCTACAGTACCATGTGTGGCCATAGTGTGGTAATGTAATGGCAGAGTAATGGCTAAAGATGTTTTGGTAACACTTTACTTGAAGGTACCGTCATAAGAGTGACATGACAATGTCATAACAGTGTCATGTCACAGTCATAAACATGTCATAAACATTAAGTCAATGTCATTAAACATTTATGACTGTTGTCATTAAGTGTCATTCGTTTTTGTAATGACAAGTTGACATTATTTTGGTTGTCTTGATTATGACACCTTGACATTAATCAAGGTGACATAACCAGAAGTCGTCTTTGTCATGACAACTTGACATTAAATTTGTTTGGGATGTCCTTATTATGACAACTTGACATTACTCAAAGTGACATTACCAGAAAAGGGCCTTGTCATGACAACTTGACATTAATGAAATATTTTCTGTTTAGTTGACATAATGATTATTAATTAGATGTGCAAGTTTACAGAACAAATCTAGCACTTGGTCATTGTTGTTTGACAGGATGTGGACAGGATACCCAAAACTGACTGTCATGACCAGCGCAGGAATTTCACGAGGGCCACGAGGGCCATGGCCCTCGTGCCCGTCCGATTTGGCCTTGTGCCCTTGAAAAAAATATCTGCCCTAAGGCCACAGTGGCCTTGATGCCCCACCCGCACTGCCCCGGTTGATTTTGCGGTTTTCTCCTTTGCCTCTTTCCTATCAACACGGCTTTGACACCTGCGTCTTTGAAGAAAAAGCAATGCGTATTTTGATGCCATTCTGGCAGCATCATCAGGGGTGGGTTTGATTCGAGCCGGGCATAAACCGCTCGGGCGGCTATAACAACAGTTTGACGACCAATCGATCGCCGGCCAACCAGGTGACTTCATTAAAACACCCCCCACCCGCCGAACCAATCATGTGGCTGGAAAAAAGCCAAGCCACAACATGTCAACACGTGCTAGTGTTTGGGCTGCTACAGCCGTGCACGTCAGCAGAGGAACACCGCCGGTAAAAAATAGAAAAAATAAAAAGAGTTTTGCCTCGGAAGAAAATGTGAAGGAGTCAAGGAGAACTCGGATGGCCGTGAAAAGATGCGTGGTGCGTCATTAACTCTGAAGTAACGCTAAACTTTCACAATGGAGATGCCAGACAGCTGGAGCGGACCGACGTCCGGCCGCGTTCACCCAACACGGACGCGGTCACGGTGCGGCCGCTCTGCTGCTGCTGCTGCTGCTGCTGCTCAGCCCAGAGCGACTGTTGTGTTCACACCGACACAAACGCACTGCACTCGGGCGTAAAATCAACTGTGCCGACCTGAACACTGCCCAGACCCAGGCAAGCTACTATACTAACATCAGTTTTATTTATATGATACTGTTGTATAATGTTCATCATTACATCTGTCGTGTTTAATTTTTGACAGGAAAAAAAAAAATTACAAAATAAAAAAAATGATAATCATAACTTAAAATCTCACTTGTGACGATAAGGGAATATTTAAGCCTGACCAAAATTGTGATTTGAGTTATATCGTGATATAAATTGATGTCTACTGATATGAAAAATATTATCGTGATAGGATTTTTTCTCATATCGCTCCAGTGCAATAGTGAACAAGTAAGATAGGAATTTCAAAACATATAGCTGCATAGGACTGGACCCTTGTGCAAAAAATTAAATACATAAATGAATTTAAAGTAGAAAATTTCTGGTTTGCTTGAGCCCGTTTTATGTATTAATTTAACAGATACCGGTAGTTAGTAAATTCATTAAAGACGTGGATTTAAAATCATTGTTTTATTTTATGGCCTTGCTGCCCTGGCTTTTGGCCTTTGTGCCCTCAAAAAAATGACAACACCTAAGGCCAAGTGGCCCTGCCCCTAAAATGACGAAATTCCAGGCCTGGTCATGACACCATTATGACAGTGTAATGAAGAAATTCTCTGACCTCAAGTAAAGTGGTAGCATTTTTATTTGTCATTAACATATCATGAAGGATAAACTGACTGTCATGACAGAATTATGACAATGTAATAATTTTTTCACATCACGTAAAACAGAGATCAAACATTTTTGAAAGCTTGAAATTATAAAAACAATTATACTGACAATAAATAAAAAACAAATATATATTAACAGTGTCTAAAAAACATAAAATAAAACCATAAATCATTCAATTTCCAGGTGGAATTTTATGTCAAGGCATGCCTTGACCTCAGCTGCAGCGCTGCAGTTGTAGCCGGGACGGTCTGCAGGTGTTCTGTGTTCTGACCCAGGGGTGGGTTCACACTCAGGTTTATTCCTGTATGATGGCGACATAAAACAAAATGGATGCGAGTGAATCTTCTCCTACCACAAAATAAATAAAATACATTTAGCAAGTACACTAGTACATGGAGGACGTACTACCACATGCACACCACACACACTCACTCACGCACACACGCGCACACACACACACGCACACACACACACACACACACACACGCACACACACGTACAGGGAGAAATCACGGCAAAATAACTTTCTCTCTCCTGCTCAAAACGGTTCTTAAAGGACAATTCCAGGCGAATTCAACTCGGGGGTGTATTTTCATATCATTTTAGGTCTAAAAGAATGAATCTGAAGATTTTCAGTTTAATCGCTCCTGTTTTGCGGTAGCTGCGTCTGTCCCTGCATCGCCACGGCAGCAATGAATGGGAGTGGATGTAAGTTCCGCTGTTTAGGCTGTTTCCAGCCCTCAAAGCCGCAATTTTTTTCCACAGACAGCGTCAGATGGCTACTCAAACATGCACCGAGAAGTTTATTTACTTCAAGCAAGCCGACATGTTTGTAAAACTAGATCTAATTCAAAGTCTCCCGGAGTCTCGCGCGAGACCCAGTTGCCGTGCTCGGTGTGTTCAGGAGCAGTGGGAAAAGCTACCGTTTGTGTCATAAACACAGGAATATCAACTCTTTACTTGCTTCAAGTAAAAAAAACTTCTCGGTGCATGTTTGAGTAGCCACCTGACGCTGTCTGTGGAAAAAAATTTACACTTCAAGCAAGTAAAGAGTTGATATTCCTGTGTTTATGACACGGTAGCTCCTACTGCGCCTGAACACACCAGCACTGCAACTTCGGGCTCGCGCGAGACTCCGGGAGACTTTGAATTAGATCTAGTTTTACAAACATGTCGGCTTGCTTGAAGTAAATAAACTTCTCGGTGCATGTTTGAGTCGCCATCTGACACTGTCTGTGGAAAAAAATTGCGGCTTTGAGGGCTGGAAACAGCCTAAACAGCGGAACTTACATCCACTCCCATTCATTGCTGCCGTGGCGATGCAGGGACAGACGCAGCTACCGCAAAACAGGAGCGATTAAACTGAAAATCTTCAGATTCATTCTTTTAGACCTAAAATGATATGAAAATACACCCCCGAGTTGAATTCGCCTGGAATTGTCCTTTAAAACATGCTACTCGACAGAAAACACCACAAACACATCTCCAAACTGTTTTACATTAACATTCTTTCGATAAATTAGCATTAAAACTCATCAAATGTAACTTTTTCGTCCTGGAGCCTAGACTACATTACCTCAATCAGTCAGGAACAGTGCAGACTGACGAGAGAAGGGAGGAAAGGGAGCTACATGCGTCATATCCATGAACTTTCAAAATAAAAGCTTGGACTTGTAAAAATGAAAGAAATACAAAAATAAATCCACAAAAATTGAATTATTGAATTATAGTAACAAAAATCCCTACGTAAAGCAGTATAATTCAAACTTTCATGGATTTATTTTTGTATTTCTTTCATTTTTACTAGTCCAAGCTTTTATTTTGAAAGTTCGCGGATATGACGCATGTAGCTCCCTTCTCTCGTCAGTCTGCACTGTCGAAAGAATGTTAATGTAAAACTGTTTGGAGATGTGTTTGTGGTGTTTTCTGTCGAGTAGCATGTTTTAAGAACCGCTTTGAGCAGGAGAGAGAAAGTTATTTTGCCGTGATTTCTCCCTGTACGTGTGTGTGTGTGTGTGTGTGTGTGTGCGTGCGTGTGTGCGTGCGTGAGTGAGTGTGTGTGGTGTGCATGTGGTAGTACGTCCTCCATGTACTAGTGTACTTGCTAAATGTATTTTATTTATTTTGTGGTAGGAGAAGATTCACTCGCATCCATTTTGTTTTATGTCGCCATCATACAGGAATAAACCTGAGTGTGAACCCACCCCTGGGTCAGAACACAGAACACCTGCAGACCGTCCCGGCTACAACTGCAGCGCTGCAGCTGAGGTCAAGGCATGCCTTGACATAAAATTCCACCTGGAAATTGAATGATTTATTTATGTTTTTTATTTAAATGGTTTTTAGACACTGTTATTATATATATTTTTTTAATTTATTGTCAGTATAATTGTGTTTATAATTTCAAGCTTTCAAAAATGTTTGATTTCTGTTTTACGTGATGTGAAAAAATTATTACATTGTCATAATTGTGTCATGACAGTCAGTTTATCCTTCATGATATGTTAACAATTAAAAATGCTACCACTTTACTTGAGGTCACAGAATATCTTCATTACATTGTCATAATTCTGTCATGACAGTCAGTTTATCCTTCATGATATGTTAATAACAAATAAAAATGCTACCACTTTACTTGAGGTCACAGAATATCTTCATTACATTGTCATGATTGTGTCATGACAGTCAGTTTATCCTTCATGATATGTTAATGACAAATAAAAATGCTACCACTTTACTTGAGGTCAGAGAATTTCTTTATTACACTGTCATAATGGTGTCATGACAGTCAGTTTTGGGTATCCTGTCCACATCCTGTCAAACAACAATGACCAAGTGCTAGATTTGTTCTGTAAACTTGCACATCTAATTAATAATCATTATGTCAACTAAACAGAAAATATTTCATTAATGTCAAGTTGTCATGACAAGGCCCTTTTCTGGTAATGTCACTTTGAGTAATGTCAAGTTGTCATAATAAGGACATCCCAAACAAATTTAATGTCAAGTTGTCATGACAAAGACGACTTCTGGTTATGTCACCTTGATTAATGTCAAGGTGTCATAATCAAGACAACCAAAATAATGTCAACTTGTCATTACAAAAACGAATGACACTTAATGACAACAGTCATAAATGTTTAATGACATTGACTTAATGTTTATGACATGTTTATGACTGTGACATGACACTGTTATGACATTGTCATGTCACTCTTATGACGGTACCTTCAAGTAAAGTGTTACCGATGTGTTTATAGACAGCCCAGTGTACATTCATTTCCCCAAATAACAATTCCCAAGGATGCTGGGTATGAAGTCACAGGGCTCCAGACTAACTTTTTTATCTTGGAGCACAGTGGCCCCTCACTTCAAATTTTAGGAGTGCAAGCAGAAAGGTTAGGGGCGTAAATCAACTTGCAAAGCAAATATTCACATTTTTGAGTCGCCTCTTCCACATTTCACCAGTGTAAAAAGAAAGAAAGAAAGAAAGAAAGAAAGAAAGAAAGAAAGAAAGAAGGTAATTTTACTTGCTCTTTCTCAGATTTTAGGGGCAGTCTGGAGCCCTGATGCCTTAGTTGACAAGAAATTTGGGCCAACATTCATGTTCCTCACAAGAATTCCTGTTCCTCTATGTCACTGATGCATTAACTTCAGTGTCAACCATAGACTGTAAAAAGAATGGACGTAGCACCCGTGACATCACCCATTGGTTTGGGGGAGTCTGTTTTGTGATCCTACTACGGGCATTTGAACTGCGCCATCTTGGATTTTAGTGGGAGTCTACTTTCCATATTTGGAGGAGATGCGGTGGTTAGCCGGCTGAGAACCCGCCCACTGAACTCGAAGCAACCAGTTAACGGCCGGTAACTGTCTGTGAACCTGTCACTCAACAAAACCACGCCCCAATTTATGTCAGAATTTTAAGCCTAAACAATACTAAAATGGTTGTGGTACAGTACAACTTAAAGAGTCTTATCTTTTCATAAGAAAGAGAATAACTGAATACCAAAAAGTCAGCATTTCAGTCAGTCTTACTGTCTGTGACTGACTGACTGACAGACTGAGAGTTGTGTGATCAAGTTTTAACATTGATCAGTCAAATGCATTTGTGGCATATTCATTTTTAGCAGCCTCAGTCCTCCATTGCCCATAAGGCAGCTTCAACTACAGTACTGTGGTGCAATGAGAGCAGTGTGACTCCACACGATGCTGGCACTACAGTCCTTTCCTTTCAGTCTCTATGGTAATGGATTGATTAATTCACAATTAGCTCTAGTTTTCAAAGTCCGTCTCTGTCTGCTTCTAGCAGTGAGGAACATCTGTTCCATACACAAACACGCCCATACACACACACGCACATACGCACACACACACATTTCATAGGCAGTCACTGGTGCACACACATGCACGCATGCCCGCGTATACATACAAACTGAGGCTGACAAGAAATGTACACACACAAATATTCACACACACAGCCTTTGTTAAGGGGTGAGACATCTGCTGTTTGTTGTTCACAAATTATTGATAGGAGTAAACAGAAAGTTGAGGGGAAAACAGGCATTTCTCATGTTGATGAAATTTTCACGACCTGTCAGCCCATTCAAACCAACGCTTTGTTACCAAGCAGGATGGCACGACAACATGAGACACATCTCCACACACGCGTTCCCCACAGTGACGAGAGAAGCACAGAGAGGAAGGGAGTGACAGAAACAAAGAAAAGCCGTAGTGAGCGACATATGGAACATATTTTTCTTCTTTTTAAGCTCTTTGTATTTGACAAATGAAATCTAGACTGATACATTTGGACTCTTTTCATGAATACATTTTACAAATAAAACGAGTACAAACATACATGAAATTTGAATTAAGTGGTGATTATTATGGTAATAGGGAGGATAACATTTCCAATTCATCATAATGGCATCACTATAATCTAATTAGTAGGGGAGTTTAAGCATGTAAATGACAGTCTCTCTATATGTCTCTCACCAGCTGTGCTTCTTTCCCTTACATAAGGCTGCTGATGAAACCAGATTAGCAGCATTCATAAATAAAATGGATCAGCTCTGTATTCCAGGAGTTCTGCTTATGATTATGATTGCAAAATATGCCCAGTACCATTTGGAATAAGGAGACGGCAGAAAGGTGAGGTGTAGTGATCGGAGTGATGATGAATTGGGGTGGGAATCCTGGGTTACCTCCAGATACGATACATGGACCACGATACCCATTATGTCATGATACAGCGATTCTGCAATAATCAATATATTTCTTAACAATCCTATGATGATGCGTCACTATAAGCAAGATGATATATTGCAAATTATTTGCTTTTATTCAACTCCAAATGATGCCACCAAATGAAAACTTAAAATCTATTTTTTTTCGAATAACTTCTTAGTCTGTTCACCTCTCTTCAGTCATTTTTATTGATGCCAAATGGGCAAACATGTATGCATGGGACAAACTGAACAGTTTGTATTGCGTACTAGTCCAAATTAATTAAATACATCATGTGGACTGCATGCTGCACTACTTCAAGTAACAATGAATTGAATATGTAGTTTTACATTAAAATAAAAATGTTAAATTGAAAATGAAATACAACCTATTATCTGAAAGTGAAATATATTTTTTTACACTTTTACGCTTCCTGATCTCCTGGCCTGAGGTGATGCCTCAGCATCAGTGCTCCAGGTGCAGCCATGGTCTTTCCTGGTCCTTCATGGCTTAGAAACCCAAGCTCCTTATATCAATACAATATTGCCATTCAAAATATCGCAATAGTATGCTGTATTGATTTTTTCCCAGACCCCTAGTGATGACCTTGATGACACAGTGCACGAACAGCTCCAGAAAATTAATGTCATATCAGAGGAAATCTGGAAAGAACTACAGTAATTTATAGGGAATTATTTGCTATGTTACACACACCTGAAACACATGGTTTCAGGTGTATTTTCACCTGAATCTACTTCTCCCTTCCCCTTTCCCCTCAAGTGTCATGCACAGATATGGTTGGAAGGACGAATTTGGAAACATTCCTTGGAGGTACTGCTCCATGTTGACAAGATTGCATTATATCATTTCTGCAGATTTGTCAGCTGCATATACATGCAACCAACCTCATGCTCTACCACATTCCAAAGGTGCTGTAATGAATTCAGATCTGGTGTCCCAGATTTCAGTGTTTTGGCATTTGTGTCGACAGTACTGCGGCATATTGGATGTTTTCTTTTATTTATTTATTTATTTATTTTGGCAACATTAAAACTCTGAACTTGCACTGGAGGTCCCAGGAGATCGTCAGTTCTCAGGAATACTCAAACCATGTTTACAGGTGTTTATAAAGTGCTCAGTGATTATTTTATTCATGCAACGTGATAATTGATCATTAAACATTGATCAATGGTGATAATGTGATTGGCATGATCACATACTCTGTGCATCCAGTAGCAACCTGCAGCATCGTCAGCATCACTGTGAGCCTGACTTGATGATCCCTCTCTTCTGTTGGTCTCGTTTTGTCTGAGTTGTCTGAGATGTCATTTAGTCTGTCTCAGCAGGGGACCTAGACAAATAGGACTACCTATTATAAGACCTCCTGTCAACTGGTTCTGTAATAAACTTGGCTCATCATCATTTGCATTTGATGCACTTACATTTGAGTGGTACATTGAGATGGAAAAACTTTTACGCAGAAGGTAACACAGTGACATGATTAGTCAGATGATTACACGTTTTAAACATCTGGTGAAACCATCTTATCTTAACTATTTTTTTGTGAACAACACTGAATGCCAGTGTGTCTAATATCGAGTCGATTCCCTGTTAAACAAAAAAGTACATTTTCAGGAAGGTGTCACAATTGGCATGATTCGATTTTTTTTCTGAAACACTTATAAATAAGTTTAAATAAAACTGTTGATCTGTTATAAACATGAATGTGCCTGTTGCTCCCATTATGAAGGCGCATCCCTTCTTTATGGTCACCTCAGGGACAGGTGTGTAGTAAGAAGTGGCGTATACAAAGAGCTGTAAAAGGCACTGTACGAAACTGAACAAAACCTTTTGAAGTCATGCAAAAGCCATGCTGCAAATGTTTCTCTCTTTAGGGTTGTTTACCTCTCTCAGCAATATCCTCTCACTCTTCGAGCCTCTTTATTGACTCCTGCAGCCACCTTTCTCTCCCTACTGTGCTGTCTGGAAAAGTGGCTGCCTTAAGTGTTCTTTAGTGCCACTCCTGTTGTGGAGCTTATTTCTGAGACAAGGCAGAAAAGAGAGGCTGTTTATGGTGTGGGAAGACATGCCAAGGAAATACCCCATTTTTTCAGAAGAAATCACTTAAGGGAAGATGTGTTCATGTGCGTGAGTGCCTATTGTTTACAGTCAACAAAAGCACTACATGGAATCATTCAAGGCATAAAGATGACTGTTCTATTTGGGGAAGATATGTACGAATGCAAGATGAAGTAAAAAAAAAAAAAAAAGCAGTATATTTTCAAATAAATGTAACTTTTTATATTATAGTTGTTCTATTCCAAAGAACAGTCACTGCTCGTGTTGGAAGAGCCACAGTGAAATGCGTGATGATACTCTGAGATCAGTCAGTCATGTAGCAGCAGGGCAATGCAGAACACTCTGCAGTTATACAGTCAGGGGCATGATTGTTGGTGCCAGGTGGGCTGGTTTGAGTATTTCTCAGACAGGAAGTCAAAACAAAAAACAAGCAAACAAAAAGGCCAGACTGGTTGGAGCTGACAAAAACAATAGTTACTCACATAACCACTCTTTGTGGTAACCACTGTGGTGGCCAGTAAAAGGTGGATGTGGATGAGATACATTGTAACAGCTGAGAACTACAACCTTAGCAGAAATCTGAGGCTGCGTTGATAATGGCCTCAACAACACTGGAGAGCTACAGACTGGAAAAAAAAAATGCTCTGATGAATTTGAGTTTCTGTTGAGGCACATACTGTAGATGATAGGATTGACCTGCCTTGTGTCTGTCCAGACTGATGGCATACTGGTGTGGGGAATCATACAGACCGGAGCCAGTATCAACATGGTGTTCCAAACAGAGAGATCAATGAATATGTTTTAAATTCAGATAATTGTAATTATAATTGTGTCAAGGAAGCGAAGATGCATTTCAGGGGCCATGGAGTCACCTCTGGTGAGCCAGCCAATCCTTATTAGCTCATAAGATTGAATATGAAATTGTGCTCAGTGCATTCAAGTGATCCTCAAGTGCTCTGCTATGATGTGAGATCAGACATATAGAAGCCATATGAGGGCTCCACATGTTGTGCAGATCAATGGTTGTGAGGGTATTCTTAAAAATGGAAAACTGCCATACAAAGTGCTATAGGGGACAAATGGATTTGGTGCAAATCCCCCATCACATAATGGATTAAATTTCAAATCAGACTCAAAATAAGCATGAAATTATTAACGTCATTGTTATTTTTTTCCCAGAGTGCTACATTTATCATTTTAAATATTGTAACATATTTTAAAAAATATATAAAGTGTCTTGTCAGGCGGTGACCTTACAAGGACACCACCATCTTCAAGATGACCACCTTAATCTATCACACCATTAAAGACCAGAACTGCTCAGCCTATAACCTTGTATCCTCTGAGGCTCTGGTGGTTGTGACAACAACCTATCAACCCTGATCATTTGTGAAATCGGGATTTTGTTCTTGCCTCAATCTTGAGTTTAGAAGCTGTGTGATAGATGTGAAAGTGGATTTTTTTAATCAGGGAGTGGATAATGGCAGAAACAATGGCAACATCAACTCTTTTTAACAACGCAGAATTAGTGTAATGATATTGTATCACAAAACCTTGGTGTATTTAACCAAACATATTAGATGCTCAAAATCTGTGAAAAGGGCCAGGAATCAAACCACCCAACCTCACACTGCCTACACCCTTCTTTCTCCTTTAACCTTGATTTCCTCTCCTCCCTTTTCCATCTTCTTGTCTCCAATGTGGTCACTGGTATCCTCAGGCATGTGTGTTGTTAATAATTCAGCCTGGGGGATGGATTTTGGTCTTCATTTGCAGCAGGAAATGCCTTGCTCCACTGAACAATGCACTCACGCCCAGGCCCCTGACGTGTCTTGAGAGGCAGAAATAGGAAAAGCCTTTCTCCCCTAAATGACTGCTCTCAAATGCAGTGTGTATTGAGGGTGGGATAGGAGAAAGACAAATGGACAGGAAAGACAGCAGCACTGATTTTGTTTCTCCTCTTTGCATCAACCCTAAAATAGAGCCCAAAGTAGTAATACTCTCAGTAGAGGTCATTTTCAATGGACAGGTACAAGGCACCGGAAGAACATGACCATTTATAGAAACATCCCTTTTTCCCCACTTAAAAACGCCTCTGATAAATCTGGTGGTCATATTTGCTCCATTTCCTCTCTCCATCTTTTTGTATTTTAGAGTTTCCATTTTTTTCTGTTTCATGACACATTTTCAAGCGGTGACACATTAGTATCCATCATTTTTGAAGGGCAGAACGATCAGGGAGGCCTGTCGACTGCTGTGTGTCATACATTATAGCACAGAACTCATTTCCTGCCTGAGTTTAACAACGTCTTTGTCCTCTGAGAGGTGAGACTATATGAGCGACACATCACGAGCTTTTGCGTGTTTCAGACATTGTGTGTGCAAGTCTCGGAAGTTGGAGAGAAAAGGAAAAAACAAATAAGGCCAGACAGAAGTGGGGAAAATTCACGAGTCCTCCAACTTGATATTCAATGTCATTATCATGTATAGAATCTAATGTATTATTTAGCAAATATGTGTTAGATTTTTGACAGCAGCAATTAGTTATTAATTAGTACATTACTGAGGATTCTGGAGACAATTTCAACAAGTGCTCCAAATTAATTGCAAAATTAGTAATTTGTCATCACTTTCTAAAATGGGAGATTTATTCCGATCTGGTCGTTTTGACAGAACTGAATTGTAGGCCTGTATGACAGAGACAAAATTACCATTTTATAATTAGCTACTGTAGAGTCATCAAGATCACCGGAACCACATGGGTAAGGTGACAGGATGCTTATGGTCATATGCTCAGATGTTTTGCAGTGTTGTAACAGCAGCATGCCACTTGTTTGTAGGTCCCAAAATCCACACATCTTGGTTTCTTGTTGGTCACAAGACAGTTTGTTTGGTAAATTTAGACATTGGTGGGTTTCCATCATTGAAACAAACAATAATTTATTTTGCTTTCATTGTTGGGCTATGTCCACAATTTGGCCTCTACCAACAGTTTCACCAGATTGCTGGCATTCAGCCACTGTTTGATTAATGTCTCACTAAGGTCACTGATGTTGATGTTAATCAATATTTGCATAGTCCTGTTTCTTTAAACAAAGGTACAGTATATAACCCCATTGAGGTTATATATCTCTGCCACTTAAACTTATATGAAATTAAACCATTTGAGTAATGGCTGAAATAGTTTTGTGACATTACCATGATCTTTGACCACCAAAGTTTTAATCAAATTGTCCTTGAGTCCCAGTTAATGTTTGGATGAAGTCGGAGAAATTGCTCAGGGGGCTACAGAGTGCATTCACAAGACCAAAACCACATTTTGTGAGGTCAATGTGAACTTCAGATCACCCTTCAACCCTAATTGATGTTTGTGACAAATTTGGAGAAATTCCATTTGGCATTGTCAAGATATTGTCTATATGAGAATGGACAACCATCTGAAAACAATATGCCTCCAACTGTTGCCACTGAGGAGTGAGTGGAGTAAAAACAATTAACAATCCACTCTTCTATGTCAGCTCATGAGTAATAAGTATTAATTTGAAATGTTTGCTCATTTTATTCATTGGTTTCGGTGTTGATCTAAATAGCTCTCATGTTGTGATGCTGGTGTATCTGTACACATACTGATGTTGATGTCACTCCTTAAAAAAATCCTAGCAGAAACACTGGAGCAGCGTAATGGTTCGGGGCAGCCCCTTCAAGTGATGTACTTAGTTTGCCGGATTTATTGAGCAAGAGACTTGTAGAGGCAAATAAATGCCCCAGACTGAAAGGTTTAATTGCATTGAAAAGAACAGTTATATTAGTTGTACACATGAAATAACTTCAGATTATACAAAAGGAAATGATGTGAATGAAAAATTTATTCTATCAGAAGTGGAAAACACAATTGCAGGTTCCAGGTCATTTGTTCCCAGCTATTAAATGCAGCCTCTGAGAGAGCATATACCGTCAGATGAACAAAGTAATCAATTATGAATGGAAATCATTGTTGCATATTTTGTTGCACTTTGAGTGATTCATAAGACTCACTCTCATAAGAAGAATGAGTAATGTATGTTTCATGGTATCCCTCACTTTAGTCCAGGGTTAGGTCTGATGCATAACGCTTGGTGATATGAGACTGTTTTAAGGAAAGCTAGTCTCAGAACTACACCACTCTTGTCCATGAGTATGATTGTTTTGGCAGTTTTGTAAGACATAACCCATGAGCTAACTTGTACCTCAACACGAGTAGGTAAACCCTACAACAAGGATGTCCTGAGAATTGCATTGTGTCAAACCCGTGAAAAAATGAATCCAAGAATCTGTCTGCACCGCAACAGTAGACTTGTTCTGTGTGCTGCTGTATCTTAGCAACCAACGAGTCCGACTCTGTCACACTCAACCTGGCAGGTCCAAGGTGCACAAAAGCTGCTGCTACCAACACTGCTGCCCTATCAGCCTACCAGTCAGAGCTGCCTTACAGCCCACTAAGAACTTCATTGGACCATGAGGACATGGCCTATGTCCCACTGGCCTCCTTATTTCTCTACCTCTGATTTCACTGTTTTTTTCACTGAAAAGAACATTGTAGGAAGTCTTGACGCTGTGCTAAGGCTGTGTCCTAGGTTTTAAAAGATTCACCAATCGATAGCAGTACCCTCAGGCATTACAAGTAGTTCTTCTCAGTCTGGTCTTCTCTCCCACTTTTTCATTGGTTCAGTGTAGAGTTTAGATTCTCAGCCCGACATTTCACATCAATATCCGCGGGCCGGGCCGAGCCGGGCCGAGCCGGCATGCCTAGCCTTTGATCAAGCATTTGTGTGTTGATTTTTTTCATGACTTTATTAGCCCAATTAGGTGGACAAAAAGCTATGCCATAATCAGCAATATTTCATGTAACAAAAAAAAAAGCATCACGTCTCCTTCACGTGCAGCAGCGGTGCGCACGCCACACACTGACTGCATGCATCACCAGTCTGCTGGATGGTGAGCGACTGTCTGCCTCAATCATTTGGGTTGGAGGAGAGAGAGAGAAAGCAAGAGAAAGGAGAAAATCATGCAGGTTCCACATACATTTGAATAATAAGATCTGTAACAATGATAAGTGCCAATAGTACAAATAATAAAACTGATATTGAGAGTAAGAGGTTAGTAATGAGAATAATAACTGTAGCAGTGAGTGCTGAGCAGGGTCACTTGGGCAGAAGGTGTTTTGCAGTCACAGAGCAGGCTCTACAGTTCCACAGGCAGGCTTTATAAATGGGGTATTAATACCTCCAGATGGAGAGGGTGGTACTATATGGGAATGGTTAAGACGAGCCTGCACTGACCTTAACTATAACCTAAGAGAAGCCTTTAAGTCTCTACTCTGTGTGTTGTGATCCTAGAGTCACTGTTCCTGAACCAGAACAATTCATGTTTCTAACCTACAGTATGTTCACTGCACAAATTGTCATTGTGCATTCTGGGTTGATATCATACATCTCAAATAGAGTTGATAGGACTTTTTTTTTTTTTTGCCTGTGGTAACCACTATTTACAAATCAGAATGATAAACAGAATGTGATGGATTTGCTTAATAAATCCTTCTTTTTTTCAAGAAATATTTAAATTTACTCCTATTTAATGTAGGAAAATAGTCCAAAAAAGTCAATTTCAGGACTATAAACCCCCAAACCATCCTGCTGTTCTGTTTTTGCATTCTTAGGTAATATTTCAGCACTTGTCACCTGACCAAAAGTAAATACTTCACTTCAATAGAGAGCCCCCCCCCCCCTTTATTTTTAATTCTAACTTAATCCTCTCCTCTGTCTCTTTCTGTCATTTTCTCCCCACTGAGTTGACAAGTCCTCCCTCCTTTCCCCCCATCATTCTTCCTTTGAGACATGCATCTGGTTCTATATATGAAATGGAGAGTGACTGACAGGCCAGCACCTGGAAATACCCATCACCTTCTCTTTCCCTACCAGCTAAAGCCCTTCAAAAGTGTCAGGTTGGGGGGTGCTGCAAGGCAGATGAGGGCCTTATCTCCCCCAAACACCTGTACCTGCTCCGTAGTGCCATTTGAGGCCTCATCACTGCATAAATAGGTGACAATGCTGATTTTTGTGTCCCTTTAAGAGATGCTGCAGGCTACCGGATTAGGGAGCCCTGGGGATTGTGAACGTCCTTTTTCTCCAGTCACATCTTTATTCCTGAGTCTGGGATACTTCTGCTGTGCTTTTTATTCCATGTGTGCAAATACATTATGATGTTTTGAGGAGGTTTGTTGAGTAAATGTGCTAATTTTTGAATGTCTAAAACTGATAATGATACCATTCCACTGATTCTTCAAGAGCAGTCTTTGCCATGGCGATTGGTCAAACTCAAGGATTCCACACGCAGTTTGTTGTGTGGTGAACCAAAGGCTCATTTCTGCAATGGCAGTTTGTTATAATCCCGTGGTGAAACTGAAGACAAATGCAAATTGGTCAGACAAGAACACAGCTAAAAAAAAAATAAATTATTATAAAGAGCTCTCCCAAGATTTACAAACAAAATCTGCCAATCTAATGTCTGCACTTAATTAAGATGAAGATCATAATTAGCTGTCAGTTGGCTAGGTAGTAGTAATGTTTATTTTTTAAATTGTAATTAATGTGTAATGTTATTTGAACAGTCATACGAAATGTATGACAACACACTCAAATGATTAAGGCTTTGTCAAAAACAGTACATGCACACCGGTTGATTCGGGACAATAACCTTGAATGTAAGATTGGTTATTGAAACATGTTATTTCACAATGAAAGCAACAAGCTGTCATCACTCAAAGCAGTTTCTTCATGTTGTTCATTTTCTATAGCCGACAACAAAGCAGGGAGGAATAGACTGACGCTTTAAAAAATCATATTTATGTCCCATTGCTTTCAGCTTGAAACTACAAGAAACAAAGTTAGAAAAAAGGTAATCTTTTTGCACCTGGGGGCCTTTCAGACAGCTCTGATGACTCCTATTTAAATAAGTTATCAAAGTCAGAGACAAGAAAACAAGAGAGAGTCCAATAAAATCTTTATTTTTGCTCAATGTCATACAGGTGCAATTCCTGCTTAAGCTCAGCAGTTTTATCTCAAAATAACATGCCTGTTAAAGTTTTTGTAACAGCCTGAAATCCCCCTGTAAGACTGACATAAATGTCCATCACTTATTCGTCAGCGCTATTATTTCATTAAAGATAAAGTGAAAGTGAAACTGCTTTGAAACAATGTCATCAAAGTCAGGGAGTCTGTAGGGAGTCTGTAGGGAGACAGCTGATTTAGTGGATGGCAGGGATAAGAGGCTCTTAATGGAAAGCAATGTGTCTGTTTTGTTAGATGCCTGATCCTGGTGAGTGACTGCTAATGAATGACCAGACAGGTGACACACAGACACACAAAAACCCAATGAAGAGTCCCAGTGTATGCTCTCCACATTTCTTTCCCTCTTTGTTAATCAGAAAGTCTCTCTGCATCTCCACGTGTTGAGGAAACAAAGGGACAATGTATGTACCCTAACAGGCCAGGGAGGTAGAACCAAACATCTTAAACCAACTCAAGAATAGAGGTACTGCCTAACCAAACCAGTATGACACACAATGGGTGGCCAAAACTCAAACTCAAACTAGGTTGTTTGCTAAGAACTGAATATTACAGCACTGACTGCCCACTATGCCTGCTGGCATGTATGAGAACAACAAAGGATTGCCACTCCTGTCTGTTTCAGGCCAGTGTTGTGCCTTCCACACTCCCTCCACTGTGTGATGCCATGTTCTAGGGTCTGTTTTTCATTTTCTGCCCGATGTACAATGAATGGTAGTTTGAGTGATGACCCACTGTCTTCAGATGACACATCTGATCAATCTCCATCACCATCGCATGATGATGGTGGCCATGTTGTTCTGTCTGCTCTGGGTGAGCAGATGTTGGCTGGACCAAGTATTTTATAGACATTTTGTGTGGAAGGTTGATCACTTGTGAATATCAATTATATATTTTTTTAAGAAATGCCCATGTTCCTGGAATTCCATGTTAATTGGGGAAGGTTACATGTGTGTATACACTTATCCAGCTCTTTACTGGAACATACATTTTTATACTACAGAGTAGGTTGTATTAACGTATATTGAACATTAGTAAAATAATGTATTTGGTTTCTGCCCAAGTGTCAGCTTTTGCAGTACAATATCTAGATGTCATGACTACAGTTTGGTGGTCTAAAACAGTACCTTTTGACATAAAGTGATTTTGTAATGTTTTGTTGCCTATAAGTGATAATTCAAATGTGAACCATAGCCTCTGGTTTGACAACTAGTGATTCCAGAAGAGGTTGCTGTTGCATCCTAGTAGTATGGAAACACAATCCGAGTAGTGAAATGGCATTTGGATGCCGCCCAAGCCGAGGGAGTACTCCAGTACTCGGATATCAGTAACAGCCCTACTGGAAACAAAATCAAACGAGCTGAGGCACATGTCATGACTGTCATGATTGTTGTTTTTTGAGAGTGGAGCAATGTTTTTTTTTTTTTTTTTTTGATAAACTTTGCCGTTGATTCATTATCCCAGCCTATTTTAAATGTCACTGGTGTATGGTTATAGCTTGAAGTGGCAGTGAGGTATTAAAAATATTAAGAAGGTCTTGAAAAAGTCTTAAAAATGTATTAAAATTATCTTCAAGATTCCTGTATACATATACCCTGTGGATGAAGGGGGGACGGCTCTCCATTCCGACACCCCGCTGTTCCGAAACCCCCCCACTCCGAAACACTGCTGTTCCGAACGTCCGCCCGAAACACCGCTGTTCCAACACCCCCTGCAGCTGTCCGTGGTGCTGAACTGCGTGACGGT
Source organism: Trachurus japonicus (assembly GCF_045865225.1). NCBI lineage: Eukaryota > Metazoa > Chordata > Actinopteri > Carangiformes > Carangidae > Trachurus > Trachurus japonicus. Next base: position 9,819,666 of record NC_140910.1, read on the forward strand.
TGTTTACATTCTGCGCTGTGGCATCTGTGAAAGGTGCGCTGCTCAGGGACTGGGCAGATCCGTCCCACTTGCTTTCTCCCCGACTCCGTTGTGGGAGATCTTCCACAGAGTAAAATAAATACACTTTTTTTCTCTCTCCCCTGCTGCGCTCGAGCGCGGCTGAACCCGGCTTGAGCTCACACGGGCGCGAGGCTGCTGCAGCTGCCTCTGCTAACAGCAGACTGAGGGAGAAAAATAAATAAATTTCGCTTTGGTTGGGCTTAGGCAATGAAGAAAGGAGTTGGTTAAGTTTAGTAAAAAAGACCAGGTAGAGGCCAGACAGGCCAGAAGCATAATGAACGTTATATGTCATTAATATGAAGTTATTTGCTTGTTTTGCAGTTAATTATGCACATGATCCGTTTGACCCCAAAAAGGAAAAAAGGATCAATGCACATTCACACACAATGGTCTCGGAATGGAGGGGCTTCCCCAATAGCCTTTTCGGAATGGCGGGGTATTTAGAAAAAATAGAAAACCCTGCAATTACGATGAATGGAAGTCTATTTTCGGAATGGCAGGGTTTCGGAAAGGCGGGGTGTAACCGGATGAAGGAAATAACAATACTGGTTTGAACAGGGGAAAAACAGCATTCTCACATGTCAGTGTTGTGTGTTATGGACCCACTTGACATGTGGAACAGCCTACATGTTAAGTGTCAACAACATTGATGTAAAAAACATAGGAAAAAATATGTGTGGGCCCTGGTCATACAGTAGTTCAGAAATAGAATTCTTTCTCACTTTATAACATTCCCTGTGTGTGGCTGTTAACTGCGCTGTCACTTGAACTGGTGAACGTACTTGATGGAAGTAGACAGTGAAACCGCCATGTGGTTAACACATAGTTGACTTGCCATGGTTCAGTGCAGAGGGTGAGAGGACGAGATCAGCCAGGAGAGCTGAAACCAGGCACAAGCATAGTGCTGCACTGAATGATCATCCTCCTCTTTCCTATTATAGTTTGAGTTACATCAATTCGGTTCAGTTTGGTTTTAAGTCAGACATGTATTGTCCTACAATGGGATTTGATTTGTATGAAAACATAAAACTAAAATAATTCAGTTACCATGCTGAACATCCCAGAGGTAAAACCTTATAATTCCAACAAGACAAATTGCTATCACTTTACAATAAGGCTACCATTATAAAGAATTTGTAACTAATTTACAATTTGTTAATTAATCTATTGAAGCTTGTTGTTATTATTATTCAATCTTGTTAACACTGAAGTGTTCTAAAACAACCAATAAAGGGACATTGGCCGTTGTTGCTGGCCAAATAGTGATCCCACATTCACATTTTGCACTGTTAAGCCTTATGTCTCCTTATCTTCTCCATCACGTGACTGCTTCGTCACATAACCTGTTAACCTGTCCACCGACACCAGAATAATAATGGTCCACAAACTTTAATTTGCAGACCTAAATATGGGAGATCATATCATTAATTAATAAACCAATTCGCCACATTGATATACAGTAAAACCCATCATTGTTTATTAACAAATTACTATGAGGATAATTTTACTAGTTATAAATAGGAAGGGTTAGGGTAATTAAGGTAATAATTCATTAGTAAGATTGATAGTAAACGTGAACTAGATCTTGCTGGTGATCCTGCATCAGTGTATGAAACTGTTTTGGCAATGTGTTTACGACCAAGTCAAAGGGATAGTTCAACATTTTGGCAAATTGGCCCATTGCCATAATCGCTATAGTCATAGCAGTAGGTTTGTTACTTTTATTTGGTGTAAGCTATTTTTAGAACGGCGGAGCGCAGCCACGGGCTGCTTGGAGCTATGCTACAGAGGCTAATGGGATTTCTTGGTTTTCCTCATCAAGTACACAATCCAAAAACTAAATTCATGCAAAACTGCTGATGCGCATTGCCTTCAGGGACGGTTTTTCAGCAGTCTCTGTATTTACCTCGACAACAACTCTGTCTGGTAACGTTCTGTTATTATCTCATAGCGTGGTGAATGTGCAGGTCAAAACTTGTCCGTGAGAGCCTTTTGGAGTTGTTGGATTGTGTATTTAATGATGAGGGAAACCAATAAATCCCATTAGCCTCCGTAGCGTAGCTCTGAGCAGCTCGCGGCTCTGCTCCGCCGTTCTAAAAATAGCTTACACCGACAAATAAAGGTAACAAACCTACTGCTAAGACTATAGCGATTATGGCAATGGGCCAATTTTCCAAAATGTTGAACTATCCCTTTAATAACTGTATTGTAAAATATTTATAAATCCTTCATAAGTGAAGAAGTATTGTTAAGTGGTAAGGACAAATTCATAACAAATCTGTAATAAAGTAGAACACAACCTTCTCTCTGATACAGGTGGAGACTGCTCTCTCTCTCTCTCTCTCTCTCTGATGATATGCGTGTTGGGCCTTTTGCCAACAGTTAGAACTCAGTGGGGCCCATCCATATGGCCAACATGTTCAGCAGTCATTACAGGGCTATTTAGCACGTCTAATTGTTCAACATTTGACACCTTGTCAAGACAATTAGTTCAGATTATTCCCGCATAAGACATTGTGATGTTGATCTTGTCACAAACAGTTGGAGATTGTTTCTCTTGGTGAAACACCGGTGCAGTACAGTATGTGTGGCTGCTCATGTGAATGACTAAAGCCTGGTACACACAAGAATTTCTAAATCTCAACAGATTTTTATTTTATCTGTGAGAGACCCCCCACATGAAGATAACAAATCTTTAATTCAAATTAAACAGTTTTGATCGCATTGTGTGCGGTGTGCTCCGATATTACAAATACAGCACACCACACACATAAAGATTTGTCTTATGATACAGACTCGTCCCCCACGCCAGAAATCTGGGCATGATCTGACGTACTTTGTTGATGGTAGCCCTGGAGACGGTAGCCACACTGGTTTGTTACACTTTGATCGAAACGGTCACGATTGTTGGGGCCGACAATCGTAAATATTGAACATGTTTAATATTTACGATCGTCTGCCCCGACCGTTTTCTGAGCCGATCGTCAGGATAATTTGACTGTTAACACACCTCATACCACAGGAGAATCTAGAGAGCCATAAGATAATCAGCCGATTTTTGTCCTTGGTCAGAAGGGGGTAAATCGGGGCAAAATCAGCCAGATTATCTTTATGTGTGTGCTAGGCCTAATGTGATGAATGCTGATGTGTTTTTATGCTCACATCTCTATTCACTTTTTCGTACTTGTTGTTTACTGATCTGACACTTTATTGCCTCCATGAATCATGAATCTCTGTCACTCTGTGTTATCGTAATATTGTTATTCTATGTCATGTCAGAGATCCCATTTAGATTTCCTGTTCATTTATTTATTTGTGAAGGATTGTGTTTTTGTTTTTTGAAATAGAGGAGGGACTGGTAGAGAGACAGGGACGATTTGCTGAGGTCTATGCTGGGAGTTTTCATTTGTGCTACATATCTGTTTTCAGAGATGTTCACAAGTCTTTTTTTGCAAGTCCAAGTCAAGTCTCAAGTCTTTGTGGGGTGAGACTTAATCAAGTCTCAAGTCTTTGGTCACGGGTCCAAGTCAAGTCTCAAGTCTCTAAAAAATAAAAGTCTCCTGTCTCTTCTGGTTGTAATGAACCTTCTATCATCTGCTACTTTTCCGGTCTACTAAGAATACTGCACAGCGAAAATTCAAAGCATTTACTGTATTATTATCACTCCTTTATCTATTAGCATACAGTACCTATTGATTAGTTGTTTATTATATGATCACTTTAAACAGGCTATTGCAATGCAATACGAAGAAAACACACAATGAAAGCTTTCCTTTAAAGGAAACTGTATTCAGAGTCAAGAAAGAATCAAGGCTGCTCTGCCCCTCTGCACTGGCCTTTTCTTTTTTTTGCTTTGTTGAATTCAGAAAACCCTTAGATGAACAACATGGGAAATGATTTAAACTGTTAATTATAGTAGGTCATAAGAGCTGACTGGTATAGTTAACATTTTTATGTGTAGCAAAACCTTTCTGGAACCGCATGTGCAAGAACTGATTGTTATTATATGTTTAATTAGCTCCGTCAACTCATGGGGGCGTGTTGACATGTGCAGACTTCCATACGGGCCTTCAGTCATATTTCGCAGCAAAAAAATAAATAAACAGGAGGATTTAGCCTACAGTAGCCTGATATGTGCCAGTTATGCAGCAGCGGCGGCACGGTGGCACAGTGGTTAGCACTGTTGCCTCACAGCAAGAAGGTCCTGGGTTCGAATCCCGGGCCGCCCAGGGCCTTTCTGTGTGGAGTTTGCATGTTCTCCCCGTGTCTGCGTGGGTTTCCTCCGGGTGCTCTGGTTTCCCCCACCACTAAAAACATGCCAGCTAGGTTGATCCTCCAGTCAGTGCCCCTGACCAAAGGCACTGGCTCATAATCTGGAGTTGGTCCCCGGGCGCTGCACCGCGGCTGCCCACTGCTCCTCAGGGATGGGTTAAATGCAGAGAAAGAATTTCACTGTACTAGCTGTATATGTGACCAATAAAGTACCTTTACCTTTAGTCCCCGTGAAGGAAGGTCTGACAACAAACAAACGTTGTGCCTCACATGTAGGCTACGGACGGTGCCGCTATAAAAAAAAAAAAGAAAAGCCAGTTCACAGTCACCTGTCACTCACCCACAGCAGCTGACTGCGCTGTCAGAGGAGCTCTGCTGCTCCTCTCTCTTTAGCCTGGTGTTTGGCTGCACTCTGTATGAAAGATCTAACCTCCATCTGAACACCGCGGCCATGTGGCGCTGCTCCGCTAGTGGTGTGTTAACGGCAAAAAAAAAGAAAAAAAAAAAGATCGTTGGTCGTCCTGTCAGGAGGGAGACACGAGCCAAAAAAAAAAAAAAGATTGTTCACGAGTCCCAGAACACGAGTCCGAGTCGAGTCTGAAGTCTTTTGGGCACAAGTCCAAGTCAAGTCTGAAGTCTCTGTGTGCAACTTAAGTGCGACTCGAGTTTGAGTCGCAAACTGGAGTCCCCATCTCTGTCTGTTTTATATATCCATGATGCCACAGCAAGACGTGTTCTCGTGTGACAATTTGTGGTGCTCAGACAAGGGAAACTTTATATTTGCCTTACACTAAAAACAAAGCACAACACTTGTTTTGTATGAGAAACACACACCAGGAGTCGTCATCATTAGGCTAAGACTAGACTACAACATTTAGTTTGTGTGTGTGTGTGTGTAACATTAGTGAAAGCACAATCCTCCCAGGAGAGACAGAGTCGGGAGAGGTTACCGTCTGGCATCTGTCTCTCTCTACCTCATCCACATATTTAATCCCATCAACACTCTCATCATCCCTTTTTCCTAATCTACCTCCCTGTCTGTTTATCTCTCTCTCACTCACACTATGTCTTCATCTTCCTCTCTGATTTTTTCCCCTCATTTCCGCTGTTGTTACAAAACATTTTTCTCCTGCCTTATTTATCTTCATCCTTTATATTCTCTCTCTCTTGCTCTCTTTTCCCATCATCCCTCCATCACTCTACCCATCCCCCCTTCTCTTATCTTGCAGCTACAATCTGTTTCTATGTCATTGGGTGTTAACAGGTCAAGCGTAAAGGCTAATCTAAATTTCATTCACTCATTCACAAGGGAGTTCATAATAAAGGGGGGAGGGAGAGATCGCCTCTTTTTTTAGCAGTCTCTAGGTTTTTCTTTCTTTCTTTCTTTCTTTCTTTCTTTCTTTCTTTCTTTCTTTCTTTCTTTCTTTCTTTCTTTCTTTATTCCTTTCTTTAACTGTCTGCGTATGTATATGTCTCCTGCCCTGCTCTTTTTTCTATATAGTGTATTTGTGAAAAGGCAACTCAGTACATCTGAAACGGCGTATAGGCTTGTCTGAATCTTGGACAAGGCTCTGTTGATTTAGTGTTAATTTGGTTTGGCTTTTTTTTTTTCAGAAAAAGAGTCAGAATAATGTGACTTTAACTAAAATTAATGGCATAATCAAGTCATAAATTGGTCTGTGTCGTCGTAATTGGCAGTGCGGGTCCTGTTTTCCCCTCAGACAGCCTCAAGCTCTCCAAGGGTGTTTAAAAGTGTCTGGTAAAGCACCGTTTGTAGTTATGAGGTGAACACTATTCTTTCCAATGTGTTGTACCAATCATTCACATTGCTGTGGTTTTGAAAATCTGCAAAACTACTAAGAAATTTGGCAGTTATCATTGTGGTTAAGGATGATTTCAGCAGGCAATGATGAAGGACATCAGAACTGTGAACAAAAGTCACAATTTGAATTATTATTATTATTTTTTCACCTGTGTCTGAATTTTGCTAGAACACAGCAGTTACATTCACTTCTATTTTGGATCATGTGCTTTTCCATGTAAAGGATTTCTATTTCCCCATTGTGGGATAAATAAAGGCATATCTTACTAATGAGTGAATTTGAATTGTTTGAACATTTACTGTAATATCCTAGATACTTTAGATATTAAATTTAACTAAATGAATCCAAGTGATGCTAAACCTCAGAACAAAGGCTGTTGTCAGGTCAAGTCAAAGGACAGAAGATTCATAGGTAGTTATTAGTTTGCTTTTGTATATCTTGTATAATACAAGGGCATTTTTACTGAGAAAATGAAAGTGGTTTGGGAATACATCTTTTTACTTGAATTTAATGTATACAGTACACATCTATGTTCAAATATATTGTTGGATTCTTAGTGCTGGGTTTTTAGCAATGTTCTGTTTACACAAAACACTGAATGAAAGTCCTTGTTGTTTCTATGTAACTGCTGAATGCTACAACCCTGTATGGCCTTATTGTCCTAAATGGTAAATAAGGCCTCTCACATGCTACAGAACACAGCGGCTGTGGCTCAGGTGGTAGAGCGGGTCGTTCACTAACCGGAAGGTCAGCGGTTCGATTCCCGGCTCCCCCTGTCTGCATGTCGAAGTGTCCTTGGGCAAGACACTGAACCCCCACCTGCCCTGTGTGAATGTGTGTGAATGATTATCTTCCAAAGCCTGTCTGCGAGCAGTGCTGTATGAATGTGTGTGAAAGGGTGAATGCGACCATTACAGTGTAAAGCGCTTTGAGTGGTCCGAGTGACTAGAAAAGCGCTATATAAGTGCAAGTCCATTTACCTTGTGCTTTTCATACTAGTTTTTTTTTTTTTTTTCAACCTTAGTCACGATAACTCAATTGATTGCATATTGGGCTGGGAACGTTTCCAAAGCTGTGCAAGAACACAGCAGTGCAGGACTGCAGCTGCTGTGCTGCTTTGGTTGCAAGGGCAGAGTGAACAAAAAAGTGTTCAAATGAAGTAGTCTGAGAATGAAAGATAACTTTTTAGTTAATGTAGTTTTTTTCTTTAGTAAAGTAGACCGCTGTGACATTGGATCGGTGTAAAAATGTCAAGTTCCAAAAAGTAGTGGGATCAAAGGGAAGAAAAGAGGAGAGAGTGGAGAGAATGCTGTGAAATCACTCTGATCCAGAATGATGGCATTAACTAGTCAGTGAATCCCTTCAATTATAGCACCCTTGTTTGCAACAAAGTTTTAAACTAGATGAAGATTTGACTTTCTCTTTAAATGTGTATAATTATTATTGAGCACCACATTAGAGCTGGGCACCAGATACATGGACTTTCAACATACAGCCAAAGTTGGCTTGGTTATTGTCACCTCCTGTGAGTCTCCCACTGATTATCTGTGAAACTGCAAGATTTGTCTGTTGATGATGCTTCCCAGACATTCATCACATTCACAAATTGACATGCACTGCAACAGTCAAGTGACAAGAAGGTCCAGAGTTAATTCTGATTTAGTGCCGTGTTATTGGTAATCAGCTCAGGAACTGTTGAAGTGTGTGTTCATGTGTAAAGGGCACGATGAGTACATCCTGCACCTTCACCACAGAATCACACCCTGAGGAGCATACTTAATCACATGTGCTCAAGGGAGCACATGGATGGAGACTTCACATTGTGACTGCCGCTGCAGTTCGCTAAACAGTCACCAGCTCTTTTCCAGGACAGAAGTGCTAACGGTAGATGAATTCACAGCGTTGACCTCCATGCACCGTTTCATGATCCAGATGGGTCACTTAGACAAGCCTATTAATAAACTCCTGACCTTCTGTTTCCTGTTCACTGCCACTTCAGGAGATAGGAGATTTGTGTAGCAAGTTTGTGTACATTGCTGAAAGAAAGACTACATTTATGTTTTTGTGGTTAGATTACTGGGAACCATTCAAAATTTTGCATCCATGGAATTAACTTGGATGTTTTCCGTACTTTACAATATGACATTAAGCTGGTCATTTTCTGGTCCCTGTGTATTAAGCAGTGTTCCCTTCCCTTTCAACTGACCTCAACTCTAACTAGAACTAGTGGTTGTGACTCCCAAGGGTGCTACTACCTGCCTTGCATTTACATTTTCAGTCCATGCTTTTGCTTTTGTGATTCTAGGCTCTGTATTCTGTTTTTCCATTCTGATTGTTTAGCTATACAATTTTAAGAGTTACTTAAGATGGTTATGGCTGGGTCCTTCTGGAAGTTTCGCTCAATTCCCCAAATAATCTCTAGATTTCAGCCAGATTGATGATCAAGCTCTTGGTGACCTCTCTTACCCTTCTGCTTTGATTGTTCAGTTTTACCAATCAGAAGGAGTCATGGTGTTCCAAACTTCCACCATTTAAGAGCAATGGGGTCCACTGTGATCTTGCAAACCTTTAATTCAGCAGATTCAATTATTTTGTAGCCTTCCATAGATTTGTGCTTTGACACATTCCTGTCTCAGACCTCTGAAGTCCACCCCTTCTTCCTTGAGCTTAGTGTTGGATCTACACTGTCACATGTGAAACCATATAAGACAGCTGTGTGCCTTTCCACACCATTTCAGGTTGAGGCAGATGGCTGCCAACCTGGAGCCTGGTTCTGCTCGATGTTTTTGTCCCAAAAAAATAACTTCTTCCTCGCCACTCTTGCCGTAAGTGCTTGCTCTTGGTGGGTTTTTGTAAAGTGTCTTGAGATAACTTGGGTAATTGGTGCTGTATAAAGAAAACTGACTTGACCTGACAGGTCCTTTTAGCTGAATACACCACAGGTGGACACCACACAAGGTGTAGCAACATCTCAGAGATGATCAACAGAAAATGGAGCTTCTTTCAAATACATTTGTAGCAAAAGTTCCCATGTAGTAAATTCCTGTTTTCGTGTTTTCTTATAGGGTTGTGCATGCAAGTTGATAAGGTGGGGAAAAAAAAGTATATTAGCATGAGGCTGCAACATAACAGAATGTATGCACCATATCAGAAGCAGATGTTTTGTATGTTTTCCTGTAGGGGTGTAACGGTATATGTATTTGTCCCGTGCCGTCACGGTACGGGGGTCACGGTTCGGTGCACACAATCACACGACGAATACGTCTGAGTGAATATTTTTTTTAAAAATGTCGATTCACTCCACTCACTCCAATCCAGGTAGCGGCAATGAGCCTCGAAGCTGCCAGAAACCGTCATAACAGACGAAGAAGAGAAGTGATGAGAGAGTAAAGTTAGAGGAGGAGCACTGCCTGCTTCATTTATGTCCCCGTGTGACTTCTCAATGAAACATAACAGCAGCGGCGATGGCTCGCGACCATAGACTGTAAAGCAGCTCGCGACAAAGTCCGTCGACGATGTTTCACGGATGCACGCTGCGTCGCCAGAAACGCATCAAACGCGCCCCCCCCCCCATATGTCAATCACTGGTGCAAGGAAAAAGACAACTTGTGGCTAACAACTTATCCAGCTGCTTTTAAGCCTCTTGACATGAACACAAAAACATTGTGGTATATTGATGTGTTGATGAAAAGAAGGGATCACCGCCGACACGTCTTTTCTTGCATTTAAAAAGAGTTTATTACAAGAAGAAGAACAGTGTCAAAAATGTTGGAGCATCTCTGGTCCACTATGAGATCTCTTTCTCTTGGCCTAAAGCTCTAACCTTATATACGTTTTCTAATACTCCACCTTCTCCCAATATAAGGTTATGTCTGTCCAAGATGGTCAGACAAAGACAGGATCTTAAAACAGAATCTAACCTATGCCTTCTGACATTTAACCTCTTGACCAAGCTAACTAAGAATAGATACAGTGTCAAGTATCCCCCAAAAACTATGAACCACAGAGATGAGTAGATGACAAGAAACACAATTCTCAGGGTACATTCCACACTACTGCTAGACACCTAATCTAAACATCTTGCTGTAAATGTATGCGTGTGCCTTTCTCTCTTGTAACATCTGATTTTATTTATATTTATTCCTATAATAATATTCCTTTAACTGTAAACTGTTACTTATCACAAATGAAGTTCCTATCCAAATGGTGAATGAACTCTAACATATCCCTTAACTTTTAGGCTAAGAAAACACCATGAAGAACATAAGATAATTCAAGATATTAAAGCAAAAATGTTCAGGTGGATAATACACTACAACATCACCAAAGCAACTGGCATCTAGTCTAAATTAACTGTGTAAACCAACATCCATGTTAGTTTCTTGTTTTTTTTAAATAATAGTTGCCAGTTGTCAAGTGCAAGTTTTTTTTTCCTCTAGAATTAATGAATGACATTATAACAAAAATCACTTGTTTTATTTTATATTCTTTTTTTCTAGTTTTATAACACAAGACAGATTTTAGTTTTACATTCAATTACCGAAACAGTACCAAACCGTGACCCCTGAACCGAGGTACGTACCGAACCGTGACTTGTGTGTACAGTTACACCCCTATTTTCCTGTCATATTGGCTGTCATATTGATCAGTAGCCACAGACTGCTGCTATGATGCACTGTCCCAATACATGTATAAGTCCGGATCTACAGTTTTACATGCAGAGAGCTACCAATGAGGACAAACTGCAACCAGGACGGTTGTGAAAGTGTTTGCCTTTTGTTAGTTTGCTCGTCACCACTGTTTTCAGAGGGGCACAGTAAAGCCCAAGGCAGTTTATTGTGCTTAAACTCTGACAGTCCTATGAACTTTCAGTTATAAAAAATGTATATAAAGAAGATAAAGGATGTCAGTGGTTGTTGCCCATTCACTGTGAATTGAATCATGTGGTTGACATGATGGGAATTTACCAGTCGCTCCCTGATATACAGTACATACTCATCCTTTCTGGATTCAGTGTCTAAAACTATCAGGTTAAAAGAGCTTTTACTCATGTGGTTATGCAGTAATGCACCCTACTCCATTAGCTTCCTCCCCTAGTCCATGACCTGTGCGACCTTCTCGGTGATTATGTGTTGTGATGGATGTGGCCAGCTACCTCTATTTAATCATACTGATAGTCGTGATGGAGAATTTCTACTGGCAGCATGGCACTGACATATGTTCACACACCCACACACATGACCACACACATACACATACACACAATGAGGGGTGGGAAGGGACATCGAGGACAAGACTCACATCAGCAATACTCTTGTGTGGAGAAAAGAGTCATATTTGTACATATAAAAAACTGTGTGATTAGTGCAACTCAGCCTTGGAGACACATTTGTGTGTGTTCATTTGTGACAGAGGAGTTTAGCTGTACTGTATATCTAAATGTGGACACATTAACAGCCTGGTATGAATGTTAAATGTTGAAGGTCTTGTAGGAGTCTGTGAAACAACTGTTAATGGCAGAATACAAAGAACACTTCTACAAAGAGGAATTGATTGGACATTCAACTTTCCCTCAGGAGCTCACCAGGGTGTTGTATGGGGAAGGAAAAAGATTCTCTAGAAAAGATACATCTGTAGCTCTTTTTTTTATTATTTTTTTTGGTATGTATATAGGATTCCTAAGTAGTTATTGTAAGAATGAGTTGGTTAAACTATTTATATAATTAAATTAAATATTAAATATTTATACAAATTAAATGAAAACCACATTAGTTTAAAATGTGTATCTCAATTTCCATAGAACAGTACTACACTCATTCAACAAACATTTAGCTCCACTGCCCTCAGGGTGGAGGTACTGTACAGGGCTCTGAGGTGCAGGGGGGGGGCGCTATGGGAGAAGCCTGATGCCCTCAGTTATCACATCCAGAGCAATGTATGTGTAAGGGTGGATGGGAAGTGGTGCTTTTGCTGTTCCTGTGTATTGTTTTGTATTGGTGTTGGGGTTGTTAAGTTGTCATCTGTTGCTGTCGTCATATCCATGTTGTTGATCTCTTTGTCAAACAGTGCTGTGAAAAATAACGTCCCCTTAGGGACAATAAAAGTCAAACCAAATCAATCAAAATGAAATAAAATATAAATAACTAATATCAATTTTACACTCAAAATACACCCAAAATTGGCAAATGGAAAACATTACTGGACTCGGTCAAATCAGAAAAGTCGTTCTTCATGTATCTTGAATGTGATCGTTATCAGTGTGTCAGTGCTTCATGCTGTATGACTTTTTCCCTTCATTAAAACCCTGCAGCATCTTAAATAGAGGGGCATGGGTTAACGCGAGATGGGTGGGTGTAGGTAATCTTATACTAGAAAATATAGCCAGGTCAAGAAGTGGCAAAGCGGCTATGAGTATAGTTATAAATAATAGGCCTCATTGGGAGTCCTCTTGCCCACTTCTATGTCATCTTACACTTACACACAGTGGAAGGTGCTGGTCTTCTTCTGACCCAACTGTCAATAATCTGTATTTCTGAACCTAATCACAATGTGTATCATCCTGAAATGTTTGGTCATTATCTGTTTATTATATTTCAGATATGTTGACAACATAGGCCCATATACTTAGAGCTTTGAATGATTATTTGTAACAACAAATCATTACTCCTACAAATGCTGGAGAAACGTAATGAACATTGCTTTATTTACAGTAGGCTTGATGATGATACCAGAATTTCAGTAGTCGATACCGGTAAATTTCCATAATTCAATACATATTCTATACCATGATTAAAAAATAAAATACAAATAAAAAAACAGAATCCATGTGCTTCTAAATTCATTAGGCTACTTTATTTAAAAAATAAAAAAAAGTTATTGTATTTAATAGGGCCGGGACTCGATTAAAAAAATGAATCTAATTAATTAGAGGCTTTGTAATTAATTAATCAAAAGTAATTGCATTTTAATCGCATATAAATATTTGACCTGAGAACAGTGAAAATACAGATTAAATGGTCTTTCCTGCCACTACACTATGATGATTACTGTATTTAACTACTTAAATCAGTAGCATAAACTGATTTGTTGAACTCAGCCTGATGAAAACATTAATAAAACTCAGTAACCGGTCACACAGGCAGCTCCATGTTGTCCCTGTGTGATGTCCAGGAACAGGTCAGGACAGTCTGAAGACAGAGAGCTTTGAGGGTGAAGTCAATGAAATGCACCGTGTTCAGCTGCAGCAGAGGAAACTCCGCTGTTCTCAGCTCCACCGTGACCAGCGCTTCTTTTTTTTTTTTTTTAAATGAAGCTCCGGTAGCGACCGGCTAAAATACGGGAGGGTACTGTAAACCAGCACGGATCCGGTTTGTTTATCAAAGCTTGGTCGCCGTGCTGAGGCACCGGGTCGGTTTGAGCTGTGTTCAGGCTAAAACTCCTCAGGCAGCTCAGTGTCGGCGGCTTTTTAACTCGTTAAATAATTGTGCTCCAGTATAATCGGTACGCCTGAAACTCATCCAGTGAGAAACGTTCCGCGGTGCAAAAATAAGTGCAATTAAAATGCGTACATTTTTTTAACCTGTTAATTTTTGTGTATTTAATTAATCTTAATTAACGCATTAAAGTCCTGGCCCTAAGTTCCACTGTGCTTCAACAACTTCTCACACTGCACAGAATTTAAAGAGCTGGCAGTTAAAATGGTAAATATGACACAACACAAACAGAAAGTAATACAGTCATTACTTTTATCTTTCAAGTAGCTTAATAAGGGAACTGTTCTCATTCATTAACTTTTAGGCTGTTTTCACACAAACTGGTGCAAAAATGACACATTGTTTCATTTTTCAGCCAGTAGGGTTTCGCATCTACACATGTTTATTTTTTCTCTGGGCCAAACCATGGATGTCCAAACGCTGCACCACTGTCTGAGTGTCATGTTCCCATGACAACTGACTGGAGAAAGATGCATGGCACGTCATGTCAAACTTGTGGTGCACACCGGGCCATTGGAGCAGCTTGATTTCCGGCCGCATTCACATAAACCGATTGCGATTTCAACTGTAGCCGCAGCGAGATGCGTCTGAGCACGCACGTGGTACTGACATATTTTTTGCGTGTCGGCATCGACTTGGTACCGAAATATTGGTTGTGAATTTACAGCGGCTGTGGGCAGCAGATACTGCAGGAATCATCCACATTCATCCCTACATCAATGGCAATTGATTTACTGACTTTCCTGCATCTATAGTATTTATCACAAAAATAGCATTGGTCCATTACCCTGATTACTCTAAATGATTTCATTAAGGCATTCTTAAAATAATTTCCTGATCTAATATCAAACACACAAATTCAAATGAAACCACAATTATTACATAAACAGATAAAACACCAATAATGAATAATTCTAGGGTGGTTATGTGTCCACATTTAAATAGCTGCTCTTCTTGTTTCATCTTGGCTGCAGAGTGTAAATATAGCCCAACTGTTAAGTGTGCATGCCTAATTGTAGGATGTGTTCACATTTGTATCGACATATGTAAGCCTAGGAGTTACATGAGCACACACACGTGCATTTGTTTTTCACTACACATGCACATGAACACTTTCCTCATCTTTCATTCCCAGTGAAGGCATTCTCTATACTTAACTGTAACCTTAACCTTAACCCAATTCTAAACCTTTTCCTATAACCAAGTCTTACCCTCAACAATTCCTTTGAAGTTTACAGGACTGGCTAAAAATCCCATAACAATGCAAAAACATCATTGCAATTATGGTTTCAAACCAAAATCTCTCCTCTCAACAATAGAAAGCCATGTATACAGACACATTCTCACAGTCACATATGGTCCTCCAACACTTAAGTCTCCATGGAGAGATAGCTACTGCTGAAGAAGCCTAGCCAGCCATATGACAGGGATGTGTGGGGGTTGAGACAAGTGTGTGTAGTCAGTGTTGTGTTGAAGTGTCATATGGCATCAGGGCTCGGTCTGGTCACAAATACAGCAACATACTGTACATAAAGTATAACCTCACCCAACTGGAATGTATTTGCTGGCACTATGAATCACTATACATTTCCTTGAATAAAGGTCAGCTGCTCAGTCGTCCAAACTACTCACAGCAGGGAAACACTGCAGGCATGTTACGTATGCCATAGTGCATGACTGTATTGGCATACATTCCAGAGCTTGTGATTCCACTATCCCTTTAGAAGGTCAAGTTTTTTGTTTTTTGTTTTGTCAGTGCGTGCTTGATCACTGTCGACTTTGGCAAGGTAAAACCAGGTAGAACACAGAGGCTGCAGAATTGTGAGCACTGTGACTCAAATGTCTGATTCAAACTACTTGCATTTAAAAGAGAGTCTTCTTGAACATTAATCTTATGCTCAATGAGACGTGTGGCAGATCAGAAAACGGCAAGGGATGAATCTCACTGCGATTCATGAGCTCAAAAACAATTAGTCACCTAAATGTCATAAACGTGCAGATTTCCAAGTCAGAATTTTTTCCAAACCAGCTTTCAAAAAGACTGAACTCAGTAGGTTTGCCAGCATGCGTGACATCAAAGGAGTAAACAGAAGTGAATATCTACAACAATGAACAATCCCAGTGCCTACGACCAAATTACACCAGTGCTGATGTACAGTACAACAGCACTCCCTCTCATGATATTGCTTAAAGGGATAGTTCACCCAAAATTCAAATTTCACTCATTATCTTCTCACCGTCATGTCGACTAAGAGCTGTGAGAATTTTCAGAGTCCTCCGTTCCTTCTCTGAGTTACGGGGGGGTCCGCGCAGCAGTATTTGTCCATATAATGGTTGTGAATGGATACCAACTTTCTTCGTCCAAAAAGACACACCAAAAAACATCCAAATACCTCCATACTGCTCGTCTGTAATGTCCCTCTTGTATTGAAGCCCCGACATGAGAAATTGTTCCGCCGGTCAGTGCAAATCACGAGAGACTACAAGAGGGACATTACCGATGAGCACTATGGAGGTATTTGGGTGTTTTTTGGTGTGTCTTTTCGGACGAAGACAGTTGGTATCCATTCACAAAAATATCCGTTCACAAAAATTTGAAATTTGAATTTTGGGTGAACTATCCCTTTAAGTATAGTTGAAAGAGACAGGAAATGGTGAGGCCGAGAGGGGGGCAATGACATGCAGTAAAGGGCCACCCAATGCGGGATTCGAACAAGGGCCAACTGCAGCGAGGACTATAGCCTCTACATATGGGGCGCCTGCTCAACCTACTGCGCCACTCACCGCCCCGAAAGATGTTCAGTCCCCCTTCTTACGTGACCAATGTATGAAGTTTAAGGACTGAAGGACAGCTGAGATGATGGGAATAATATGAAGGAACAAGAGAGTGGGGGAAACACTGAAAGGAAAGATTGGTAAAGTGTGTAGGCGTAAGCAAAAATGAACAAAAAGGTAAGCAAGGGCCGGACTGGAGGGGGAGGAATAAGCATGTGGACCTGGCAGATGGAAAGTTCAAACCCTGCTTGTTTTCCCTGAAATGTCACAACTGTAAAAAAGGTTTTATAAAGCATCAATCACAGTGGAGCTGTACCTCCAGGAGTAGTCATGGGGCTTGGGAAATGAGACCTCCGCATTGAACTGCAGAGGCAATCACCACTGCACGCTTCAGGTCACCACACTGCTCACAGAGAGGAGGAAATGGAGAGGGCTACGACCTGAGAAAGAAATGAGTAGGGGAGGGAAGAGGGGAGATTGGGAAAGGTGGACATTTTGGCATGAAAGCTGCTAGTAGCCCTTGTTTTGTTGTGATGTAATGGCTCAGTTTGACTGTCCTCTAGTAAAACCCTTTACGTCACACTGAAATGAAAAGGTTAACTTGTGCCATTGAGAACTTTCGGGACAAAAAGGTGTTCTTAGCTATGGACTTGGTCATGTTGCAGTTCATATGCACCATTTGAAAAACATAACTACCACAGTGTCACATGTAACAGAGATCCTGTTACTATGGCGATGTCTGGTGGAGATGGCAAGAACTGTGACTGATGAGCTTGTTAGCCTGTTGGCCTCTTGGTTGATGGCATTCTCCTGTACACATTTCAGATGCCAGTGGAGATTGTTAACAGAGGCTACACCCACACTATTATTTATTTATGCCTCCAACCCAGAGCAGAGTGACACCCAGAGGCAAAGACATATTGTTTTCAGATTGTATATTTGTCCTTTCTTCCGTCCCATCCGTTGTGGTAAGGATATCTCAGTAAGGCCTAGAAGTTTTTAAAATGTGGCACAAACATTCATTTGCACAGAAGCTAAACTGATTAGAAGGACACAGTGACCCCTGAAAACACTTTTTAGCTTTTATCCAAGACTTTAGTTGTTACAAGATCAAACACATGTGCTTAATATTCTATATGATTTTGGAAAAACAAATGTGGCAGGGTCCAAAAACGATGAGGTGATAGTCCTAGTTTACTAGTGAGGGCGGTTTGTAGCACAAATGCAGAATTTAACTGCACAACAGCAGTCAGAATTGCTTGTATTTATTTATTTATTTTTTAAATCTAAGGATTAATTTAATGTTATACCTAAACTTTGTCAATACAACAACAACAACAACAACAACAAAAACAGTGAAGCAATCTGGTCAGGATTTTTTTCCCCAGCCACTTTGTCAAAAATCTGCAGGTCTAAATCCTGCATCAATCCATGTGAACTATTGTGGAACTCAGTGTACCTTTGTGATCGAATGCAATCTTTTATAATCACTGTTACACTGATTTTTGGCAGCATATGAAATTTTATATGACATGCAAAGTGCTTCAGGTCCCGAGTCATTTATAGGCAAAATATTTTAGTCTGACTTTGCAGAAGTGTGAGAAGCACTTTTATAGGAAGCGTGTGTGTGTGTGTCTGGCCGACGCCCATCTATACAATCTATGTTTGTGTTCCCAGCGTGATTATACTAGAAGATCCTAAGAGGTAATTTGTGTTGTGTAAGCAAGACAACAAGGTTGTATTTTTTATTTTACATTCACAAGGAGTAGAGGCAGCTGCTAACATTTAAGGGGAGTGTTAGTTATTTTGTTGTTTACACCTGTACATCTGAAAATGTGAGGTTTGAAAAGCTTGATTCAAACAGCAGATAGAAAGTCTTCCTCATTTTACTCGGGAAAGAATCACATTTTGATGTAAAAAAAAAAAAAAACAATATTGTGTTATTTTTTGTTCCTTTACTACCATGTGAAGATCAATGCTCAGCAATATCGTTCATTCATTCACTCACTATGAATGCTGTCGCGGGTGAGCTGGTGCTGATCTCAGCTAACTGTAGGGCAAGAGGCAGGACACACCCTGGACAGGTTGTCAGTCTATCGCAGGGCTAAGATATAGAAACAGACGACCATTCACACCTACAGGCAATTTAGAATTACCAATTAACCTCACCTGCGTGTCTTTGGTCTGTGGGAACATAGGAACAAACTTTCAGGCTTGAATATGGAGGAGAAATGATAGTGAAGGTGGTAAAAAGAGTGTCTTGGCTGTTTTGAACATCCATCATGATTCACACTCTGATTTTTGCTGTTTAAAAACCACATGTAGCATTTTATTGAAAATCAATAAAGTGGTTTAGATAACCTCACATAACAAATTATTTTTAACATGCCAGATTCCCCCATGGTCCCATCTAAACTTTTTTAGATGCTTTCTTTAATGTCACATCTAGTCAAAAATGACCAACAACAATTAAAGGGATAGTTCACCCAAAATTCAAATTTCACTCATCTACTCATCCTCATGTCGACTAAGGACTGGGAGAAGTTTCAGAGTCCTCCGTGCCTTCTCTGAGTTACAGCGGGGCTCCGTGCAGCACTGCATGTCAATATGACGGTTGCGAATGGGCCTCACTTTTCTTCGTCCAAAAAGACACACCAAAAAAACATCTAAATACCTCCATAGTGCTCGTCTGTAATGTCCCTCTTGTATTGAAGTCCCAACATGAGAAATTGTTCCGAAAGGTTGTTTGTAGCGGAAGCTCCCAGTGTTGCTCTGCCGGAATCTCGCATGATTTGCGGAGCCGTGAACTGGGTGTCAATGCAAATCGCGCGAGATTACACAGGCAAAGCAGTGAACTGAGACACTGGGAGCTTCCGCTACAAACAAGCTTAAAATATAGACTTATTTAATTTTTTCCAGAACAATTTTTTATGTTGGGGCTTCAATACAAGAGGGACATTACAGACGAGCAGTATGGAGGTATTTGGATGTTTTTTTGGTGTGTCTTTTTGGACGAAGAAAAGTGAGGTCCATTCGCAAGCGTCATATGGACATGCAGTGCTGCACGGAGCACCGCTGTAACTCAGAGAAGCCACGGAGGACTCTGAAACTTCTCCCAACCCTTAGTCCACATGAGGGTGAGTAGATAATGAGTGAAATTTGAATTTTGGGTGAACTATACCTTTAACTCAAATCAGTCCTTCACCAATTTATTTAGCACATAGATGGCCAGAGTAGGCTACTTTAAGTGTTCAAGAGTGAAATCAGATCAAATGTTTGAAATAACAAGTTATCAGAAGAAATTCCAGGAGCGGGTCTAACTGTGATGGAGTTATTGGTGACTAGATGAAGCTGATTGTCTTTGTTTGAACCTTTCATTGAGCCTCTCATTCTCAAAGCACATGAGCTAAGGCATTTGATAGATTCATTCAGAGCAAGCAGTGCTGATAGAGATTGCCTGTGAGAGACAATATCTGACTGATTAACTTATTGTCCTGCTGGCAGAATTATTCAGACAGTTGAGATTTCTATGGAAATTACCTGAAGCAGATGAAGACATTAAAATATGAACTGATGCAATAATTCCTGTGTGTGTGTGCCGGTCAATACGTCTCAAAATTCATGCGCAACTATCAGCTGAACGTGTCACGCGTAGCAACTTATTCACGCATAACAAAATTTAACAAAAGTTAATCATGCATGCACAAATTGCACACACACATTGCTGCGTGTCTGCTTATTTGGATATCACTGGAACCCCATAGTGTGTGTGAGAGAGAGATTTCAGTATATGGTCACTCTTACATTCATTTAACATACTGATACAGTGAAATGCATGCATCCTTTTTTGTTATCATTATTAATGTATTTTAGCTGTTTGTATAATAGAGGATAGATCTGTTTCTCCTGGGGCAAGTAAAGTGCCCTGAGTAACACAAATACAACTGAACTATTCAAATCCCACATCTGCTCTAAGGCCATGACCTTTGAGGAAGGGGGTGGAGGTACATGTGGAGCTATTAATCAACTACTGTTGGGAATCGCTGCTCTATATGCAGCATATATTAAAGTGACAATTGGCTTGTCATGGTTTTGTATAATTGTTTAATTGTTAATGCATAATCAACCCAGAGAACACATTTTAATGCTTGTACTTTATTCACAGAGGAATTATACCTTGTTAGTGATATAGGTCTGTGTTTGTTTTCTTTTCTTTGTTTTCCCCAAATATTTTTAGTGTCAAATTTCTTATCAATTGAAGTAACAGACAATATACACACGCACATATATAATAATAATTGTAAAAAAAAATTAACGCACACAAACCCTAACGTATAAAAACAGAGTACACACAAAGAGACTTAATATAATGTCAGAGTTGAATGTCCACTTGAATGCACCATTTATGTAAAAATATATACTAAGGGGTTAACTACAGTTTCAAGTACTCCAGGATAGGACTCCATACACCACAACATTTCTGTAATCTCTTATCTCAGTTTTTGAATGTGGGTGATTCCTACCAGCTCCCTCAGCCAGGCTTCGAACTCTCGATTTCCACACTCTCAAAATGCATCTCTTTGCTATGACCATACCATAGACCACTACCATACTAACATTCCAACCCATGTTGTCCAAAGTGATAAGTCTGTGTTTTCTAATTGCTGCAATGCATTTCTATTTATCATTTCCAGTGACTCTAAGCTCTGTTGTTAGGTGATGTACTTCTTTTTTTTTTTACATTTCCTGAATGCTTCCCAATGAAAAGTTCAAATCAAATAAATGTATTCATAAAAGAAAACTCATTCAGGAACATTTATACTACAAGATGCAAGATGAAGAATGAGTAAGAGTGCTGATTTGAAGGAACCTCAAGCTGTTGAAATGAATGAGTGCAATTAGTCATACCTGATGAGCCCCACCCCCGCTGACTCTGTTCATTCACACACAAGTGCTACCTCACTACATGTTTACCATGTTAGGCCATTTACCTTTCCTTGCATCATAATGAGTTAAAGCAGAAGTAAGCGATCCGGTTGTTTTGGCTAATGCTGCGTTCCAGTTAGGCTTTTGAAACCGTAAATTACAGCTTCAAGTCACGACTTACGGCTTTGTAGCGTTCCAGGCAACCCACTCGTGTTTTTCTGACCTGTTTTACCTGTGAAAGTCACTATAACGGCCACTCGTAGCTTCCGACCCTAACCCCCCCGCCCTCGACCCTACGTCACCACATTCAGGCGCATCCCTTGGCTGCACCAGACTGGCTCTGGCTGCACACACAGCCCTTCATGCCGTTCTCTCTCCTCATTGGATAAAACTTGTAGGATACGAGAAAAGTTTTCTCCTCGGCTCAGAGCAGAGCAGAGTGACTGACAGACCCGTGTTTCGGTCCAAACACTCTATGTAAGTGATTGCTGTCGGAAGATATAACTATTTAAGACTTATATTAACACAATAATATCACTTACTTCTGCTTTAATGAAGAACTAGCAAAGACTTAACTTCCAGGGTCACTTGGACTGTGAAGTCAATCAAATCTAGTTTGTGGTTTAAAGCAGAACTATGCAGGATTTGGGCTGTAATTATTGTGGCTCAGAGTCACTGTAATGGTAGAGTGACCTGTTACGAGGTGAATGGGGTCTAGGCCAATGCGCTCACCCCCCCCACTGGCTGAAAACCGCACTTGCAAGATCAGTCTGCCGTCTCGGTGTCACAAATCTCGTCAATGGATAGAACTATCGCGAGAAACTGCCTTACGGCAGTACGAGATGGGAACGCAGATGACGTCATGCATGTCACGAATCGTGATTGGTTTGAGTTCGGAAAGTCGGAGGAAACCATGGAAACATGAAATGTTTAGAAGTTCGGCTTGTGGCTAACACGGAGCTAATGCTAACACGGACACACACACACCATGGATCGTTTATAAGATAATGTAATACATCATGACACACACACACACCTTAGCGTTTTGGAACCTTTATTCCTGTGTGTGTCTTTGTGCCTGTGTGTGGCCGTGTTAGCATTAGCTCCGTATTAGCGTTAGCTCGGTGTTAGCGTTAGCTCGGTGTTAGCAAGGCTTAGCAAACACCGCTCTCTACCTTCAGCAGTAAACACAAGCACGTGTAGGGGTGGGGGGTGGAGGAGGTGGCGGCGGCGAGTTTTTTTTTTACGACAGTGACATGTGCCTACCAGAACTGTGGGGGAGCTCCGGAGAGGGAAAAAAAGAGAAACCAACGAAGGAGCGCGCTATTTCCGGCCGACTTGCATAGTTCTGCTTTAAGGTGGGAATGAAGACAATGAGAATTTATAGAATTACATTTTGATTTTGTTTAATACAGTCCTTCCTTGAAAGACAGCAAGTAAGTATATTAGGGTAAGAACATATTAAGGGCCTTGTAAATAAATAAAATACAGTGTTCGTGCCGCCTTACCACAGGAGAGGGACACCTATTGATGAGCACTGATTACAACCAGTAGTAATCCATCTTAAAGGGACATTTTAACATTTTGGCAAATTTGCCTATTGCCGTAATCCCTATAGTTTTAGGAGTAGGTTCATTACTACATGTGTAATTAGCATAATTATGATGATAATATTATATCATACCATATAATTCATTAAAAAATACCACATGATATAGATTTTGCAGTAAGGTCATCTCGATATTTGAAAGATATGAGATAAGGACGTCTTTGTAGTAAAGAGAGAGAATGGAATATTTCATTGATGTTTGATTTTTCTGACCTGAGGGCTGTACTTCAGGACTGCTATGTATTGTTCACAATAATATAAAACTTGTTGGTAACAAATATGGTAGATTGCTAACATACTTACTAATTACTTAAATAATTACCTTCCGCTCTTTCTCATTGCAGATGTTTATGTGTTTCCAAGTTTCCTAAAAGCAATTCAGTGGTGGGGATCACCAGTTTGTCTGGCGAGAAACCAATGCTTTTCTTCTCATTTTTAACCAAGCTTTTGACCTATATTGAATTATATTTTTTTTAAGGGCGCAAACTTATGAGCTAGTGGGTTAGGAGACTCCAGAGCCAACTCAACATCAGTGATTCTAGTAGCATCATGAATATCACTCACCCAAAGGTCTGCTCATCAAAATGTTTAAAATTCTGTCTAATCACTACACATGGACACATTTTTATCTATACTGCTACTTCTGTTACCAGTTACAGATGGAAATTAGCCCTAGTGGCTAAATCTGGTACAACCATCTCTTCATTGTTCTACAATTGATTAATGGTATTGTACACTGTCCTGTAATAATAAAAATAAACTAAACTAAACTAATTGGACAATCATCACTAAAACCAACCTCAAATACTCTGAGTTGGTCTTTTCTCCCTCTCTGGGTAAAAAGGGGTCTTTTAAGTTCGATCTGTCGGGCTCAGCAAATATCTGTGAAAGAATATTAATGTCACAGGCTTCTTTTAAATGATGAGAAGCAGAGTGCGGGCAAAGTTAAAATCACCTATGATCATGTGTGGCCTTCTGAGATTTTATAAAGATAAGATTAGCCATCTCATCAGTTGGAAACAGAGGAGGGGTAGGAGCACTAGGAGGTCTGAACAAGCCAATCACAATAGCACACACCCTAAGGTCCAAAATGTCTAAATACCTTGCTATTGTAAATGCATTAAGTGGTTGTAAAGCAATTTATTCTTAATGAGTTTTCTAAAATATTAAATTGCAAGGGAAATGTTGCTGATGACTTACAAAAAATTCATTGTTCAGTTTACATCCTATTATAATTATGTTGTATTTACTTGTATTGTTCAGTAAGTTAACCTGAACCATTAATTATTGGGGGTCATGGTGTCTTCATACCCTTACAGCTCAGAGAACCTATCCTTCACATTTTTTATAAGCTTAAAACTTAATGGCTTTCACTAATTCAATCTGCATTGTTGATAATTTGCAGCTGTAAATCGTGGTTAAATACAATATATTTCAAATGCTCTATGTTGGGACTCAGCCCAGTCAAAATGGAGGACAAGGCCGCATGGCTTCTTTGTCTCTCAGACAAAGGAAAACCATTGAACTCAACCTCCCAGTGTCCTTCACCTTTTCACACCTAGGTGTGGAACCTCCACTACTGACCCCACATTGGTCAGGTATGGCCCCAGGACCTGTGAGGTCACAGGCCATATAAAAGGAGAAGTGCCCTTCTCTTCTCTCTCTCTTCGCCCTCTTCTCTTCCCCGCTCTTCAGCAGGAGCTGCCGCTCCTCTCAGCTCCTCACCTGGAGCTACTGCTACAGCTCTCCAATGATGCCTCCACTGGTAGCGCCGCAAGTGCCTACCAACGGATTAAAGAAAAAGAACCAGCTAACACGACGCAAGCTCTGCTAGTTGAGCTACGGAGCCACAAAACAAAGCAACCAACTCTGCAAGGAGAAGGACTCTCCTCAACGGAACTCAAACTACTCAGCCAGGACGGCTGTAGTTCACTGGACAAAGACACAATCACTGGACTTGACTGCCACAACAGGACCGGCAAAACCCTGCAACCGCAGGAATCCCCACCAGCACCGGATCTTCTCACCTTCATGTGACTTGGTAACGTAACTGGGCCTAGTTAGGAGGATTACCTTGCACCTTGACTAAGCATAGAGTACTTCAACCATGCCAATGTATGTATTGATTGAAATCAGTTAAAATACTTGAGCTTTGTTGTTGTTGCTTTGTTGTTGTCAGCTATAGTCTCATATTTAGTTAACCTATGTTTAACATGCAACTTGAGCGTTGAACAAAGGACACACCTTTGTTCACCTCCCCCACATCACATGTGGTTGGTCTTAGAGGCCATCTTGGAGGCCATTTGGTTGTAACCCCCTTTGTCTCAGGACAAGGCAACCATCCTCCATCTTTTCCATTGTCTGAGGTCACACTTCACACCTCACTGACACATAGCCATACACTCTCACCAACACACACACACACACACACACACACACACACACACACACACACACACACACACACACACACACACACACACACACACACACACGTGTACATAGTGTATGTAGCTTGTCTTAGTTTCATGTTTTGTTATTCCATTTTCTAGATGTGTCCAATAAACTTCCTTGAACCTTTACTTGTCTGTTAATGTTGTACAATAGTGAGTATGCCAACCTCTACGCAGTAGAACTTCTAAATCCTTCAACTTTGCAGCTATTGATAATGTTATTTTGTTAATAATTATTAACTTAATCATTAAACAAGGTTCTATATTAATAGTTAGCACACCCTTATGAGACTGACTTTGGTACATTGGCTGTCTGGTGCCCCGAGGTGGATTTAATAAAATTAAATCCCA
Source organism: Trachurus japonicus (assembly GCF_045865225.1). Classification (NCBI taxonomy): domain Eukaryota; kingdom Metazoa; phylum Chordata; class Actinopteri; order Carangiformes; family Carangidae; genus Trachurus; species Trachurus japonicus. The sequence continues at coordinate 9,845,428 of NC_140910.1, forward strand.
TTAATAATTTTTATAGTAATTATTAATATTTTGGTATTGATATTTTACTAATTTGATAGCCAATAACCCTCTTAATAATAACTTTACTTATAGTTGGTATAACCCCAACATAAATGGTACTTCCGTTGTGAGGCATCTAAATATTCTTAATAAATTACCTATAAGTTGTGTTGGAGCACAACATTAAATGGTTTCCCCGTGCGAGACATAATTACACTTTCTCTTTAGTTGTGCTAGAGCACAACATAAATGGTGCCCCGTGTGAGGCTGTGTACTGTTGGCATTTATTCACATTTGTACAATATTAATTTTGAGCAAAAGTTTGGACATTACTGAAAGTGAAATCCAAAACTGAACTAACCAAAAGTTCACATTCAACAGAGCGAGTCTGCTACACGAGTAGACGTCTGACTTTACATGCAGAAAGTGAATTGTGCTGAATTTTGATTTATTCCTGAGTTTTGCGAAAACTCCATGAGAATTAAGCCCATTGTGCTGCATCAAGAATTTGCGACTGTTGCTAGTCTTTCCAGTTGAGTCTTCTCTGTAGGAACTTTAAGAATTCCTGTCCCGCATTTGAATACCATGTATTCAATGCTACTTTGTTCTGTCAAAATTGGTTGTTAAGCTAAGTGCTCCCCTTACCCTTAACTTTAAGACACAGCGTGCCGCCGGCCCTGTGTAACCTAGAGAGCGTGTACCGGTTGTCACTGCCATGCATTTCAACCTGATTAAGAATAGAGCTTGAAGATAGAGCCACAGTGTGCTGCCAGCCCTGTGAAGTTTTGTACCTCGCTGCCACTCCCAGCTTGAGTTACTGTAAGAAACCACTGGAGTAGTGCATAGCCAAAGCTACACTACTACAAGGTGTCTGCCAAGCAACACCACTGCAAACAATTTGCTTTGCTTTATAGGTTTCTCAGATTTGCTTAATCTCACCTCTCAGAGTAACAATGGAGAACCCCTCTGTAGAGCAGTTCATGTCTGCCCTGGCTCAGAGCCTAAACCCCGGCTACTCTGAACTCATCAACAAGTTGAATCTCAGTGAGTGTAGGAAAGAATTGGACTTGCTACTTAATGACAGATGGGATGCTCAGAGAGCATCCAAGGGCCCGTTGTTACGATGCATGCTTTTGATCTGCCACAGACAGGCCAGTATTTCAGCTCAGACCAAAGCAACTCTGGAACAAGAGGTAGAGTCCCTAAGAGTGCAAAATGCTAGTCTACTTCAAGAAGTGAAGACAGCAAATCACAAAGCCTTACGTTACCTAGAAAGCTTGCACTCAGCAGAGTTAGATCTCTGCTCACAGAAGGAGGAGTTGTTTAAACTTAGGTCAGAACGGTTTGACTCTCCACAGTCTTTCAGACAAAGTGATTCAGGTTACTCTGATTCACACTCCTCCCATGGAGAAAGGTTAACTCCTTCCCCATGCAGATGGGGACATTTCCCACCTGACCTGAAGTCCTTGGGAACTAAGTCAGCTCCCCAGCCTCCACTAAGGTGCAGAGGTAACAGCCACCTGGCTTCCCATCTTTCTCACGTGGATAGTGAGGAGACATGTAGCGTATCATCTAGTGTATATACTGCACCTCATTCTCAGCCAGTTAACTATGCTTTCACCCGTGCTCAGCCCTCCAAAGGGGGGACTAGAGCATTTCAGGACTGTTCATCCTCTTCCCTGCAACACCAGGAGAGGGATGACAGGTGTTCAGTCCCTGTCTTCCCACCTGTAAGACCCAGAGCACAGACGGTAGATGTCCAGGATAGCTTAGTCTCGCCTTCATCTGACAGGACCACCCAGTATCCCCGCCTTGAAGTGCTTGAGTTCCTAGCTAAGGACTTACAATTCTTTGATCCTGACAATGGTAATCATAACATTGATGATTACCTCAGTGAACTAGACCACAGCCTAGTTGACTTACCAAGCGCTACCCACAGGGAGAAAGTCAAACTTGTGTGGAAAACCAGCTCAAAAGCTGTTCACAAGTTCATGCAGTCACTTCCTCCCAGAGTCAGAGACAACTACCATGATCTCTGTCAAGCACTGTTAGATGAGTTTTCTTCCCCTGTTGATGAGGTCTCAGGAATAATTGCAGCTTCTCAAATTAAACACTCCCGTCTTGAGCACCCCAGAAACTTTTACAAACGTTTCAGACATGCATATTTTCAAGGAAAGAATGCACCAGGCATGGAGGAAAGCCCCCTTTTTAAGTCTATGTTTGTGAAAAATCTTCACCCCTCAATATACATGCAGGTTGCACTCATGACAAGGAAGGGTGAGCTCTCAATGCATGAAGTTCGGAAGATGACATATGTGACCTGGGAAACTCTAGTCTCTTTCAAGACACAGGGGAAAACAACTGAGCCCAGCAGCTCAAACATGCAGGTGTCACACAGACCTGCAAGCTCAAGACATCTCCCTCGCAACATGCCAAAGGGGGGTGACAGTCGGCCACGTCCAGACACTGAGCGCAACCGCCGTGTCCACCAGCTGCATAGAGATAGGCATTCACACGGTAGAAGCTGTAGGAAGCCTTATGCTCAAATTGTGGCCCAAAACTATGAGCAATCAGATGATAGCCCCATCATCTCTGACCACAGTGTAAAACATGGTCAGCACCTTTCAGATAGTGACAGTTCTTCTGAATGCCTCTCTGTCTCCAGCTACCAGGAGCGTTACAGCCCTGAGCCAGGTGTGAGGAAACACCAAAGACACAAAAGCTCCAGAGCTTCCTCCTCACACCACAGACAGTCAAACAAGTACTAGTGCAGGATTCCTTGATTTTCTTACAGTTAGAGCTCGGCATGGTTTTGTTAGCAACAGCAGCAAATTCTGATTTGATTCAGCCATCACCGTGATTTCTGCAAGTAATCTTGGATCGACTCCTCTGCAGTATCTTATTAATGACATTGTATTTACACCTATCATGACATGTCATTCACCTTTATCACCATGGCATCACTAACACCCACATTCCATCATTTACACTGACGAATAACTAGAAGATGTTATTTTGTGTTGTGTGTTGTGTTGTGTGTTATGTTTCATTCTGTATGTAAGTGGATTTTGTTCTGTAGTCTGTCTATGCTTAGTCAAGATAGATAGAAACCAAATGCCCAGTTGGTTTGTGAACTGCCCAGACATTTTGAATGGACTATTGACTATGGTGCTCACAGGATCACACATCACGTGGGATCCTGAGACCAAAGGGGGGATGTTGGGACTCAGCCCAGTCAAAATGGAGGACAAGGCCGCATGGCTTCTTTGTCTCCCAGACAAAGGAAAACCATTGAACTCAGCCTCCCAGCGTCCTTCACCTTTTCACACCTAGGTGTGGAACCTCCACTACTGACCCCACATTGGTCAGGTATGGCCCCAGGACCTGTGAGGTCACAGGCCATATAAAAGGAGAAGTGCCCTTCTCTTCTCTCTCTCTTCGCCCTCTTCTCTTCCCCGCTCTTCAGCAGGAGCTGCCGCTCCTCTCAGCTCCTCACCTGGAGCTACTGCTACAGCTCTCCAATGATGCCTCCACTGGTAGCGCCGCAAGTGCCTACCAACGGATTAAAGAAAAAGAACCAGCTAACACGACGCAAGCTCTGCTAGTTGAGCTACGGAGCCACAAAACAAAGCAACCAACTCTGCAAGGAGAAGGACTCTCCTCAACGGAACTCAAACTACTCAGCCAGGACGGCTGTAGTTCACTGGACAAAGACACAATCACTGGACTTGACTGCCACAACAGGACCGGCAAAACCCTGCAACCGCAGGAATCCCCACCAGCACCGGATCTTCTCACCTTCATGTGACTTGGTAACGTAACTGGGCCTAGTTAGGAGGATTACCTTGCACCTTGACTAAGCATAGAGTACTTCAACCATGCCAATGTATGTATTGATTGAAATCAGTTAAAATACTTGAGCTTTGTTGTTGTTGCTTTGTTGTTGTCAGCTATAGTCTCATATTTAGTTAACCTATGTTTAACATGCAACTTGAGCGTTGAACAAAGGACACACCTTTGTTCACCTCCCCCCACATCACATGTGGTTGGTCTTAGAGGCCATCTTGGAGGCCATTTGGTTGTAACCCCCTTTGTCTCAGGACAAGGCAACCATCCTCCATCTTTTCCATTGTCTGAGGTCACACTTCACACCTCACTGACACATAGCCATACACTCTCACCAACACACACACACACACACACACACACACACACACACACACACACACACACACACACACACACACACACACACACGTGTACATAGTGTATGTAGCTTGTCTTAGTTTCATGTTTTGTTATTCCATTTTCTAGATGTGTCCAATAAACTTCCTTGAACCTTTACTTGTCTGTTAATGTTGTACAATAGTGAGTATGCCAACCTCTACGCAGTAGAACTTCTAAATCCTTCAACTTTGCAGCTATTGATAATGTTATTTTGTTAATAATTATTAACTTAATCATTAAACAAGGTTCTATATTAATAGTTAGCACACCCTTATGAGACTGACTTTGGTACATTGGCTGTCTGGTGCCCCGAGGTGGATTTAATAAAATTAAATCCCATTAATAATTTTTATAGTAATTATTAATATTTTGGTATTGATATTTTACTAATTTGATAGCCAATAACCCTCTTAATAATAACTTTACTTATAGTTGGTATAACCCCAACATAAATGGTACTTCCGTTGTGAGGCATCTAAATATTCTTAATAAATTACCTATAAGTTGTGTTGGAGCACAACATTAAATGGTTTCCCCGTGCGAGACATAATTACACTTTCTCTTTAGTTGTGCTAGAGCACAACATCTATATTTGACACTACTCTCTAGCTGACTTCAAACTGATGCAAGCCACAAAACACACAGAGCTGTGGTGGTCTATGGTTCCCCAAACAAGTAAAACTAACAAAATACCATGACCTCTAAACACACATCAACACTTCATGCCAGTTACAGGAATAAGATTCAAACGGAGATGCTTAAAGATTTTACATCCATTTGCAAAACAATGATTCAACATACGCTGCACTTTTAAAATTCTATGGACCTATCTGCAACACTGAGTCTTGTAAAACAGCAAACCATGAAGCTTACAGTAAATGAGTGCACTGAGTGCATTATATCATCCTTGCTGTATTTGGTATTCTTCATGGAGAGGTTATAGAAAACACTAGAGTAAATTTGACATTGCAAAGATGTGTGGAATATAATTGTTTCCTGGAAGCTGGATTTTAACAGTAGGAATGCACATGAGGATGTGGACTGAGTTTTTTTCTGATAGCGACACAGATTTCATCCTTTGTTCTCAGACTAAAAGATGTCATGGTAGCGGAGGCTCACTGACACAGAGACCCCAGTGAGATGTCTCATCTGTTCTTGTAATATTGGTTCTGATTGTGACAATTGTTTCTTCAAAAAATAATGGAAATTGTTGACATTTAAGAACTGAGGACTGACTGGGGATTGATTCAGAGGACTGTCTGTTGAGAAGAGGACCTTGGGGTTACATTTGTTGCCAGAAATGATCTTTGAAAAATGGATTGTCTTTGGTTTTGAACAGCATTGTGATTTACGGGCTCATCATCTGACTGCTTTTATTATACCCACATGCCAGTGACAGCCAGGGCCAGAGGCATAATGTTTTTAGTTTGTCGGTCAGTCAGTCCATCTAACAGTCCATCCCTTACAAACTGATTTTCAGTGACACCATGAAGGGCATTTCTTCAAATCCGATTTTGCCTATGTAAGGTCACTGTGACCTCACAAACCTGGGTTTTGGAATCTACAGTAAAAGGGATATTCCGGTGTTAGACCATGGGTTAAACTTATGCTGGAATATCCCTTAAAAACCAACTGACCAAAGAAGGCAAATTCCTTCTCACAGTTCAAATGTCCAAATGAAAAGAGAAATATAAATTACAAAACCTTCAATCTGCTTTTAGGCACATTCAGAGGTTAAATGTGGCAGTAATTACAGAGAGGCAGCAATGTCAGCGCTTAAGAGTAAAATTAATAATCAAGCCTGTAGCTACAGAAAAAAAGAACACCAGCAAAAAGAGAAAATGCGAGATGAAAGACAGCAACAGGTTAGACCACAATGAAAACCGTTTCATTTGGCCAAACTTCTCATCTCCAAGTTGAAAGCCGGTGTCTTTTGTTCTTTTTCATTTCCTCCAACCCTCGCCTCACCCACACACCCACTCCTCCTCCTTATTTTTCTTTCAGTTAAACTTTGCATAATTACAGAACTAGTATTTTTGTGACGGCCTTCTTCCATTACTTCACTTTAGAGAGTGTTTTTAAAAAGCACACTTTTTAATGACGTCCTTGCACTTTTGATTATATGTAGCCTACTGGAGTGCCACATATTTACACCTCTCCCACTGTTGTAGAGTTGTCACTTGTTGCTTTGAATAAAAAACGTCTATCACATGGTGAGTAAATACAAGTTGCTGGTGCTGGTTTGACCACAAAAAAAAGCAGTGGAGGGAAGCAACCATTGAAAGGACAAGTGCTTTATTTATGGGATGGGCTATTCTCTTCCTCTTTGTGCACACATTTAATCTTTCAGCTTGCCTTTATTTTCTGAATCTGTACCTTCTACTGCAAGCCTCCCTCTTTCAGAGTGTTCCTTACTTTGCAAGTACTGAGGGTATTTGATGCACTTGAGTAATCATAAATAACTAACTCTTCTCCCCACCACTCTTTTTTTTTTTTTTTAAAAACCTATGTCATTCCCGATGCAGTGGTGCAGTGCCTCTGTAACAGAAGAGCATGACCTCTCGCTAGATTCAGGGAGAGCACATGCACATTTATAATTAATACATATCCACTTTTATCTCTCTGGAGTCTAATAATTGCTATTTTTGTAGGTGGGGAAGGAGTGTTGAAAGGATTAAAGGAAAGGAAGTCAGAGATAGAAGACAACACCACAGCTTAGAAGTTAGAAGTTGTCTTATTCAGGTAGATAACCAGTGATGCTCAGGGGATTTCACCCTTGTTTGGTTGGACTACTTCATTTAATTATTATGTGTTGACATGAGCCACAGAGATTGAAACATATTATTCAACTACTGGATGGATTGGCGTGAAATTTGACACAGATGTGGCTTGAAATGCCCTACTAGCATGCCAAACTTGTCATTTAGCAACTAGAGTATCTGAACTCACACAAGGTGCACTGACACAAATGTTTGTGTCTGGACATTCATCATTCCTGGGTGATGCACCTTAATAAGTTTTGGGACCTGGTGACATTTCCTTTTGTCTCACCAGTAGTTTGACCTTTCTCGAATAGAGTGAAACTGTTGGATGGATTACCAGACATCCATGTTCCATACGGAATGAATTGTCCTAAGTTTTGATGATTCTCTATAGCATCATCACAAATTTAAAACAAATCTTTGTTTATAACATTGAAAGATGAATACTTTACACAATTACCGTGCAATTCGCAGCAGCCAACTTACCAAATAACTTAAATGAATGTATGTGCAATCTTAAAAATGTTTATAATACAGGGTTTAATCAATATCTTTATGATCATGCAATTAATTAAGGCCAGGAAATATTGTGGATTGGTTTAATAATTGAAGTAGTCCATAATTAAATGCATTCCCAACCATGGATATGCTTGCTTTTTCAAAAGTTAATCAAAATGACAATCATCTCCTAACCTCTACCGCTGACCGCTGAAGTGTTTTAGTCACCTGAACCGAAGCATGTGCGAGATGCAGGGCACAAACCCAATTTCCATCCAACATTTTGTACACCCACGATGCACCAACCACCTCAATTTGACTTCTCTGTACAGTAGGACATGAATGTAGAACTTTCTTGGATGGAAAATCATATGACTCTTAATATTATTCATTATCTTTTCCCCACTGTCATGCATTTTTCTTCCATCTTTCAGTCTGTGTGTTAGTTGCTTGCTCCGTCTCTCTCCCCCTCTTTCTCTCTCTCTCACACTCGCGCGCGGACACACACACACACACACACACACACACACACACACACGCACACACGCACACACTAACAGAAGAGCATGTCTACCCACTTTGTCCATCTGCAGGATGTTGAGGATTCACTGGCATACTCTCTCAGCCTTTATCTGTACTATTTTCAGAGTGAGAGCAGTAAGTGAAGTATTGTTAGAGGTGATACAAAAGCTTCCTCCTCATGGGAGAGAGAGGGGAAAAAGCTGTGGAGAAAAGTAAAATATGCTGCTGACTATTCATCTCCCCCTTTTTCCAGGTGTATCTCCCTCCTTCACTCTTTCGAAGCTCCTGAAAAAGGCCACTTCAGATTACGACAAAATGACTTTCTGCTGTCTTAAATAATACAGGTTGTCTGCAGTTCTACAGGCCATTTGAAACACCAGGTCTACTTCAGCAAATTAGCCTTGAGTAATAACTAAATTACCATAAAGAGATTTATTTTACGTTCTATCCTTTTACATTCAAGATTGAAAAACCCTAACCCAATAGAGATCCAAACAGGCAATTTTGAGGATGTGTTTACATTTCTTCCTCTGGAGGTTTCACACCATGGTGCATCGAGCAATATGCTCTCGTTCTTGGTTAGATACATACTGCACTTTGATTTGGACTACAATGCAAAGGAGGTTGATGGTTAACACTTTGCTTTCAGGAAGTATTCAGATGCCTTCATTTCTTTACATTCTATGTTGCACACTTATGCGTTTTTTCTCCCTTGATACTACCACCTAGTGAAAGGAAAAATCTGAAAAAGAAATCAGACTAATAACATGACGCTGACATTGTTATGGTGAAATGAATCATGCACATTGCATCACTTTCGCTTTTCTTAGACCCATTTAATGAAAATCATTCAGACACATGTGGCTCGGATGAGATGTTGGAGTGCCCACGTTCCAAAATAATAAGCATATGTTATTGCAGAGAAAGGCATAGGTCTTTGTTTATGATTCGATTCCTCTGCCCAAATACACTGTATTGCTACAGGAAATGCTTTTTATTTATCACTGGAACGGAACTCAGAACAGAAACACTTGGTGGAGGCCATTAATCACTACAGGAGTCTTGATCAGGGTGGCCCATTGCTACTGAGAACTCAGGCTCAGTCTGGGCCACACAAACTCTGAACAAGTTCCTCCAGAGAGGCACTAGACCATGCAATCAAACAAAGCTATGAAAAACATTAAACCTGAAAGCAGTATTAATAAAACAACCAACACATGAGCATTAATACTTTCAAAGTTCCTTGAGATAGAAATACTCAGCAGTCATAGCAACAACTCCCTCAAGTCACTTCAATACAGTGCGTAAGTGGTAGTCTATCAGCAGAGGGATTTGGGCCTTTGACAGTGACATGTCTTTAACTCAACAATAGTAGCTGATGATACAGCTCATTTCCACACCAGGCAGCAATTTGGGACTCTGAAATGTCACCACTGCATCTTTGTCTGTGTATGTCGGTGTGTGTACACATACGATGCTGCCCACTGTGCATCTGCTTGACTGCTCCGTTTGATTGCTCACTCCAGTATCACTCTGGGAAATGTTAATGGAGGACAGTTAACGTCAACTACGGTTCAACCCAAGCATCTGTAGATGACCTAGCATCATCCCTGTGGACAGATGGCTTAAAAAAAAAGCTGTGAATAGATTTACCAAGTAGGTATGGGTAAATCTAAGAAAATTCAGAACACCCACTACTGTATTGACGCAGTTTGCTTGATTGCATTTCTGTGTGCTTATATCTGTACTGGTGTATGTGTGTGCACAATGTCTTTGTTCACTCGTGTGTAAAGCAGTGTGAAGAAGGTGTGAACCAAGCAGACAGTCAGGTACATCTTGTCCAGTGGCACCTCTACCACTTTGGGTCCTCTTGCTAAGTCACACACAAGAACACACACTGCTCACTCGACTGCCTCTCTGACTGTAGATTGCTGTGTCCTGCTGCTCACATCCAGAGAAGCACTGGACCATGCATACACACGCATACACACACACACACACACACACACACACACACACACACACACACACACACACACACACACACACACACACACACACACACACACACACACACACACACACACAATACAGTGATTTATGGCCTCCAATACAGTCAATAAGAGCCATGGCCAAGATGAAGGACTTGGGCTGCAGCTAGCAGGACACACACACACACACACACACACACACACACTGCTGCCCATTAGCTAAGTGTACTGGATTGAGGTGCTTTCCACGTTGGTTCTCTTTATTAAATTCCTGTTTAAATCTACTGCTGCCTCTGCTGCTTCAGGTGAAAATCTTAAGGTTTATATAATTTGTGTGTATTTTATAAGTTCTCATCTAGAAAGGTGTGCAATTAACTGCAGCAGCCACAAGTTCTTCAACATTTTCACTTGATGCATTTTGTGTAAAGAACAAACAAACAAAAATACCACCACATACCTCTCTATATGAACTCATAATACAGTATGACATAAATCACACCAAAATTTGCATTACATATCCTTCCCACTATACCACCATGGTTTTAAACATGATCCTAAAAATAATTATCACATTTTGACATTTTCTTTATATGCTTATAAAGCATGACTTTTATAGGGTAATGAATAAAAGGACTCAAGTGAAACCAAGGTACCAGTGGAAGCATAGTGCCAATAATTTAAAACATATTCATCTTGATGGAAAAAGACATACAATTATATTTGCCCACCATCTTGGCCCAGACTGAAATATCACAATCATTTATTTTCATTTATAATTTATTTATAGCCGCACAGAACTGCTTAGCATGGCGGTATACTTTAATGTTAATTGTTTTTCTTCATTGCAGCACAAACCATGCCATCAACATGGTTCTCATACATTCTCTCAAAAGCACACATATCTCAGTCCAGAACAAAACAATACAAAAGTTGGTTCAAAACAGGTGAAAATGTATTTGCATTAAAACAGTACAAAAACATGTGTTACTGAAATGCCTGATGTCAGAAATAATAACACTTACACCATGTAGAAATACTTTTTACCTCTTCTTTCCTCTCATGTTCTCTTTCCCAGTTTGCTCTTTTCATTCCCCCTGTTTCCTGTTTTTTCTCTCTTGTCTTGTATTCTCCTCTCTTCCCTCTTTTCCTCACTAACTTTTGTTTGGCCAATAACCACGGCAGTATCTCTTAGTTTGAAAATAAAATCAAGTCTTTTTTTAGAGCAACACAAGCTGTTCTTTCACATAAAACAACAGTCAATTAGACGTACGACGCTGAGCCTCTTCCTGGGCCATAAAACAAGGATAACAATGAGAAAACTGAAAACAAGAAGGAAAGACTTTCAACCCTCATCTGCAGTGGTTGGTGTTTGTCTCAAGGGCTCGTTGAGAACTTTTTATAGCATTTTTTGGCTGCTTGTTCGAATGCCTTCCATCTTCAATCTGGCCCGTTGAAACAGAAAAAAGGTTCTTTTTATTTCACTGCTAAGCTAAGAGCAAGCGGCTGTAGATCAATCATGAGAGACTTTTGCACTTAGACCCTGGCAGGGAGGAGATCACAATGTGAAGCAATCCTGCTCATTAGATGCTTCCAGGATGGAAACTTTACCCAGAGCTGAGACACTGGTGTTGGTATTATTATTATTACAGTAATCTTTATTGCAGACAATAAGTGGTCCATATCAACAGCAACAAACATGATAAAAACTGATTAGAGAGAGAGAGAGAGAAAATCAATTATCAACTCTCCACATAATTCATATGCAGGCTATCCCGCCAGTGTTTTCTAAGCCTGGATGAATACCTGTAGCAGCTCCTATTAAGGCTGGTGAAAGCCCTAATAATGCTGTTCCCCGAGTCATCCAGGCGGCACATAAAACAATACATTAAATTTCTTAAAAGTGTTTCACAGTTGGGTACATTTAAATAAACAATGAGTTGACTAGCACTGTGCCACGCAGCAACCTCAGTCCATCATTGTAGGCCACTATGAGCCGCCCCATACTGCTTTTCCTATAGTTGCACCAGAGATGAGCTGTATACATAGGTGTGCAGAAAGATCTGAATAGGAAACATTAAACATCAACTGAGCACATATACTAAACCTACAGTACAGTACGAAGGAGCATATTAGCTTGAGCATATTGCTTAGAACACTGCCTATAAATATCTCTATCACCGTGCCAATCATCAGTAAGGAAATGCCCAAGATACTTGGTAGTAATGTGGGATGGAAAAATTTTCATGAGGGAAAGTTCTGATTCTCCCCGCTTAATGAGAGGGTCGTTTCCCTGTGCCTTCGGGTCGGGGATAGGTCTCTCACTGTTGTCTCGGCCTATGGGCCGAACGGCAGTGCAGAGTACCCGGCCTTCCTGGAGGCCCTGGGAGGGGTGCTGGAAAGTGCTCCAACCGGGGACTCCATCGTTCTGCTGGGGGACTTCAACGCTCACATGGGCAGTGACAGTGTTACCTGGAGAGGTGTGATTGGGAGGAACGGCCTCCCCGATCTGACCCCGAGCTGTGTTTTGTTATTGGACTTCTGTGCTAGCCACAGTTTGTCCATAACAAACACCATGTTCAAGCATAAGTGGGGGATTCCACTGGATGCGGAACGATTCCGAAATGGGTCCTCTACGGAACGGCTGCGTACTCTGACTCCGTCAACTCACACCGGTTCCGTCCGTGATGTTGATTGTTGACAGCGGGAACACGTGATCTCGCGATATAGCGGGTTGTAGTTTCCATAAAGTGAACCACAAAATCAAAAACAATTAATTTAATCCAGAGGAGTAGTAGAGAAACAACTTGGTGCTGACCTGACTTGATTTTACAATCACTATCTCCTTGTCCATGGTGTAAACGGGGTGAAATGATGTCTGAAAACCTATGAGCTGCTGACTTCAGGCCGGTCGCTGCCCATTACAACGTTTTCAAGGTGTAAAGCAGGAAATATGCTCCGCTGTAAACATGGTATATTTTATTTTGAAAATTAACCGGGTGTTTTATTTTGTATTTTGCCCGCGATTTCCTGTCATACACGACCTGCTCTGTGCTGATTGATGCGCCGTGCTCTGGCGTCCGGCAAAAATAGAAGCTCTGCGTATCTTTTGCGAGGGCTGCCGGATGCCGGTGCCGTTTCGGACCCACAACGCAGCGGACCCGGAGTCGGTGGACGCTCACACGGTGATTATAATTAATACGTAACGGCTCCGCCGCTGTACCGGAGCGGATCTGCAGCCGTTCCGCATCCAGTGGAATTTAGGCGTAAGGGTGTCCATCAGTGCACGTGGCACCAGGACACCCTAGGCCGGAGGTCAATGATCGACTTTGTAGTTGTGTCATCTGATCTCCGGCCGTATGTCTTGGACACTCGGGTGAAGAGAGGGGCTGAGCTGTCAACTGATCACCACCTGGTGGTGAGTTGGATCTGCTGGCAGGGGAGGAAGCTGGTCAGACCTGGAAGATCCAAGCGTATCGTGAGGGTCTGCTGGGAACGTCTGGCAGAATCCCCTGTCAGGGAGGTCTTCAACTCCCACCTCTGGGAGAGCTTTGACCGGATTCCGAGGGAGGCTGGAGACCGAATGGACCATGTTCTCCACTTCCATTGTTGACGCGGCCGTCCGGAGCTGTGGCCGTAAGGTCTCCAGTGCCTGTTGCGGCGGCAATCCCTGAACCCGGTGGTGGACACCGGAAGTAAGGGATGCCGTCAAGCTGAAGAAGGAGTCCTACCGAGTCTGGCTAGCTCGGGGACTCCCGAGGCAGCCGACGGGTACCGGCAGGCCAATGGACGGCAGTCCGGGCGGAAGGATGGAGCGTGAGATTGACAGGCGGATTGGTGCAGCGGCCGCAGTAATACGGCCGTTGTATCGGTCCGTCGTGGTGAAGAAGGAGCTGAGCCGAAAGGCGAAGCTCTCAATTTACCGGTCAATCTACATTCCCACCCTCACCTATGCTCATGAACTCTGGGTCATGACCGAAAGAATGGGATCCCGGATACAAGCGGCCGAAATGAGCTTCCTCCGCAGGGTGGCGGGGCGCTCCCTTAGAGATAGGGTGAGGAGCTCTGTCACCCGGGAGGAGCTCGGAGTAGAGCCACTGCTCCTCCACATCGAGAGGAGCCAGCTGAGGTGGCTCGGGCATCTGTATCGGATGCCCCCTGGACGCCTCCCTCTGGAGGTGTTCCGGGCATGTCCCACCGGGAGGAGGCCCAGAGGAAGACCCAGGACACGCTGGAGGTTAGGTGTAGAAGTAACAGTAGCAACAGTAATAGTAGTTGTTACTGTTGTATGGTTCAGCTCTACATGTGACAGGATGTTTGTCCTGTAATAACATTAGACACACTGAATTCCCTTCGAGAGAGAGTGAGCTCTAGTGAACTCAAAGAGGATGTTGATGTAGGCTGCAGAGTGGATACGGTTTCCTCCCTCTTGTGTCAGACATTGATAACTTGTCCTGATCAGGGCTTTACTGGAGAGGCTAACTGGAAAGATGAAGTCAAGTTGTGGCCAATTACCACAGAGAAACTGACTGATGAACATACATCAAGTACATGGCAACAGCTCCTCATTCTGAGGGTCAACTGTCCTTGTTCACTTGTTCTGCTTGACGTGCTTGTTCACTCAGATGTACAGTTAGCCAGGTGCATTACTGTAAGAGAGGCTTCCTGAGCCGAAGAGACATCATGGTCAGACTGAGAAGAAGTAAAACAAACTACACAAGTGGATTTATTATGTTTTTCCTCATGCATACTATGATGTCCAGCATTCATAGAACTGAGACACTTGGTAACAACAAAACAGCATGGCCTTGTTATTTTTTTAAATAATAAACAGCTCAAGACACTCACTTAAATGTACAGTATGGACTCAAGTTGAAATGAATACAGTATTGAATCTAAGGACTCTATAGTAGGTCTAAAGCACATGGTTCAAATGGTTTGTCTTTTACCAGTAATCAGTACTTTGTATGTACCATGCAGTCACATCTCCTGTGGAGTCATCTCCTATCCCCAAAAGCCACTCATACTTGCTTTTTTGGTGAATGGTCATTTCAATGGCAGAATGTTTCACAAAGACCAATACTTATGGCGAGTTACACATTGTGTTTGAACAGTGGGTCCATAGATTTCTGCTTCATTACAAAGTTGTGCTGGGACAAATTTAGTTAATGTGATGGATATCTCCCTGCAGAGTCTCTTTTACACCCAAGACACATTCATGGCGCATGGCAATATTATATAATATTATGCAACACACATGTCATAATGAATCGTACATCCGCCTCTGTGCTGTAGCCTATTGCTGTGTTCTAGCTGACATGTCCAAACATTGCCAATGCATTTTGAGCACACTACTTATGCATAACAGGTACTGTCCACACTTTGTGCACCTGCCAATGCAGGTTCACATTGTTATTTTGTTAATGTGCCTATTAAGTATCAGTGAAATAGCCTGAACCATTGACGTAAGACCAGGTTTATGTTGGTCAGTTCCTTTCTGCTGCCTCAAGACTCTCAACAAACACATACACATTACAGCACTTTTTTCATTGTATTTTAAATACAGTGACAGTCAAGGCATCTTATCTTATTTTAAGATAAATGTAACAATGCACTTCACGAGACGTGATTTTCTTCTTCCATTGCAGGCTTTAATATCTATATCTTGGTCTCTTAGTCCTAGCTTTTCTCAGTTTAAGTCAGTGATCACACAGCACCCAGTGGTTGGGTTGGTTCCCAGTAGAGCATTTATGCCCCTGGAGGAGATATGTCTCTAAAAAATGATGGGACAAATATTCTGTAAAGGCCCCTTACTTGTTGTAGGTTTAAGTAATAAAGAGTGACAGATAATTAATCAAGAAATTATTGAAATTTGGCTGAATATTTGATACATTCCTCTTCAGTATGTTTGAGTAGAGCACAAACTCATCTGATGCAGAAAATATAAAAAGCACAGACCATGACCAAACCCAAATAGTCTGTGGAGGAAACACTCTCTGACTGGGTGTATCTCAGAGAGAGTGCTGGTTGCTGACTCTGCGTTTTCCAGTGGCTGGGTTATGTGTGTGGGTTAATAAATGGAGTCCAATGGAGTTAAGTTGAGATGAATGGAGACAAGCTCTGGAATCAGCACACAGGCCTTATCATCACTGGAGCATGAAGACATATATTAAATAGCAGCCCTCAACATATGGTGCACAGGAAGTGACCTTTGTTGATTCCACAGTAAGATTCTGCTTCCTTATACAGAGTGTGATAGAGGGATACTTTATCACACTCATGTTTTCTGTTGATTACATGGGATCCTTGATACTGTCACTTTTTATTCTTTACACATGGGTCTAGGAACAAAGAAGATAAATGCTGGTGTAGACATTTGTAACTGCATTGTTGATGCGCTTGTTGATTTTTCTACATGGTAGTCCATTACAGTGATTTTGTGCCAGCTGCCTAGAAATTCTTCAAGTACCTTTATACTGTATCTTCAATATCATATTTCCAAACTTTATTTCAATTTCTGATTGTGACCAAATTTCAATACAATATATTTACAAAATATTTGGTGCAACAGGGTAAAAGTACATAGTGTGAAGAGGATGTAGAGTTCCCTTCTGTTTTGATGCAAAAGGTTTATTTTTGCATGAAAATCATCATAGAAAGCTTTTCATCTGACAAGAACACCAGTGAGTGCAACCAAATAGTCACCCTGAAACAATCAGGGAAGCATACACACAGCACTGTGCTGGAACAGTAGTTTTTGATAATTGGTAGATTGTCCTCCCACTGATATGTTGAAAAACAAATGCTCAGTTAGAAATAAAAAAATGATTTAAAAAAGTCTGTAATATATTTCCTAAAGTGAAATTGGCACAACTTGAATTAATACTGAAGAGTGTCTCCATGGCTCCATGAAACATAGAGAAGGAAAGAGGGATGGAGGAGAGGTGGTGAAATATATAGTGAGGAAGGGAGGATGTTCCGTGTGTGGCTCATTAACTCAGTAGATGTAATCAGAGGGAGGGAGTGAGACATTTGCCATTGACTAATGAGGAACATGGGATGTGTGGTGAAGCCACACTCTGTGTGGATTGACTGAGCCCTGCCGTCAGCTCTGAGGCTCTGATGTAGCAGTCTGTATATATACATGTATATATCTAGATGCTAAACTGAATATTTTGACATGTGGAGCTGATGGCTTAATTCAGTAGATGCTGTGCAGCAGAGGATCAGGAACAAATGTACATATTTGCAAAGCCACACAGCTATTTGGAGGAAAAGAGCAGCAGCAGCTTGTGTCAGACTTCAGTAAAAATTTGTCAAACTGTATAACTCAAAGAAGTACTGCTGAGGAAATATAGAAAAATAGATATCTGAACTGAAAGTAAATAAAGATGTTTCAATCTGTTCTTAGCTGTCAAACATATCAGCAGTAGGAATGAAATCCCTCCTTTAAAATAGATATTCTGAAATATACAATATTTCCATATGCACTGTAAAGACAGCAGAGATAAAGCATGCAGTGCATTTGTGTAAGTGCAGCATGCATCGCCACCAAAGAGAGCAGCCATATGGGACATATTATGGGCCCACTGTGTGGTGTCGTCAAACTGACAGGACACGGTGATTTAGCCCTGCTGGAAGTGGATGGATCCATGCTTACCTTCAAAGTCATCAGTCTTCTGGCTCTGAGAGTCTAAAAGCCCCCAGGGACTGAGAACAGCATGTTGGCCATTCAAGTAGCTCTCAATTACTGCTTTTAATTTCCCTTCCACTGCTGGTCTGTCTCCATTAGCTGTGACATTTCTCAGAGATGTGAACGACAGTATATAGCAACTTTTCTACTTGACACCACATTTCCCCGCCTGCTGCAGAGGTGGGGTGAAACATGTGCATTTGCATATCATGGACAGGATGGATTGCAAAGACATGAACCTCAGTCTTAACAGGTATTACCCTGCAGGCTTTCTCCTTAGGTTCCTGTCAAGTTATTATGACTTCATTTGCCTGAACTCGACCAGGCTTGGCACAGAGGACGCAGGAGTCAACTCAATCCAACTTATTTTCTTTTATTTCACTTTTGTTTTGTTGTTGAATCAGTCAGGTTGATAACCTCAAAAGAGAAGAAACAGAAATTAGTTTCAACACTAATCAGGATACACGCCATCAGCTCTCTGTCTTAAATAAATTAAGATCCATACCTTCAATCAAATTAATCTTACAATTTCATATCTTAAGAGAAAAATAAATGAGGAAGTGACCTAACAAATAATATTTTTACAAAAATAAGCCGTCCTCTGAGCTGGACGGAAAATATTGATCTCTATGCACAGCCAGCAACCGGACGAGTGCGCAGGGACCGTCTCCAAATTGCAATACAAGAGCAAGACGCTGCAAACAAAAATCAATAACTCCACTGTTATACAGTACAGAGAATCTAAAATCACTACACACCTCAACGGTCTCCTCATGGTCATACAGCTCATACAGTCCTCATATCCTGAGGACGCTATGAAGTCTCTTGGACATGCCTGTCTGTTATATTATTTTCATTTCTCTAATTGTTTAATCTCTCTAACTTTTGCTCCTAATAATAATAATAATAAAACATATGTTAGCCTATGAAAAATGAAAACACACAAAAGCAATGAAACGGAATTGTTGAGCCGACAGCTCCTATAGAGTGCCGAAGCAAAATGATGTATTGATCCCGGAAGTTTAAATCTGTGAATATCTTTCCAAAGTGTGGCACTTTTACTCATCTCGTAATTACGAGATAAGGTGTTTTTTTGTTTTTTTGTATCCAGTGAATGCAATGTGCTTCTGTGCTTAACTGTTTTTGTTACAGTATTTACTGTAACTCACCGATGCTTTTTACTCTAAATCAGTGCTTCTCAAAGTGTGGGGCGCGCCCCACTGGTGGGGAACGGAGGCATGACAGGTGGGGCGCGACAAACGGGAGGACATTTTCAATTTCATGCCTATCTTACTGTAAATGCTATTGACAACAAAGATAATTCACTCTAAACAAAACAGCCAAACACAAACAAAGTAATAATGAATAGCTAGAATTATTAAAAATCATTAGGAGACCGGGAGAAAAAATGTAACCTGGAACTAAAGTGCAAAAACAAGGATTGACATCGGGATGTTAATTGCAGCGGGACAACAAGGTAGCAGCAGCAGCAGCAGCAGCAGCAGATAATTTCTAATAGAGACTGGCTCTCTGAAGCACCGGGAACAGCGCGGAACAGAGACCGCTTCCCTTGTGTAGTTCAGACCAGTGGCCCTGCAGCAATCGGTTCCGGCATCTGGTCAATTTTGTGCGCGAGCCGCGAGCGAACGCGTCAATCTTGGCAGGAAGTCACACATGAAACAACGAGAGAATCCGGTCAAATGTCAAAATAAAGCACTTTTCAAAATAAAACACAGATATGATCACAAATGTCACAAATGTGATCATATTTGTGTGCGTTTTATAGCTTATGTCAGACTCGAGAGAGATGAAAACACACACACACACACACACACACACACACACACAGAAACGCACACTTCTCAGCTCAAAATTGAGCATGACTTGAGGCAGTTTCAAGCCTGCAACCCCGAGGATGTGCAGTGCAAAACAGGCACATTGCAGCCACTAATGCAGGGAAAGTTCACTTGTTCATGTTTTTTTGCACAGATAGCAAATGAAACACTGTTTCATTATTTGACTACTGTAGCCTACTTTTACTTTTCGTTTTTGATCTGCACTTTTATTTTCTCTTTTTGAACTTTGTGTTATTTCATGTTTTTGATTTTGACTCATGAAATATGACTGATATACTTGGTGCTAGTAAGTTCAATAAATTTGAAGTAATTTTTGTTGGGGCGACGGGGGGAAGTGGGGCTTGAAAATCTTTTTCGTCATTCCCCACTTTTAACAAGTGGGGAATGACGAAAAAAGTTTGAGAACCACTGCTCCAAATACTGATGACTGATATAATGCAGCGCTGAAAAAAGGGCTATTTTGGCAGCAAGTGAAGCAATCGAAATATTTAAATGTATACAGTATTTTCACAATTTTATGTGGGTGCTTTTATTTTTCTAAAATATGTATATATTTTTTTTCTCTCTGTCCCCACACACAGCTCTGTACATTGCTCGGCCTGTGCTGGTGCTCCTGCTTGTTTCCCCAAACTGGGAGTGGTCCAACTCAGGACAACTACAGGTAATACGCTGATTTAAGATAATTTCCTCATACAAGCCCACATCAAAACTATCCCTTTAAGGCTAACGCGATGAGTCGACAAGTATGTTGGTATTTTTCATACATTGTGCTGTTGCATGTCACCCACTGTGTAATGTTGTTTCTCATGACTGCAGTCGATTGCTAGCAGTAACAAAAATGGTGATAACAAACCACACTAACTCACTCCTGGTTGTGTGGGAGGTGCCACTAAATGGATTGCCATGGATCACCCTGAAGGTCATCGCTCTTGAATGAACAATGAAACCCTGAACAGCACCACATCCACTCTGAGTTCTGTGTATGTCATCTCTTCAAGGCCTAAGTACAGCAGCAAATCTCTTGCAGAACCCACTTCTATCCAAAGTCATTACATCTTGAGTTACTAATTCTAAGTATGGCAAAGTTGTAATTCCTCATCTCAACAGCCACTTGTGCAGTCCTTCCAGCTTAATACACAGTCTTACACTGCATGTTCCAATGATGTTCACAGCCCTCACTGAAAGGATGATTGGCAGGGCAGCTGCCATATACAGTATCTCCAGCTTTCCTAACCAGCAGCATAAAACTTCCTGATCAAGGTCCAAAGATAGATTTTTTTGGTCAGGATATCAAGCTACTCACCCAACCCTCTTCTTGGGACTAACAATAGCAGGGTTGCCTGCAGTCTTGACTTATCATACATTTGTTTGGGAAATGACATAAGAAATAATATTAGAAAAGAAAAACCCTATTGTCATGGCATACACTGTTTCTTTTATATCCATTATTGCACATCTGAGCAAATTGGATTGAATCATGGTGTCTTCCATTCTTGGGCCTCTCACCAAATAACTATTGTCCCTGTGTATACATTTAGTAAATGCACTGAAGAAATCACTGGTCAAATTAGGATAATGTATGACTCTCATGCTCACCTCTATTGCCATAATCCCTATAGTCATAGGGGTAGGTTCATTACCTTTAATTATCGGTGCATGTTGTTTTGAGATCCGCGGGGCAGAGACGCGAGCTGCGCAGCTAACACAATGGAGGTGAACGGTAGAGGTCCCCTGTCAGTCATCAAACTCATTAAATACACAATCCAACAACTCCAAAAAACTCCTGTGGACAATTTGTGACCAGCACATTCACCACACTATGAAATAATAATGTAACATAACAAGATTGATTGATTTTGGAGGCAAATGCATAGCCGGAACTACATTCCAGACAAGGCTACTGGGCGTTGTGATTTCAAAAGCACGAGTAGTTCAGATTATTTGCTTTGTGTGTCATAATGTTACATAATTATACATGATTATTTTGTGGTGAATGTACAGGTCACAACTTCTTCACGAGAGGGCTTTGGCATTGTTGGATTGTGTATTTGATGAGTTTGATGAGGGGCAGGGGACCATACCATTACCTCAATTGTGTTAGCTGAGCAGCTCGCGTCTCTGCCCCGCGGATCTCAGAACAACATGAACCAGTAATTAACCTACCCCTATGACTATATAGGCCAATTTGCCAAAATGTTTAACCATTCACTGAAATGCTTGTTGTCACCTTGAATCATAATAGGAAAGACCAGGAACTCAAGTCTTTGTGCACTCAAACCCACATATCTTCATATCGAAATTACCACTAAAAAATCAAACAGATACATTATGTACTAAAAGACATGCCTTAGCAAGGCTCAAAGGAGTTACTCTGTATATTTTTGTTTAATCAGAATGACCACTGGCAGGGGGGCAATTTATTGCCCTTGGGACCTAAGTGGGTTAACCATGGGCTGCCATGCCATGACACACTTATGTCAAGAGGCTTTAACAATAACTGCTTTGATGCATCTTATTTTGTGGACAGGGGTATTTCACTGTGGCTAGATATCGCTCTAACATTGTATTGTTGTTGTTCTTTTCCTCTTTAAAATGTCGTTAAAAGCTTACAACACTCAACAAGAGTGCTGTATAGTGGTAGAAATATTCTCTTATATTCTCTTCACCTTGAAAATAGCTTGGAGGATGCTCAGTGACGAAATAAGCCTTTCCTGTTTGTGTAGTTTTATATGTTGTATTGTTTTTATTCCTTGTGGTGTACTGTTAGTTGTATTTTATTTATTATGGACTACGGATGAAATTAGCAGCTCGGCTACAATCCAGCATATTTACTGCAGTATTTATGTTCATTAATATGCACTGTCCCTACTCAAATAAAATATTTATTATTATATAAGAAATAGAGTGAGGGAAAAAAAACAAAGTATTTTATATGATGATTACTTTTCATCATTATTTTGTGGCATCTCTGAAATGGGGCGGTCGTGAATTTGAAAATAAAATTGTCTTAAGGTAAAAGATTGACTTGTGTAGCTCATGAGATCAATGACATCATAGAAAATGAGATAAACAAGAGTCATCCCCCAGGGCTCTCTTGGGGCTGCTGGGACACTAAGCTGTATGCACACACACACACACACACAAATATCAAAACACATGTTCTCATATGCACAGGCAGTTAAATGTTCATGTTTCTTTTTTTTTTTTTTTTTACAGATTACCGGTAGTGAACATGTATATCAGAAAGGTCTTTTGCTCCCTACACTCTCTCTCTCTGTGCTTGATATACTCAAATCCCTAATATTAGGAACCTTCCATGACATGTAAGGAGTCTTCTGACATTGCAATTTTCCACTCAAATGGGGAAGGAGAGAAGTCCAAGAAGGGATTACGGTTTAAGAACACTTCCCTGGCCTGTGCATGAAGCATATGGTGTGTATATACCATATGTCTACTCGGTGTTTGTGTGTGTATGTGCAGAGTGTTGATTTTGCTGCGTTTGTGGTTTAGTAGCAGTGGTCCACTCATTTTTAATCTCTGTCAGTTTTGCTCCACAGGCACCATGGTCACGCACAATCTATTCAGTCCTGTGCCATGTCACAAACATGCACACATGTATGCAAACACTCACACACACCATATCTCTTCCATTCAGCACTGTACTATTTGGAAGGCAGCGAACTGTGTCCTCCAGGTTTGGACGTCACAGTGACTGAGTTTTTGTACAACTATTGCTTATAAACTGCTGATAGTCAAAATTAACAGGTGATGGGCCATCTACAGACAGCTGCCACGTCTTGTCAGAGTGCAGAGAGAAATTACATGACAGTTAATGATGTTGAACCTGAAGGAAAACACCTACCACATCTCTGCAATCAGGCAAGAAGGACACAGTCACCAAATTATCCAAATATCAGTGCTGCTGCAATATATTTAATTATAACTGAAGTGAGACAGCTATGGAAAAAAATGCGGTAAACAAGGGGAATATAAAATTGCTGATATATTTGAAATGAATAAGTCACATAATTGGTTTGTAGTTCCTTTTTTTTTCTTCTTCTTCTTTTTTTTACTGACCTTGACAATTTCCCATCTTCTGTTTTATATAATTGTAAATCAAATGTATTTTGGTTTTGTCAGGCATACATCTCAAGAAAATCAAGACATTTTTGGGTAATTATTTGATCATATATATATACTGTATACACACACACACACACACACACACAATATCTAACATTCTGTTAGTGTTTATGATTCCCATGTAACACCATTAGTGGGTTGACCTTTTTTTTAATTTGGTTTTGAGTTAAAGACCGGGTAAACCAAATTCAGAAAAAAAAGAGAAAAAAAAGTATTTTTGTCATTCATAATTTCATTGTGGAGCTAGGCCTCAGAGACTGTGTTTCACCATCTCTGTGTTCAGGATTTAATGGGCGTAACGCGGCCCTAATTAGCACGCACACACAGCAGCGACGTGTCTCCTGGTGTCTAAAACAGTCAGCATCAGTCATCCAGCTCCAACAATTTAATAATCAACCGACATTATTCCCGTTTCCATCTCGTTCCCTGGCTCAGCACGTTTCATCCATTTGCATTGTGTGAGCGAAAAAAAAACATTTTAGCGGCGGCAACAGCCATACGTGTTTCTGATCCCGGCTCCAACGTGTTGTTTTCTCCCGGTCTTCTCCCACTGGGACAAGGCCCGCTGCTCAGTTCGGACGCGGTGTGTCATGGGCTGTCTGGACTGGTGGTCTGGACTCGGTACCAGGTCCAGAGATGAAAAACTAGACAATGCAAATGGATGAAACACGCTGACCAGGAACAGCATGGTGGATTATTAAACTGTTGCAGTTGGATGACTGATGGCTTCTGACTGTTTTGAACACCAGGAGTGAAGGTAAGAAATATTTCCTGACGGTTTGATCAGCTCTGTCAGATTTGACTGTGGTATTAATAACTTAAGACACATATTTATTCTTGGTTTACCCAGTCTTTAAACATTCCAGTTATCACATAATTTGATCAACATTCATGTTTCACACAGGACACAATTGCAGTACCTTTGGAGACGCTTCAAAGTCTCAACTTGCAACTAGCATTGTTATCTAGTCACAGTTACAGTTCAGTGGCTCGATGTGATAACCCCTGCACAGTTCCTTACATTGTCATGAGTCTCAACAGTAACCTACTTTGCATTAACAGAATACATATTTGCTGAAACATTGTAGCTTACTTACTCCCTCACTACTCTGCTGCTAACATGGCTATTAGTAAATCTGATGGCCACCATCGACAAAAACCCCTGTTGACCTCAGTGATATATTGGCTGCAAAAGCCTCAGTGTTCTATTCAATGGATAAATCATCCATGTAATAACCTCCAGGGTTAATTGAGAATATACAGACCTAGATAAACTTACACTTGAGATGCTCTTCACATATCTATCTAATGATTGTCAATTTATTTATCAATCTGACATCTAATTTATCTTGATGATATCTAGTAGACTATCTGACTGTACTACGCCTCCTTGATTTGAGGTGCTTTATTAAAGATTTAATATTATGTAGAACTGGTAACAGATAAGCAGCGTTACCAATTTGCTGTTAATTGTTTGTCGTAAATGCTCCAAGACTACAAATTACAAGAAAACAAACCTATTAAGCTTGGGCCAAATGAAAAACAATTTGTTTGGATTTTCACCTTTAAAATGCTGATAATGACTCTGAAATGATTAATGCTTGCAATTTAGCTGCTGTGCAGAACAGAACGGCTCGCTGCTCTATACAGAATAAGAACCGAGGGAGCGAAAGCGAAAGAAAAAAAAATTTAAATGAAATGGCTCTAAATTGGAAATTTCCAAGGAGAGGAGAGAACTGTGCATCCAAGAGCTGAAAGCAATTAACAGAATCAGAAGACAGTCTCTGTGGCTTCTTGAACTCTGATTAAATGTTCTGATTGCCAGAGAAATCACTCTCTTAGAGGAAGATCCATAGCTGCCGGTACTGTAAAGTGGTCAATTGGTAAATCCATTATGCCTGGACACAGAGCTGTTTTTAGGCAAACGCTCTTACAGATATTGTTAAAGATCAAAGGGTAGTATTTCACAGATGCTACTAACTGTGAAATAGCTACAGGCTTTGCTCGGTGGATCTGTGGCCGCCCCTGGCTGATGGGTTGCAGGCTTTTTCCCTTACATTTGCCTGTGTCCCAAGATAAATGTGGCACATAGCTTAGACATTCAAGACAGTAATGCATCTAACTGTCCGGCCATCTGTCTGTCTGTACTTCAGGTAATCACAGCTGCAGTAGCTGGTCTCCCACGGGTCTTACACCTGAATGAAAGGCCATGAGCTAACAATGGATCCAGACAAATAAAATTTTCATGACCTGGCAAATTAAGGAAATGGACAGTGGTGCAGTTGGAGTGCAGGGATAGACCTGATGGAGGGAGGGCTGCTAGTGCTTGCTGGAGGATTCAAAACTCACACATGAAGCAAAAAGGCCCAATTAAATATTGCTCATTACATTATTCATTATGTTTTTGTTTTTTGTTTTTCTGTGCGAAAGCTTTCAACCTTCCCAAATGGCTTCAGTGTATCTACCGTCTACTCTGCAGTCGACTACACTCACCACAGGATTATGATGTAACATTTGATTTCATCCGTTAAACTTCAGCAAGAGCAACAGGAAAGGCCTAACAACACTGAAACTTACATTCATGTAAATACTTGGTGCATCCATTTGCTGCATTGACAAAAAAACAATCCTACTTTATCATTGTCCTCACCGTCATTGCTGGGATGCTCAAGGTTGGCATGTATCCCAAGAGGCTGTAAGACAAGAAGACACCTGGTCTTCGTTAATGAGATAACACACATCCAAACAGAAACATGTTCTATTTATCTAACCTGCAGCAGAGGATGCCTCAGAGGAGCTGTATTTTTGAGGAAATCATGGACATATTTTGTCTAAATGAAAGACATCTCTTTTAACTTCCACTAACCCCATAACAATTGTACTGTCTGAGAGCTAAACTGAGCTAGCTAAGTGTGCCCATTAATATTCCTCAAGTGCACACAAGACTAAAGACAGTAGTCAAAATAGTTTGAAATATTTTCATCAGGCTCTGTCGAGAATACACATTTTGGACCACATCACACACCACTGCTAATGCAGTATAGTTTCTTGACATTGAATTTGGATTGCCTATTGTGCAACTTCTGCAACGCAGGAGTGTGTGTGGCTACTGTCACACTGGACGCCAGCGTCAGTAGAATTGAATAGTCCTCGGTGACCTATGCCTTGTGATGCCTCCAGCGTGGATGCACGGCAAGTTGAGTGGCATTTCCATTTTTAAAGGTTTTGGGCGAGGGTTGAGCCTTGAGCCTTTTTCTTTTTTCCTTCCTTTAAAAAAAACATAGTCAATCACATAATTTAACTTAGATGTAAAAAATGCATTCACCATACAAACAAACAGTCTTTCCTTACTTCCCCCTCACAAACAATGACATTTCCTTATTTCTGTTCGGTCAGCTGGGTGGACTGGAGGTTGACCTTTCAGGTAGACTACCACTGCTGATAGAATGGCTTTGACTGTCATGGCTCCCATTAACCTGCAGTTCCTGGTTTCACGGGGCTATGGCTCAGTTATGTCAAGATAAAGTAAAAGATCATCCAAAGGCTTGCACAGGCCCTGCTCTACTCTCTACTCTCTAATCAAACAAGCATGCGACATTCAAACAGTGAGCACGGACATGCATGCAGGAGATTAGAAGCAGGAGAAAGAAGAATGAAGAGTGGTTACTGTAGAAGACGAGAATGAGGGCGGTTAGGGAAAAGAGTGAACGCATCCTGGCCGCTATGTTAATATGCTCAGTGGAGCATTTCTGAAATGAAGAGATGGAGGTATAAGTCAGTGACATTTTCATTAATTTGTTGTCAGGTAGATCCTCTCCCCACCGCTGAGCTTGACATATAAGGTTGTTTTCTCACACATTTCAGATGACTTGCTCAACATAGAACAGCGGGGCTTGACTAGAGGAAGTACTGTAATAGACCTGGTGTGAGATCTGAACTGGCATGAAAAAGATGGAGTACACTTGCTAAAACCTGGCATTAGCATGTTATCTCATTATTGTAAAGAAAGTGATTTAGCTGCTTACTTAGAGTGAAATTTCTATGTGAATTAAATGTAGTCTAACCTATAGAAGAAAAAATGGAGTGGGTACAATATTAAAACCATGACTTCTTTTACAGGAAGTCATTTCCTATCTCCGGACATCATGTTCATGCTTTTGTATATTTGTCTAAATGCATCAGTAGCTCGAAAAGAAACTGTAAATGTCACTTTTTTGTGGTGCCATAATATTATGGGAAGAGCGGGTGGCTGGCAGCTGTGTGAACATGTAGGTAAAGGTGTTCTCAGTTCACAGTTTGGACCTGTGTAACCTGTCAACACACGCAACGCAGGCCACATGTTCCTGGTGTGATGGACAGGGTTGTTCAACTTGACTTTGACTGACAGCTTTCACAGACAAATCCACCAGAGTTAATTAAACCAAATGTGTAGGTCATGTATGAAAACACCTTTCAAATTCCTGTTAGGTATGATGGAGCTGTGAAGTACAGATGTGAAGGCCGCTGTACACCATTACTTTAATCTGCCACTGTGTTCTGAAGTCCACTAATTTCCCAGCAGGCACACAGCTGGACATTAACATTCTCCGATGTTTGATTGAATGTGCTATAGATTGTGATGTCTGTTGGCCAATGTCAGCATCAAGACGTCTAATGCCAACAGCATGTTGATGTAGGACACTGACGACAGCTGACATTTATACTTTGTTAGTTTTAAATTTGTGAATTGAAGTCCAATGTCTTCCAAAGTCTCATGCCAACACCAGGTTATCATATTAAATATAAAATACTGGCATGCTATTGTAGGTTTAATTCAATTAAATTGTATGTTATTTGTATAGAACAAAATCATACTTAGAAGGAACAGAACCTTGGCAACAGGCGGGGAGGAAAAACTCTTTTTAACAGGAAGATCCCACCAACAAAATGTTAGGTTTAGACATAATTTAAGTTCAAACTAAATTCAACACAAAGAGTCCTATTTATTTATTCATTTAATTATTATTAAAGGTTAAGTTTATACAAGCCAAGTGCTAGCCTTATACGATGATAGCTTGATCAATAGAACACATGCAGGCGTGGACCACATTGTTGGTACCTTTCTGTTAAAGAAAGAAAAACCCACAATTGTCACTGAAATAACTTGAAGCTGTCAAAAGTAAAGGACTAAAGGACATTCTCCCAGAAGCATTGTTGACAAATGAGACAAAACTGGAGCTTTTTCATCCTAAACTGAAGCTTTTTGGCAAGTCACATCAGCTCATCATACACAGATGCAAAAATTAAGCATACAAAGAAAAGGACACTGTACCTACTGTGAAACATGGATCAGGCTTGGTCATCCTCTGGGGCTGCTTTGCTGCACCTTGTACAGGGCGTCTTGAGTCTGAACCCTGTGCAATGAAATGTCGAGACTATCAAGGTATTCTGGAGTGAAATGTGCCACCCAGTGTCAGAAGGCTCAGTCTAAATTGCAGGTCAGGGGTCCTCCAACAGGGTTATGACCCAAAAGTGAAGTGGCCTTCTATGAGCCCTGATCGAAATCCTATTGAACATCTGTGGACGGAGCTGAAACATGCAGTCTGGAGAAGGCAACCTTCAAACCTGAGACAGCTGGAGCAGTTTGTTCACAAGGAGTGGGTCAAAATACCAGTCAACAGGTGAAGTAGTCTCATTGAGAGTTACAGAAATCGTGTGACTGCAGTGATTGCCTCAAAAGGTTGTGCAACAAAATATTAAGTTAAGATTAGGTTAAGGGTACCATCATATTGTCCAGGCCAGTTTCATTAGTTTGTTTTTAAAAATAATCCTGTTGAACTGCAATTCAAAAGCAATGTCTGATTTTTGTTCAGACTAAATTCAACAACAAAAAAATCAGTTTCAAGTTATTTCAGTGGGTTTTTCCTTCTATAACCGTGACGTACCAACAATTTTGTCCACGTCCATATGGTTATGTTTTGCTTGTGTAACATCTTTGGAGCATGTGTCTTGCCCCCCCCCCTCAAAACAAACAAACAAACATAGAAATTATTCATTTGTGTGTTACTCTGATTTGTCTATTATGTTCTCTTCTTTTTAATCACAAGGTCTTCTGTGGATATAATTGACCCTGACCTGAGAGAGTTTACACTTAGATATTAGAAATAGAAAAATTATTATTTTTCCACCCTCTCCTGTCCTCTGTGTTCTTTCGCAACTTTAACATCACCACAAAAGTAAGGCTCATTATTTCTCTAAGGCTTAAAATCAAAGGGGAGGATCATGTTGAGCACATTTCCCTTCGTACCTTACTCTCTCTCGTCACTCACTCCTTTTATAGCTGTATCCTTCCCCGTACCTCACCACCCCCCTCATCCATACATCTCCCAGCAAACCATTAATCTTTATCCTTCATCATTCTGTCTTTCACTCTTCTTCCTATTCCTTATCTCTGTCACTGCCATCAGCACCATTCTGTCTTCATTTACCAACACCTCTCCTCCTGTTGAGGATGTGCACAAGTCAATTTTCACATGGATGTGTGTGAAGATTCAGACATTTCTTTGAGGCTTTGGCAAGCGACACAGAATTTCTCCCACAAATGGTCGACTGGAATTTCTTAGCAATCATGTAGATGATAAGAGAAAGAAGATCCGTACACTCAGTCATTTTGATTTTGTTGCATTTACTTCATGCTTCCTTACACTTAACCAGACTGTGATGCTTTTAAGATGTTACAGAAGAGCATTGATGAAAACGCATGACTTTCTGAAAGTCAGTGGCAGTGAAGGTGTGTAATGCATGACTTGGTTAAAATACAGTATAAATGCAATAAAATGCCCCCTTTGTTGTACACCTGACATTTCCTCCGACCTTCCATGAGACTTTCAGTGTTCATCAAACCTGTTTTGAAAATGCAAAATTAACTCAAGATGGGAAGATGTAAACTGCTGAGGGCAGATGTGGATAGAACATCTCTGAGACAGGTCCAAAACTCCTCCCATGCCTAAGCTGAGTTTGTTTTGTTCAATATACTATTACCACTGAATTTCAGTTAATAACATTTGTAGCTCTCGTAGTGTGTTAATGTTTTTTGTACTTTTTAATTCAGTTAATTTCTGAAATTACACACAGGAAATTGTTTTTCCTGTGTCGTCCGGCCTAACCTTCCAATCCGGCCCGCGACTGAGTTGTAATAGTTTACATCTTGGTCTCTGTTTGTATGCGCCTGTGAGTCAATGCACTGGGACACGGGAACACACGCATAATGTGTGTCTGTGAGCCCCTGTACTGGGATAAGGAAATTGCGCATCCAGAGTAAACATCCAATCACCATGCGCGGAAGTTTGGGGAGCTGGGTGGACTGCAGGGTCTTCCCTGCCTATCTGCAAAGGCGGGCTGCCTACAGTAGGTGATTTTGGACGCCACCCTGGTTTAACCATGTGTGCATGCATGGGGGGCCGTTCAGATGTATTGTCTTTTGCGCGCTTAAACCCATTCTATGTAGAGGCGCGTCATGCATGCTCATTACCGAAAAGTGACGTCATAGTGGCGCATATTTGATGCGACGCCGTTGTTTTTTCATGCATGTCTGCGGCGCACAGCTGCACCGACCTGCTTCTCCCTCCGGTGTTGTGTCCCGGTTCCCCCTCGGGCTGTGTCTTTCCTACTGTTTTCCACAGAGCTCTGCCCCATTTTAAAGACAAAGGAAGCCTGTGTATGGAAAGACGTTGCCTCCAAGATGTAGAATGTGTATTATAGAAGAGAAACACACATTTCAGGGCCACTGAGTTGTATCATCAGAACAGACCTTTCCTGTGATTGTCAGCCTCCATGCATATTTAAGCTGAAAATCACAGGGCATGTCTGTTCTGAGGATACAAGTCAGCAGATATGTGTAGAAATGAAAATGACATGCTTACAGGAAAATAAAATATGAACAACTAGATTATCAGGCAAAAAGTTGAATATAATTTAAATCTTGGCCTATTTGAATGTCCGGCCCCCAAGGTGTCTGTTGAGAAAAATTACGTCCCTTCGACAAATATAGTTGATGACCTTTGTATACTGTATATCGCCTGTCGCAAATGAGTTAGAAACACAATCTAAGTTTGTAATATATTAATTTATACGTCTGGCAGTTAGTTTGGAAACAAAAAGGAAAGCAGGTGGGGGGAGATTAAAGCTTTTATCAGTGTCAGACCAAAGTGCAAGTCTCCAGCTATAACCTGCAAAAGGTTTGTACCTGTGTATTAATACAGAAACGTCTGTTGGAAAGATTAGTTTGTTCATTTATTTTCCAGCACTGCTCTCCAGTATTCCATTATATTTAAACTCACTTCAACCACACGTACCCGTTATCACACTTGGTTACTACCCGTGACCCTAGATGAGGGTTGGGATGCTGAAAAGTCTCAGCTCCTCAACCAATCTGCTAATATGCCTTTATTACTGCTGACACTGCAGGAATTAACATTTTTTACAGTCTCCTGTTCCACTCAACTCGACATACGAGACCCCAACATACTTGAGTTAACTCCTTCACATATGGCTGCAACACGCTCCAAACCCAAAAGCAGCAAGCTACTATGCAATGTACTGTGGTGTGAGAAACTGTATCAATCAATTCTGAAATATGAATAATTTTTATTTGAATATTTATCTAACTCCCTCTTTGGGTGAGGTTAGGCTCAGGTTGTCCACTATCTATTCCATAATCACACCTTCTCAGCAGCCACCCTTCCCTCCATCTCCCTTCAACTTGCTTCCTTCAGTTCTCCAGCATCCATCCTTCAGGGTTTTGATTAATTTTCCCGTGACTCCCTTGTCCCCCATATTCCATCTCAGCTTTGCCTCCCCCCTCTTTCTCCAACTCTTTCCCTCTTCAATCTTTCTCATCTTCCTCTGTCAGCACTGTTGAATTCCCTCTTCCACTTCCCATCCTATTCCTCCTCCATCTTCTCTTCCTCATTCCCTTATCCCCCTCTCCTTCCCTCTTTCTCCTGGCAGGGGAGTGAAGCGTCCTGTGGCAGAGAGGATGATTCATGATTGACTGGCAAGGGAGAAGGAGACATATTAATCAAGAGGCGGCAGTAGAGCTCTGCCATAATGCAAATGGAGTGTTAATTGAGTGCTGGATAGCTTTGAATAATGGCTTAGGCTTTTCACTTCAATCAATGCACATCATAACAATAGGCTGACAGCGTGCTTTCACAATGTAGGATACATCCCATAACGCCATAATGTTTTTGTTTTTTTTTTCCAGTTCTTTGTTTTACAATAACAGGGAAGGTTGGCTGTTTATGCCCACATATTAGAAAGTAGATGTTAATTGAGGGATATCACAGGTTATTGAATAGACTGGAGGTTATTCTCTGCATCTGTTTTGATATGCAAGTGTGAAATGAGATTTGAAGATGAAGGCAGTCAAATGGAAGGGAATGATGATATTGTGTTTATTCAGCATGAGGCTAAATAAAGAGAAATGAGCTGCCACAAGTTTGGCATTTGTTGATAAGAAAATACTGGCAGGCTTCTTTATTTCATTTAGTTTCTGTTGGTCATGAAAACTGATCATTTTTATCTTGTAGCTCATATTTTAAAGGGGTAGTTCACCCAAAATTGAAATTTCACACATTATCTACTCACCCTCATGTCGACTAAGGGCTAGGAGAAGTTTCAGAGTCCTCCGTGGCTTCTCTGAGTTACAGGGGGTCTCGGCGTAGCAGTGCATGTCCATATAACCGTTGCAAATGGATACCAACTGTCTTCGTAACAAAAAGACACAGCAAAAAACATCCAAATACCTCCATGCTGCTCGTATGTAATGTCCGTCTTGTATTGATGCCCCGAAATGCAAAATTGTCCCGAAAAAAATTAAATAAGTCTATATTTCAAGCTTGTTTGTAGTGGAAGCTTCTCAAAGCTCCTCTTCCCGGTTTGTCAAATTTGGACGAACCAGCGTCTGTCCTCTTCCCAGTTCGTCCAAATTTGATGAACTGGGAAGAGGAGCTTCGAGAAGCTTTAACCACCTGTGCTGTTCTGCTCAGCACAACTAAGACTCGACGAAAACAAAGTTGACCAGTTACTGATAAGGTTTTTTTTTCCTCTGAGTTAGGAAACCAAATTGGACTTTAGGTTTAAATCCTCATGTTGACAAAAACTCAAATGTAAATGAATTCTTATGTTGACCTTTGTCTGCTCAAAGAAAATCGATAACATCTTAATGTGAAAGAAGGAACGCATCCCAGACAAGAAAATATTTCTAAGCATTAAACATTTCACATAATCCTTATAAGTGAAAGTAATGTGAAATGTGTATATATGCTGGATTAGCTCTTCATCTTCTTGGTATAAAACTGTGTTTACACTTTTTTTGTCCTGTTCTGCCTCAGAGTGGCTGAAAAATCAATTATTATGGTATTAAGGCTATGTTTACACAGAAACGATCTGAACAGAAAACGCAAAAGTGGCGTTGTGTTCTCACTTTTAATTCTGCGTTTTTTGGGGGAAATCTGTGTGCACAACGTGGTGCAAAAATTTGTGGAATTTGATATTGTGTGCACACCAGGCAGCTAGGTAGCAGTGTGAAACACTGGCACATGCCTGTGACGTAAACATTTTTTAGATTTCTGCTCTGGAGGGTGGTTTCACTTTTTTGCATTTCTAAGCCCCAAAAATGCTGTTGCCGTCTAAACGAAAGGCACATCCGATAAAATATTTTGTCGTTTTCACCCTTGAGCGTTGTCGTGTAAACAGGGCCTAGGATCTAATACACTGTTACATCTTGTTTGTAGAAGTAGTTTTATCATTTGGCCATAGAGCTTCTGAGAGGTTCATGTGGTTCTGGATAGACTTTCAGTCACTGAATAAACAGGATAAGCTGCTGGATTTGAGTGTGGCAATAACAGTGTACATATACATCTGTGAGAAAACAAACCAAAATAATTAAAGAAAAAAATGAAACAAGGCATATACCCAGATCCAAAAACCTTCTTCACTCTATGTCAACAAACATCTGGCATATTATTACTCCCCATCCACAACCCCCACTCCACCCAATCCCTCACAGGAGACTAATAGACTCATTAGCAGTCTCCAATTGAAAACAGAATGCAGGAACTGACTGAGCATTGGTGACGCTATCCAGCGCTACTCCTAATTACAAAGCACCAAGCTGCTAAATGAGCTCTGCTGAGGGACTCTGTGGGGAAAACAGGTTCAGCAAACATAGGATCTAACATGCTGCAGAGAGGTGCTTCATTGCCATTACACCGGAATCCACAGGATTGAGTCAAGCTGAAAGGTTAAAAGAAGACTAGGTGTCACAGTAAGCATGGCTGCCAGTAACTGTTTAAAAAACAATTTTTGTAACAGGGGAAGGAAGGACAATGTGGAGAAGATAATATTAGGCAGTGGTTATAACAAAGAACATGTTTAATCAATTGAACACTGTGTATGCAGAGATAAAACACTGAATTGTTCACATATGTATTTGAAATCATCACAAAATCATCATTGTGTTTTGTAATTTGAAAAAATAAAAACCTAAAACAGCGGGTACAGCAGGTAATCAAGTCCAGTAAAAAAAATTCCCCATGCATAACTTTCAACATGGTGAGATTCATTTATAACTGATGTAACAGAGCACTTATAGTCCTAATGTGGCTTCAGAAATTGCTGCTGATTTGCCCCAGTGGTTGAATGTGGTAAGATAAAGAAAAAACCTTCAAAGAGTGCAATAATGAAAGAGATGTGTGTAATCTTGACAGTACACCTCCAACAGCAAGCAATCCTTTCAAACTCTTTGTATTATCAACTTGAAAACTATTTGCTTTTGAAAACAGGTGTACTATATAAGCACTTTGATCTGCACCCAAATCATGGGGAAAAGTAACATTACAAAGGAAAAGGAAACATTGGCTTTGGATGCAGCAGGCAGCAAAAGATGAATGCAGCAATGTAGAAGAATAAAAGCAATGGAGACATGTATACATTGCTGAAGTAGTGGATCCATTAATCTTGTCTACATTCTCTACAACCTTCCCTAATTACATTGAATCTGCTTTGAAAGATGTGAGCTGAAACCACTAATCATACTGAATGGACTATGGAAAGACATCAACCAAAACCACTAATCTATTGCCCTGCTGATTTCTTCTGCATGTGTTCACACCACTTTCAGTTCTAGGTTTTTAAAATCAAGTAATCAAATCTGCTGCCCTGTGAATAGGATGTAAGATCATAATCAAGCTAATAAGGGCAAAGCTAAGCTTTTTTCCTTCAGTTCAGATCATTTTACCTGTATTTGGATGCATTTAAGGGTAAAGTTTAACAATGTTATCTCTATATGAATCTGTATTATGACCTGGGGCCGGCAATGTTTTAGCTGTCTGCATAGCACAGTCTTACTGACTTGTGTCTTTATTGCAAATGAGGAAGCAGTGATACGTCTCTGAGTTGAGATTGAAACAGGTGTCAAGAGCACGGCTGTTGACACATCTGACTGTATCATAATTAGTTTATTATCAAGCTATCTGTTTCAGAGGCAGGTCTTCAGATCCACTGATTGAAACACTGCTGGGCTGACACTGCATTTTCCACTTCACTAACCCCCTCTCTCTCCCCCACTCTCTCTCTCTCTCTTTGTCTATCTTCCTATGGCACTCAAACACACAAAAATATTCCTATATAACTGACAGGATTAAATTAGCACGTTAATAACCTGATGTTCATCAAACACTAATTCCAATAATGAACCCAAAACGAGATGTTTAATTTCCTCCTGCTATGACAATTGAAGTACATTATGCTAATGAATATGGGGGGTCAGGTTGGACGGTAGAGATGAACCACAGTCAAACGGCAGAAAAGCTAAATATCTGTAAGTTACCGAATAGTAAGATATTCATAGAAATACCTTTTTACCTTTGGTTAAACAAGACCCAGTGGTGACACTTAGTTAAATTGTTGAGTTAAGGAAATAATGTAAGTCACCTTGATTATTCCACTAGAAAAACATTGCTACAGTAGTTGAGTTTATCAGCTGAAATACCAGATAGACACAGACTCTGTTGTTCGATGTTGTGTGATGTAAAGGTCAATCATAGAATTTCAGTTCACATTACAAAGACATTTACCAGCTGTGCTTGTATGTATTTGCTAAGTCAGTTGCATTACAAAAAAATTCATATCAATATTTCTGTTGTTGATGTATCATGTTTCCTTTCTCTGTGACTTTAAAAATAACACATAAAGTTGCTTCTTCAGGGAGAAGTATATGTGATGGCTATATGGCTTTAAAAGACAAAATAAGTAATATGGTATGTTGTTATTATTTTGTATATTAATCCGAGGATACAATAATCATTGTCAAATTCCCAGGCCTTCGTACTGAGACATGAATACACACCTAGTATATGGGTTTGGAACTATTTTAAACCATAGATTTAGTGCACTCATATTTGTAGCAGCACGTGGCTTAATAAAGCGGACGGCATTTCTGTAGCAGCCGGTTATCCAGTGCAGTAGCATGGCTAATATGCATGATTTAAAACTGTTTTTGTGCAACATTGGCACTCCAAGGCAGAGGTGAATGATAAAATGTATACCAGGTTTTGACTACACTGACTACAGTTGGATGTAGAATCCAATAATTATCTCTTTAGATGTTTTGCTGGGATTTGTTTACAATAAAAAAAATACTGACATCACACATCAATTTGTAAAATAAGTTGTGGTTGCTTTGGATATCCAAGCACATTTTGTCACATGTTTCATAAACCAAATCTTTTCCATTTCCTGCTCTAGTATCTGATTGGTTTGAAGGCCCAGAAGTGGTCATCAGAGTAGAAAAGAGAGCCGTGCATACATACACTGATTTTTATTTAGAAGTCAAAGCACCAACCCAAACATTTTTGCTGTTTTGTCTTAATGGATGCCTGCGTTTACAAATGTGCAAAACAATTTTCTGCTATTTGCAGAATCCAAATTGGCAAACCAATCAGATTCAATCACATTATCTGTTTGGTTAAAATGAAAGTCAGAGGAACAAGAAAAAAATATATACTATATATCTCAACTTGGCATCATTGCATACATCTGCTGTTTGTTGATTTTCTGCTGGTTGTAATTATGTAGGATTGCATTAACAGTAATTACACTGATGCTCAGTCATGGAGTGAAAATGACATCTCACTGCAAAGGCATAGCTAGTAGTTAAACTGAGATTAGCAAGCCTTTATGGCTTTGTGGTACATCATTGTAGGGAGAGCAAGTGTATTTGTCAGTGTGTGCATGTGAGTGTGACGTATCTAACCTAAGGTAAGGAGAATTGATTTCTGAGATGCCACAATAATTACATTTCATGAGAACAAATGGATTTGAGAAAGGACAGGGACTGTGGGCCGGTCAGAATGTGCCAAGAAATATCTGCAAACCATTTTTAACAGCTGTGACAATCAAGGTCACATCTTCAGCAGTGTGAAACCAAGCGGACTAACTAATCAAGACTCTCCGAGGGTTAAGATTTGCCACATTATTGGAGGAGCATGGGAGGTTATGAAATCATCAGTTATCTAACCTCTGCAGGGGACAGCTGTATGATGGAGCCACAGCTCCCCAGAGTTTTGGGGGTTAGCTGGCCACAGTTAATGTCCCCAGGGACACAACAATGGCTGCACCGCAAAAAAAAAGTTTCATCACATATTGAAGCATTCTGAAATCTTGCAGCACAGTCTTGTGTTTTGTTTGGAAATACCTTGAATTTTAAAGATCCAGGACAATGTCTCGTGGAATCAAACATCCTTGCTCATTCCTGACTATCTGAAAAAATCTAATTTAGCAACATATTTAAAGGCTTGAAGAAGCTTTAAAGCCAGCTGTAACTTTTAAGTCTGCAAATGTCAGCAGTAAAACATTCTGACTTGCATTACAGATTCTTTAAACTGTGTTATGTTTAGGCAACTAAAAAGGCTTTTATAAGGCCTCAGGAGGGGTATATAGGCATATACCAGGCTACTATGAATCACCATCTCCTCTTACGTTTGGCATTCTGGTTGCCAGGTTATGAAATTATATCAGCAGGACAGATTTGTTATTCTTGCTGACGAGAGCAAAGCAAAACAAAATGACAGCAGGTCAGTGGTGTTGTAAGGTTACAAAGACCGATATTGTATTATGTTCATCAGTTGATAGTTAAAGACAAAATAAGAATGTATAACCAACAATTTCTCTCTATCACATAAGCTTAAGATCAAAACTCATTGATTTTTGTCACTCCTCATAAATGTATCAATCAAAAAAGAAAATAAGTACAACAGAAAGTATATCTGATGGAGCATCAAACATATTGCTTTGACACCATGTCTGTTCCCTTATTGTCCTCAGTGGACAGCTTTACAATTGTAAACGTATGAGTTCTCTCTTGCGGCTGTATTAGTGCCCAATCTCCCAAGCAAACCTCAAAATTGCCAATTGTGGATAAACAACAAGGTATTAGGATTCAAGGTAAATATATCCAGAAATCGACCAACCGTCACACACATTTAACTCTCTACTTTGCCATCTCAGTGTCGAATTTGCTGCCCGTTGCCAGTTATTTCTCCTTGACATACAGTAATCCTATAAACAGCTCATGTCCAGAAATTTTGGGAGATTAGAGTAAACAGAAAATATTCTAAGCCTGTTAAGACTGAAGGGAGAGTAGCCTCACAACTGTGTTTTTTGAGAGATGCTGCATCACTTGGACAGCTCTCCAGGGCTTGGTCCACCCATATAACTTCGGCAAAACCTTCTTCTGAGGGCCTTATGGTCCATCTGAAAAGGGTGAGGGCGGGGGCACTTGATCATACTCTCCAGTTAACTGTAGAGGGCAAATAGTGGGGGAATGGGTAATTGAAGGCGGTTCATTAGATGCTGATCCAGATCCCCCCCAGAGGGCCAGGGGAAGGCTGGAGGGAATAGGAATCATGCTGGGTAGAGAATTAGATGGAGGATTGGCTGCAGGCTTCAGCTCCGAGTCCTTACTCATCATACACTTGAGACAGATGGGCTCACTTACTAACACCACTGTAATACTTGCATTATTAGTTGAGGAATATTACCTTGCAGCTGCACTCAAATTTGTACATCGATAAGGCGCCAGAAAGTCATACTCCTTATCACAAAATGTATTTTCCCATGTTACCTCTTCCCAATATCCTTTTTTCCATATTTTTATTTTTTATTTCTATTTTTTTTAACCCTATGTTAAACAATAAATGTTACACAATAACCTGCTTCCTTGATTCACATCTAGGAAGCAGGTTATTTTGTGCACTATGTTATGCACTCATCTAAATGATGCCACTAGAGTTTTGTTGCTGGTTCCATCTGATTTATCATTGTAAATGAATAACTCAACACAATGTAGTTGTTTTCTAATTGTCATTTTTTTCATGCTGTATACAAAACATACTGCTATACAGTAACACCCTAGCCTACATATTTTAGGCTAATTTTTATACCAGTCTTTGTACTATATAGGGACCAGGGTGTAAGGTAGAGCATTTATCCAGTGATGAAATGCCCAACCACTCCTTTAAGGAGTATATGCTGTAAATAAGTGGTCAGGAGATTTATACTGTAAGTTTGCAGTATCTGGACTTCTCCAAGGCTGCTGCTCCATATACTTTATATTAAACGGATGGATTATAAATATCAGTGATCACACATATAATTCAATTTGTATTTATATCTGGTTCAGATTTACATATTTTAACCCTCTAATATGTGTCTGAGAAGTAGAGAACTTCAAATACATTGCATAGGGAAGAAAATTAAGACCCTGGGACTCATTCACACGATGAAATTATTCAAAGCACCCAAACCCTGTTTAATTTTTACCCAAAATATATTTAATGACAGAAAAATCCAATTTATTTTTAACAATTCATTTGTGCAGTTAAGATATACAGTACATCTCTTGATTATAAATAGAACATATGTACAAATTTCAATGAATGTATACTTTTAGCATAGAGAAAAATTCAAGGTAAATTGTGTCTGTGTATTTAGTAAGACTGAAAGCAGGAACACAGGCATTGCATTCCTTAATATATTGCATGCATGACAATGTTGTGTCCTGCTGCGGTTCTCCAACAAGACATTTTTGAAAAACAATATGAATCATATAAAGACACACCAGAGTCTTTATAGTCGCTATTGTCATTTGATGTCAGTAGATTATGCATACTCATATTGTAAGAGGCTGTTGTCAGAAATAACAGCAAAAACACGCCTTTGTTTGTTGTCAGTACATGAACCTTGAACCTTGTTGTCAAGCCAATCTTTATGAAATCAGAACAGTCAGAAAATTGCACTGTCCTCGTCAAGTAAATAAAATCTTCAAAACTGTTTTTTTAAAATGCATATTTTGTATATCCATAGAGTGGTGGGGTCCTAGTAGCCTAAAGAAAGGTCATCTCATGTTGGAAATCCATAATATCAGTCAGCAATAGCAAATATGCCCTTCAACAAATTCACTTTTGGTCAACAGTAGTTCACATTCTGTGTACAAACTGCTCAAGCATATTGCCCTTGTTTGGGGAAGACAGATTGTACTTTTATCATTCTTATACATGGAGTGAGGTCATGCAAGTAGATAATAGCTCCACCCACGTTTCACTCTCCAGCCAGCATAGCTATAAACACCTTTCTGGGTGTGCAGGGGGGGGAAAAATTGCATTAATAATAATATAATATTGTAGATAGAAAATATACAAACTTAGGCTAAGGAGTGTATGGTACTATTTCCCTTGTTGGTGTTTAACTTTTTTTTCCCTCCACCAATATTTCTTGATAATAATGATGCCATTTCAGTTCATTCAATATGTTGAGTGGAAAACTTTTGCACATCATTCAATATGAAAAAAAAAAAAACTACTCTGAAAGCTGCAAGTTACCGATATGAAGTTACTGCAGAAGAACAGATAGGAAAAAAATGAAATTGAAATTTTGTCTGGTCTATCAATTTGTTACCATTAACCAGGTATTACTAGACAGCTTGTCTCATTCCAGCATCATAGAATGACGGGGTTTCTGGCTCCATATTCAACTATAATCAATGCTGCAATTTTGTGTGGGAGAAGTGACATTGTCTGCTTCAGGCGCTGAAACCCAGCCCGCGTCTCTTCACGCGCTATGCTTCATGGTCTCATGCTGTGGTGCTTCTCAGTTGGGCTTTTGAGCATCAAAATCCCATCATTTTCACCCATAATCCTCATTCAGTCAGCAACCGCTTCTTCTTTGCAAAAGGCAAATGGAATCAGCTGCAGCCATCTCTTCTACCCTCTAACCACGCCCCTGTCCCTTATATTATGAAGCCATTACAAAGGGGTTATGCACTAATGGCATTTAGGAAAGTACTGAATTCGACGTTCACACCCGAGTGTAATACAGAGTGGCACAAACAGGTGCAAAACATGAATGGAGGAGAGCGCTGTCACAGCAACAAAACATTGCACAAAGCAAAGCAAGCATACAAAACTGGATGTTTTGTATGCTGCAATGTTTCTTTTAAAAGGAAAGGACAGTTTTCTATGCAATTGAGTTGCAGCATCTGCAAGCATATAGGCATGACTCCAGTCGCAAGCTGTTCTCTTAATGATCTGCTGTTCCATTCCACTATCCTCAGATCAGAATCTGCTCTCCAGAATTCTGTATGCTTTTATGGTCCTGTTATACCTGTTATAAGCTCCATCCTCCCCTGTCCTCTCCTCTGATCATTTCCTCTTTTTTTATTTCCCCCCACTTCTATCCTCACCTTTCTCTCTTTGATTATAGACTCTCGTTTAACTTTATTTCCCCGTCTTCTCATTTTCTCTCATTTTTCTTCCATCTACACTGCTTTCCAATAGCTCTCTCAGACCTATATCTTTACATCTCTCTCTCTCTCTCTCTCTCTCTCTCTATCTCTCTCTCTCCTGTGTTCCATGTGTGGAGTTGTCTCCATGACCTGGTTTGAAACAAGGCAGACTACACAGCCGAGCAGTAGCAAAGCAATTTATTTATCTCTATACCTGGCTTGACCCCTTTTTTGTAGTAAGCAGATTTCCTCTAAAAGTGTATTTTGAGGCCAAATCCAAGGTCCTGTTTACAGTAATGCTCAGGTAGATGTGCCATTTCTCTCATCATCAATGTCATGTCGTAGCAAAGGCTTAGGAACCTTGCAGGATTTTCTTGCAAATACAGAAGGCTTTGAGAAATATGTTTTGGTCATGGGCTTAGTGCTAACAAGAACAGCAGACAGTCCATAATTCATATTGAACCTGTGTAAATCCAAAATGGACCCTTCATTTTCTCTGTGCATCCAGAAGATTAGAAAATGTCAGGTTTGGGGTGTTGTGAGAGCAGATGATTCACCGTCCACAGTCCAGGCTGCTTGTAACAGAGAGCTCTTATGGTTTCTATTCAATGTATCCTGTTCATTTTCCAGTTGAATGGCACTGGGTAAGGTGGAAGGGGTCATTGCTATGGTGGCGGTCAGTTAGGGATTTAGCCTGTCTTGCAATAGCAACTGATAAACAACACCAGACCAGCATGCTTGTAGTGAATTGCTGCTTAGCATGTAGGACTACCAACCAGCTTGCCATGTGCTGTGTTGTTTTTTTCCCCGCTGTCTTTTCTTGACCAGAGGGATCGTTCTGCTTCATCCTCTTATCAAAGTAGTAAACACTGATGCCCATTCTGACAAGTGGGAGACGGGGCCTTCGTGATTTCAGATTTGTGGAGCCCTACACAATTTGCGTAGCAATAGGCCTGCCAGGCTCTTATGAACATGGAGGCACCCATAAAATGAATTGATTGATAAGCTCTGAGGTATATGATTGCAATGGTTTGGATGGTTTTGAACCAGTTCTCAAGTGGATCTGTGTGTTTGTGTTTTTTGGGATGCTTTTCCATCTCTTCCTCTCACTGAGATTTTTGATCAGGCAAATCTGTAGTTAAGAGAATTAATAAATCACTGCGCATTGCATATAATTCCATATATTTCCTAGGCTTAATATGACATGATGCTATTGTCGAAAAACCTGTAGATTGATCCAAGTTGATGGGTTTTATGAGTTTTCAAATAATTTTTTTAAATACAGCACTCAATCATCAAAAGGCACATGTAGCCACACTTCCAAAACTTGTGTCTTTATGTGAGCGCACCCTTAGATTTAGAAAATTCAACACAATCAACATGACTGGAGGTACCTTGAGTCCTCGAGTTAAGTACAGCTGTATGCAACCAGCTCTTCCATTCACCCTGTGTGTTACATAAACAGTTAGTTCACATACCCTCGCCATCTGACGGAGGTGTCAGTTAAATCTCATCGTGTGTTTCCAGCACAGTATCTGGTGTGGGACAGCAGATGGCAAACCTGAAGGTTGTAGCCCCTCCGTTGTACCTGCATGCATTATTCAAAGCCCATTTATCACAGGAAAAGTCCCAGTGTAGTCACATTAAACATCAGCTGGCTCGTTTGTTTATGCCTTATTTATGCCTTCAAAATATAGAGCAAGGTTTGATACTCGTACGGTTAATGACCTATATTTAACCCTGTGTGAATCTCCCTGCATTATTTAACAGCCGTCATTTTATTATGTCACTATGTTATGCTACATTCTGTCTTAAACATAAATATGGAATACCTGCCATTAACCTCTGTGCATAGTGTACACCATAATGGGCTGTACAATATTCTTGCTGAGCTGATAGTGATTTATCTTAGTGTGGTAGAGAACAGTGGTCTATAGTCAACTCCAAATAAACTTTACTGTGGTTGAATGGGTTTCAATAGGCTGCATTTATCAATATCTTTTCTCATTTAAAACGAAGGATAAATCACAATATAATATTGTATTTTGGGGATATTTAATTGGTTTTATGAGGTTCATACATTATCCAAATCCAGTGATG
Source organism: Trachurus japonicus (assembly GCF_045865225.1). Taxonomy (NCBI): domain Eukaryota; kingdom Metazoa; phylum Chordata; class Actinopteri; order Carangiformes; family Carangidae; genus Trachurus; species Trachurus japonicus. The sequence continues at coordinate 9,890,040 of NC_140910.1, forward strand.
ATGACACCCATGCACAGGTAGATGTAATTACATCTGCATCACACTGACTTTATTCCTCTTTTGTCAATCTGCCTGCTCCCTGCTCAACACTCCGTTGAGCAAGGGCATGCTGAATGTAACAGCGTTAAGCAAGGTCAAGACCCACTTTGATTTGCTTACATGTACACACACACAGCTGCTTTAAGGCCTCAGTGAGGAAGTCAAGGTCAGGATCTGTGTGATCAATAGCTCAGTAGCCAGGAGGATCTCCGCAGGGCCCAGATTTCACAGTGGATGAAGAGAAACAATACTGTAGTTGTACAAAGTTTCAGGCCTTGCAATGCAGTGTTTTTGTTGTTTTTTAGTAGCTTTGACATCTGACTTCCTGAATGAATGACTGCACAACAGAGACACAGTGTAAAGAGTGTAAGTGTTTAATATACAGTACATGTCTTTATTTCTGAACAAAACATACCAGTCAGATTCATATTTCAGTATTTCCAAAACTGTCAAATTCAAATACACTGTTTTCTAAAGGCGGGCTTACGTTGTACGATTTTGCCACAATTTAATAATCATAGATGGATCGCGGGGTCGTGAGCATTTATCGGGACACATACTAGTTAGTGAGGCTCTGCGTCACGTCCCGATGTCCTAAAGATGAGTCGCCGACCTCCCGACAAATTTCTGACAAGCCAGAAAATTTCTCGTCGGACAATGTATGGGGTCCTACGTCACGATTCTGCATGACAAGTTTTTGCATCCAAAAGTCTCCACACTGTTCAAAATCACATTACATCCCATCTCTTCACCGCACATGTGGACACGGACACGGACACACGCTTCTGCAAACAACTTCTGGCCCACAATCTCCGTCTGCGCTTAGCGGCTTTTTACTTTTCAGTGCACAGAAAAGCAACAAACAAAAAGCGCAACTTGCTTTTCGTCAGCCATTCTCCGCTATAGTAACCAACATCAGGAACCAATACAATGACAATTTGAGGTTTACAATCGAGAAATTATAGAGCAGCACAAATCTCAGCGGCATCGCAAGGGTAATCGAATTGTGAGCGTTCATAGAATGACATCTCATTTAGAGAGTCAGATTAGCTCTGCCTGTACTCATTGCAACTTACAAGTTGCTCCTTGCATTCATAACAATTGTTATGTAACATAGAGGTGTATACAGTGTTTTCAAAGGGGCTATTCTCAATGATCATAATTTAAACTAATTGTTCTTAGTTAAACAATATTTTATATTGACAGTGGGTCAAATGATGTGTCACAAGTGATCACATGAGGTGACAAACTCACAGCTAATTCTAACCCAGTTCTGCAGTTCCCCTCAGCTCTATGAAGCATTTAATGTTTGCCGTTTTCTTTTGCACCCTGCAAAGTGACTAGTTTGTTTTAGTCTCACCGTTTTAATCAACCTCATTTCTGTTTGCAACTGTTCTCAGAGAAAAATCTGTAAAAACCCTTTTTTACACCACCTGCTGAGCACCAGACACAGCTACACTGGCAGGTGTTAATATGCTGCTGTGCTTACAGATAAGGCTATAGAGTTGTATTTACTTTCCTTTTGCTAAAATAGGTGAAGACCTGAATAAGTTCACAAGAATCCTTTCTTAGCAACATCTTTTGAGTGAGTAATATTTAACATGACATGGAGCTGATTTCCCCTCCATTATACCCTTCTAATCAATACACAAACCAGTTGTATGAGTCTAATAGTACTTCTGTAGTATTCTGGGGAGAGAAGCTTTCAGCTCTCAGTCCTCCTTGGCATTAAACAGCATTTGTTCCAGTTAACACCACAATGAATTGTGGACTATCCAATCAGTGACTCTCAGAGGATTTCTGCTGCTATGATAAAAAGGCAGAGATTAAGGGCTGAAGGTATTTCTCACACTAATCTGTCATATAGAAAGCCTGAGGGATGGCGAGAGGCTGGTAAACAGGAAGTGGTGGCATAAGGTCACAGTGGTCTTAATTATCTCACTCAGAGATGATGAGAGGCTCAACAAAGTACTAAGGATGTAAACATGGAACGATATGAGTTTCTATATTGATCATTTTTGTTTACTCTTGTTGCTGTTTTATAGATTGAATAAACACTACATTTACTCTATGCACCACATCACCATATATGAAGTGGATGATGTTGATGATCAGTGGCGTGTGTGCACTCATTAATCTTAGTGGCATTTCCTCTGACCGGATTTTAAATAACGTGTTAATTGAATAAAGATGATGTAAAGGAATTACTGTTTATCATTCCCATGTTAATTACAGTGGAACAGCTAAACAACCATTTTGCTACATGAAACACAGCACCAACACCCCTCCCTTCTAACATTTACTAATTTGTTGGTCAATTTAAATGGATTTTTCACGTTGTGTCATATTTTGTTTCCTTGTTACCGCTTAATGGTTTATTATGGCCAGCCAATAAAGCATGGAAGGAAGGAAGTGAACTTCTCTGCATTATGATTTAATTTACTGTTTTTAATAAAACCAGTGATTAATCACAGGGTCCAGGCCAAATTGATCACACTCGGAGTAATCATTTCATTATGAAATTTACAATGAAAAAGTCCTTGGTCCAATTTGTTTCTGCTGAGTTGTTTACCAGCAAACCATCCCACAAAGACATCACCCCCCTGCATCCCTGTTCTCTCTCATTTCTCTGCTGCATTGTCACTTTCCCTCCCCTCATTTCCAAGTGGCCAGCACATTTATACAGTATTACTGAAGGCTATCAATGTGAGACAGACATATAGGATTATTATAATTATTGTTCTTATTGCTGCATATAATAAAAAAAATGACCATGATAATACAAATAAATGTTACATAATGTATAATTACATCAGCCTGTCCTTCAACTTGAACAACTATAAAGATTGTTTTTGTCTTGCCCATGGTACAGTCCATAGGAGCGTTTTCTGAAATAACAGCTGTACTTTAGCAGATGTACCAAACGGTCACCATAATTATGTTAAGAAAACTTATGGTTACTATATTAATGGTCATATTTTGTTAAGGTAAAGGAAAATATTGTAAACTGGGTTATAATAAGCATCTCCTCAACGTGATGTCCAACATTGTGGAACAGCTATACAGTACATAGTAGAAATAACAAAACTAATGCTTTCACTCTGGATTCCTCCTCCACTTCTTTTTTTCTGTTGTTTGAAGTCTCTAATGACTTTAAACAATGGCAGATGTAGTGACAGTGACAGACTGTGCCTTTGTCCATTGCTAGCTAGAATGGATAAGAACTGGAAAACTGGAAGTGGAAAAAATCTAATTATTGTTAACAAATATGCTCATAATCCATTAAACTACAAAAAAGAAATTAAATCATGCTGCCTGCTAGCACCTGACTCTACCTGAGGCTGTGCATGGATATTTGATTGACTCCAGAAATGAAATGAACATGTGAAATATGCTGAAAAAATGACACCAAAATTTCACAGGACAAACAGGACATCAACATTTCTGCCCCTCTGATTTGTCTGTGCGATAGAGGACAATCAGCGCCAGACACACACCTGTGCTCTTCCTTCTGCTGACACCGCACAATCTCTGAACGATAGCATAATGTGATTTTTCAGATATCAAAACGCTGTCTGTTATTTTTCTCAGCTAGGTCAGAGTAAGTTTTTACTCTAAACCTACCACAGTTGGTACAGTGACCATCTAACCAGACTAAAAACATTGCATAGTCAAATCCAGCATTGGGCAGATAAGCCATTTGTTTAATCAGTCAACTAGACAAATGTTCAATCAGTCTGTGAGACTGACAGTTCGAAACACATAAAGTCAGTCAGCTTCCCAGTTAGTCAGTCAGAGAGATTTAAAGCCAGTCACTCAGCTATATGCATACAGAGTCAGTCAGTGGGTCAAATCATTGAGACAGATGGAGATAAAGAGATCAAAGTGGGAGAACTACAAGGGCCAGCGGTCCAGATGGCTGTGGAGACAGATCCCAGCCCAAGTTAACAGTGGTACAGCCAACACATTACCAAACAGAGCCCTCTCTCCAGCAGCCAACTGCCCCAGAGCTCAGTAAGCTGGAAGTCAATGCCAACTCCGTCCAGGGAAATGGGTCAGACCAGCACCATCACAAAGCAGAGTTTGATACAGCTTGGATCTCCTGCACATCATGCGTGTTTGAGTGGACTGAGAGAAACTCATACTGTAAATACATGTGTGCAATATAATTTGAACAAGACTTGTGCCACTGACAACTACTATTTCACCGTATGAGTCACACAATCTTTTAGTTATACGTGTAGGCTATTATAAAGACTACTCTTACCATGAATAAATAAAACTAATCAAACCATACAGTTGGCACTGAGTTATCACATACAGACACAAGCAAGGTGAGCAAAATCACTATCATTACACACAAACAAATAATCAAAGAAATAAAGACAAAACTGGATACCACTAGATAAAATGACAGTAACAGGAATGACTATACACGCAAACAAGTAATGTAGACAATATACAGTATGTCCCAGAAATTACATTCCAGCAATTTTCAGTGTTACAAATAAACAAATAACCCACAAAACACAAATATTTCACCAGAACCCCAATTCAGTAGGGAACCTTACATCCTCAGCCTTGCTCATTGAGAGTTTCTCAGCGAGCAAAGGACGACAGACAGCTGGTTTTGGATAGAGACACTGGCTTTGTCTAAAATTACTCACAACCCAAATGTATATTGATATTTATTGCATAGTTTTACTAGAGATGGAGAGCAGGGATGTGTGATGAAATACAGCTTCAGTCTGTATAAAGATGTGACTTTCATCATTAAAGAATCATCCAATTTTCAGCTACTACACTAACTTAGTAGTAAAAGGGAATGATACAGTACAGATATAAAATATGATAAATGAACCAAGAGCTGGGTAGTACTACTGTTACTCTAAGGTGATCACCGAGTACTTATTTCTATCAATATTTATATTTTACCTTTATTTATAATGGAAGTTGAAATAACAAGAAAAGCCTTTGTGATCAGTTTCCAATCTGTGTCAGTCACATTATTGAAATAGTTTTTTGCAGTTACTGAATCTCAGAAACCAGAGGGAAAATCAGTCAACTGAAATTTTGTTATCACTGCTTGTGGCCATAGTGTCCACTGTTCAATAACTGAAGAGTGGACCCAGGGTCATGCAAACTGTCATCCCACAGTACAGAGCGTTATTGGTCAAAACGTTGTTTTGGAGGATCTCATTAGTATTGGTTTCAGTGGACATCACTTGTGCTATACACTACAAATATTGATTCATACAATTTCATTTATACTGTTTTCAGTGGAGAATTTAGAATTGTGTGGTGGAGATGCTTTATCAGAAAATGTAATTAGTATTGGTTTCAGTGGACAGTTTTGTCTGCTGTGGTGCCATTCAGAGGCTGTTCCACTCCATCAGGGATCAGGTCTAGGAGTAACACTGATCTACAGCCTGAAAGCAGGTGCAAGTTTGGAGACAAATTCATGAGTCTGGCCTTTCTGATCCTGTAAGAAGTCATTGTAGATGCATAGTCCTTGATCCTCTTAACTTGTTAAGCATCCCCCATCTCTCTGAACCTCCAGCTCCAATTCTCTTCTCTCCCACTGAGTCTCTGACTCTGTTCATTTAATCAGCCTATTTTTTTCTCCAAAACTGTGATACTAACACAGTTCCCTTTATTTTCTTGTGTTCTTTACACTCTGAACACATAATGCACAAACCTACATCCCCTGCCCCCGACAGCAGTTGTCAGGACTGACCAATGTTCAACTGCTGTTCACATGGAACCCTTCTCCACTCGGCCTTCAAAGCTCTCCTTTTAATATTTGCTACTACCACCAAGATAGTGACTGGACGTCGTCAAACGGAAATGGAGATACACGCTTACAGTATCAGCAAAGAAAAGGAAATAGAGTCTAAGTGAGGTCATGGAGAATCGGGACCATACCCGATAGCTGGCGATAGCGATGGCAATGGATGAGTAGGAGGGCTGCCGAGCTCCACCAGGCTGAGCCACCAAGACACTGCGGGGCCGAGCTGCTAAGGGGCTGGCGTGGCTGCCGCAAGTTATCTGGACCAGGGTGCCTCAGGTGCTGGCCCCGTGTAGGCTTGATGGCTCGGCCTAGGTGGCTTGGAGGCTCGGCTAGCACCTCTAACGGCTTGGCCAAGGTGGAGCCTACATTACGTTAAAATAGGCGACATTTACTGGACTCTTTTCGCCTCAGGCGCCGGTAAAAAATAAAAAAAGGTGTCCCTAACAATGGTCTGTTAGCAACGGTCTGTTTTAGAGGTAACAGTATCCCTTAATCCCTTGCCTCCACCAAGGAGGTAATGTTATCGGAGATCAATGTTAAGTAAATTGCTAGATTTGTAAACAATGCCATTAATCAATAATGTTATTACTTACATGTAAATCTTCAGGAGTCATCGCCATTGTACCATCCTCTGTCGTCTTCTTCTTCTTCTTCTTCAACTTGCCGCTAACACAGAGCTTCCTGTCTGTGGCGGAAGCTGTCATCAGCAAAAACCAGAAAAGGCACCCACGTGGGGGTGTGTTTCTGTTTGCCGTTGTGCCCAATCATAAGAGGGCCAGGCTGGCCCCTTGGTTCCGCCCCCAAACTGTCAAAACTCTGTGACTGAGCGAGCAGATCTGAACATGGAGCGGAGAGAGGGAGAGACCAGTGCGCGCAAAGAAGCTCCTTGTGCGCGTGCTGTAGGGTTTAATATACACATCAAGATGCATTTTTTAGCTCTTGCTGTGTATTTTTACTCGCTCGCACCTGCCTGTATGCTCTCTGGTTGTTGAATTTGTGTGGGCGAGGACTAAAAAAGTGTGTGCGGCAGTTAACTCTGCACGTGTGATATAATATAATTTGCTCGTATGTATGTTTATCGCTTGCTCAACATATGACATGAATGTACTTCCAAACCTATTCACGTGGGCTACTGTGCTTCTCTGGGAACAAGGTAGAAGACAGTTTCTCTTCTCAACCAGAGTACTACCAGTAGCACGAATCCTACATACTGGGGCTTGGCACATCAGCACCACATTGTCATCAGTACCAGGACTTTGAAAAGAATATGCAACGAGGCCGAGGGGACAATGCCCCCTTAAACAACTGTCCTGCCCACTTAAATTAAACTTTTAGAAATTGAGAAAGAAAATAATAGATTAACCACAAACTGAATATATACAGTATTTACTACATATTTAAAACATCTGCTTGAAAAGGTACAAATGACATGATAGGTTCCATCTCTTCTTTGCTCTTTTCCTCCGCACGCTGTTTGTGTGCAGGCTCACCCAGCACCACAGAGCACTCACCCTGCTCATCAAGCTGGAGTCTCCTAATCCTAAAGCAAACTTGGTTTAGAGTTAAGATTAATGTGAAAATGCAGATACACAGCAGGGAGGATTAAAACCTGTTAGAACTGTTATTTTGAATCCATCACCACATATTAAATTACATTAGACTAGATTACATAACATTATTATTATTATTTATAATTTTGGAAAGAAAAATATTATTCAGATACAGCCAGAGGTAACCATTTTGGGGTTTTGTTTGTTGGTTTGTTTGTTTTCCTCTTCCATACTTGAATACTCTAGGACCAATGTACTGACATGTATCTTGTTAATTTGTTTTCCCATGTGTACATTGGCTACGATTTGTACATTTGGTGCTTTTTAGACAACGTAACACATTTTGTCAGAAGTCAGTGTACACATCAGTCCCAACTGACAGGGACATATTTATGTTTTTTCATACGAGTGTTTGTTTTCACATGTGTCAATATATCAAGTGTACTGTAGATTGAAGTTAACCAACTAGTAAATCACCTATAACCTTAAGAAACATTAATAAGTCAGTGTATTTGTACAGCTTGTGCAAGCTGAAGTGCGTATGTGATAAGAAAGAGGGAAACGGTTGAGGCATCTTCTTGCTGATGTGAGATGTTATCTCCTCTTGGGACACATCACTCTCATAATGTTGAATTAATGGGTAGAAGAGGTATGTGTTTAAAAGTGTCACAAGTTGATTTATTGGTTAGTGTGCGTATGTGTGTGCATGTGTGAGTGTATGTCTATATGAATGTGAAAGATCAAATCTCCTGCTGTGACAGAGTAAGCATCCTTCATCCATCTCTTCCCTTGTCAAGCTGTGATCTCCCTAGGAACTGAAAGGAAATGTAACTTGTATAATGTGTGTGTGCATGTGCATGTGCATGATTGTGCATTACTGATATATTTTAATCTGGTAATCTGTAACACTGAATGCAAATGATTGAGTCAGAGTGAATGTGTGTGGGTGAAAAGCACAGATGCAGAAGGGTTACTAAAAGCATAAATAAGAGTTCTGCTCTGGCGTCCACAGAGAAATATAACAAGATAGAGAAAGAATAACGGGCCAAAAAAAAAAAAACCGCGGAAACTGAGTGAAATTGGAAATGGGAGGCATGGCAGTTAGAAGATCAATGTAGTTGTAGAGAGCATGGAAAAAATACATCCATCCTCACATCACTCTGGCCTCAGATTTCCTGTTATGAAACAGCTCTCCTTTGCTGGTATCTTCCCACCCAGCCCTGCAGCAGAATTCATAAACATTTCCAAAATATCCCCAGAGAGTTCTCAACCTAGCCTAAAAATTCCTTACAAGTACTTCCAGCGTAGAAGTGATTAAGGAGGGACTTTGAGCATGGTCACGCATGTTTCTTATCCTATTGGACTCCATTCTCAGGTCTCAAAACTTAGCAATAGGATTAATGACTAAAATGTTCTTATAATCAGTAGGAATAATAGTTAAAACTACAACAAAGCAGCTGTAAGAGGATCTGCTGTGTGCTAAAATCAGCAAGCCCATGTACTCACAATGACAATGCTAGCATGATCATATTTAACATGTTAAAGCCATTTTCACCCTCTTAAACATTTAGCATTAAATTAGCATGAAAGGGGGCGGTGTTTAGCTCAGTTGGTAGAGCAGTCCTCACTGCAGGCGGCCCTGCTTCGGAAAAAATAAGAATTCATTATAAGTAGTGTTAGTACTTCTTCATATTATGCAGAGATGGCAAAAGTACCCAGATTCTTTACTCGAGTAGAAGTAAAAGTACCTGTGTAAAAAACGACTTAAGTAAAAGTGAAAGTACTGATCCAAATATATACTCAAGTAAAAGTAAAAAGTACAGGCTCTGAAATTTACTCAAAAGTATTATTAAAAGTAAAAAGTATTTCCATTGCACGATTCACTGCAAAGCAAATAACCACACGATAATTCATCTTGAACCCATTTCATCAATGTTATTGTTCACATAGCCTAAGTTTACCTGCCGGACACAAAATGTATCCTAATGTACTTCACTATGGTGAATCGTAGGCATTTGTATTGTACACAGAGGTGGCAAAAGTACTCATATTCTGTACTTAAAGCAGAAGTAAGCGATCCGGTCGTTTTGGCTAATGCTGCGTTCCAGGCAGGCTTTTGAAACAACACTTACGACTTTGTAGCGTTCCAGGCAACCCACTCGTGTTTTTCCGACCTGTTTTACCTGTGAAAGTCACTATAACGGCCACTCGTAACTTCCGACCCGTGAACTTGTACCAGATTGAACTGGTACCACTTCACAGGTCGGAAAAACACGAGTTACGAGTTGCCTTGAACGCACCATAACGTCTTGTCAGCCGATGGAGTTAGCAGCCCCCGCCCTCGTCATGGATCTATTGGTCCTCGTCCCTACGTCACCACATTCAGGCGCATCCCTTGGCTGCACACACAGCCCTTTATGCCGTTCTCTCTCCCCATTGGATAAAACTTGTAGGATACAAGAAAAGTTTTCTCCTCGGCTCAGAGCAGAGCAGAGTGACTGAGAGACCCGTGTTTCGATCCAAACACTCTATGTAAGTGATTGCTGTCGGAAGATACAACTATTTAAGACTTATATTAACACAAAAATATCGCTTACTTCTGCTTTAAGTAAAAGTAAGAAAGTACAGGCTCTGAAATGTACTTTCAAAGTAAAAGTAAAAAGTAAAAATGAATTTTTGCCGTTAATGAAACCTACATCATTTGATAATTTTGTTAAACAAAAAAAGTTCAGACAGAATTATCAAGATTGAACTGACCAGAGGCAGTGTTTCCCAACGTTTGGGCCGCCACAGACTCTCACAAAATAATAACAATAAGAATTTTTAAACAGCGTTTCACCACCTCTCATCTCTGCCAGTCAGTCCACCTGCCGTCTCTCTCGCACCACACGTACACGTACGCGCACACGCGCGCACACGTACACACAGACACGGGCACATGGACAGGTTGCGCTTTGCCGCTCGTAAACGATAAATGCGCTATATTGCGCAGATTGTACAGTGTTCAACCCCCCCGTCAGATAGTCTGACCACCATCGCTTCCTCCCTCCATGCTGCTGCCTCCATGTTGCAGTAGCTATACAAGTTGGTAACTCGGTTCTCTCTCTACCGCCCCCCCTCCCTCCTCCCTCCTCCCTCTTGTTCTCCCTCTTTCCCTCTCTAGTTCGTCACGTCTTTTACCGGTGCTTTTACGTCGTGTCAAAAAAAAAAAGTAACGAGCCTGTTCTTACAATGTAAGGAGTAGAAAGTACATATTTTTGCGTATAAATGTAGGGAGTAAAAGTAAAAAGTCGTCAGAAAAATAAATACTCAAGTAAAGTACAGATACCTGAAAAATCTACTTAAGTACAGTAACGAAGTATTTGTACTTCGTTACTTGCCACCTCTGATATTATGTTGTGTTGGGGTCGGGATTGGGTGTGGTTGGGGGGATTAGATTGACTGATGTGACACGCATTTGTACAGTTGACGCATCTGGACATGTGTACTTCTCTCATGTCAAGTGTCGATGTCGCTGTTCTAGATTTTTATTTTTGCTAGGTCAATTTGTTATCAACTCCACGTGTTTCATGTTCATTACATCTTCATGTTAATTCATGCATAACTGCCAACACTATAACTCTTTGCATGAGAGGTCATTAGTGTAATTTGGTGTGTAATAGTGGATACTGTATAATAATAACAGCCAATTAATGATAATATAATAATTAACTGACAAGTCAAGAATAATATAGAAAATGTATTTATTAAGATAACAGAACTTTTTACAGCCACAGGGTAAACTTTGGCAAGAAGTTTCTTATTTGCACATCCTGCAGTTATTTATTTAAGCTCTGTTCACCTGACAAGCTAAAGTTCAGTATTGACTCTTTTTAGTGTGCTTTTGGTTTCCACCAACAACTGATGGAAATAACTGTCTGATGAACTGTTAAATTCTCCACTATGTTCATCAGCTAGACACTAACGGTGTATGTGTCTTTCATTTGGTGTCAGCCAGAAGAATGGGTAATAATTTTATGATGAAATGTATAATTACTGTATGCACTGTGTAAACTTGCATGAAAAACAGTAGGTGTGGACATGAGCATAACACCTGTAAAGTGCTAAACAAACAAGTGCAATCAGAGGTGAGAGCAGGCTGTGGACTGTACAAATCATCACCACCAAGGGTTACTCACTTCCTCTGAAAGCTTGTGCATTTATCAAATGATTCAAATGATTACTGAACCCCTTTCAAGCACATTGGCAAAAAGGAAAATCACAGTCTGAACTGTGGCCCCCTTTGGCATGTTCCATGTTTTAGCTTTAAAAGCCTTTTTTGAAGCTTTCATCCCCTTAATTTGATACACAACTACAGCAGATTTGTCAATGTCTAATTTTGTTGATGGAAAGCAAATGGAACCATTTCTCTCTATGAATTTGTATATTATATCTATTTGGGTCCATAGTTTGACAAAAAATGTATCATCTTCTTGTTACATTCAGCGCTTATTTCTAAGGTTGTCTCTGTCAGTATGTATCATCCCAGCCTCTTTATTGAGCCATTGGCCATGATATGACCACTCAGCCCAGGCACTGCACACACTGCCAATGGCGACTAATAGGCCCTGCAGGAAGGGCACTCTGCCTGCTGTGTGTGTGCCTCATTTTGCTCCAAATACTTGAGGGAAAGCGTTCATATCTAAATTACCCATTGCCTCAGGGTTGACTGAGATTTTGATGTGTAGCCATCTCTCTCTCTCTCTCTCTCTCTCTCTCTCTCTCTCTTTCTGTCCAACAGCTTTACTATGACTTATTTTTTCCCTTCTCTGTCAGAATCTCTCTGTCCTTGTTTCTCTCTCTTGCTGTGAGCAACAATGTTTTCCATCCGGCTGTCAAGCAAATTTTTCACAAGTGTTTGAAATTTCACCACAACATCCTAGTTTCCACCAACTGGGTGAGTAAGTGAATACATCAGCTTTGTGAATGTCAAATTAAAATCACACATACTAAACAAGATGTATATTAGTTATGACTAAGTAAGTTTCAAAGGATGGGTCTGGTTTGGTAAAATATGAATATTACGTGTATGTTTGACAATTAATTCTGTCCATATTGATAATATAATTCAATATTAATGTAAAAAACAAACAGAGCATCATGAAGACAGGAAAAAAATAGATGAGGGGTAATTACGCACTTTAAATTTAACTTACACATGGGAAGGTTTGGATGAGCCTTCACTTCAGCTAGAAGCTTAAAGGGACATTGTGTAACTTCTCCTGTTATCTACTGTATTCACGAAAATCGATTATTTTGTTCAAAAGCCTGTTTTTCATTTATCAGTAATCCCCCCCCCCCCCCCATCAACAAAGTGAAGTGTTCCTTTCAGCTCTGAATTAGCCGTTCATATCATTCATATCTACATGGAGCGGGTAAGCTCGGTGCTGGCTGCCATGTGGTGCCGCCATGTTTTTACGTTCAGTGGCAGCGTGACGGTAGGAAACCACGGAAACTCAGCGGAGACACCGGAGCTGTCGGCTCAGGTCGAGTTGGCGTCGTTACACTGATGCTGCATTCACCTGCAGTCGGGCAGACGGCCGTCGGTAACAAACCAGATGTCATTTTAGTCACAGAAGTCCAGAGAAAGCCGGTAAAACGTGGGTCAGGTAAACAATACGACATCGCCATGACAACATATTGTCACGTGTATTGTTTTGCCTCGTGCTGACGGACCACTTGTTTACATAGAGGCTTGTTTATGCTGTTATGTGCAGCAGCTGTTGCCTGCCCAATTTCACGTGAATGCAGAATGAAAAATACGATTGAGTTGCTTACGATATACAACCGCAACGCTAGATGGGAGTAATTCCTACACAATATACCTTTATACCAATATACTTTAAGTAAAACAATGCATATGATTCAAAAAAAATATGACTACTATTAAATCAATCATTGCTGCATATAAAGGCAATGAAGTTGTAGCATAAAGCACAGAGGAAGTGAAAGTTAAATTAAATCAAACCAGTGATCCACTGAGGAAAATAGCAATCTGGGAAGAAAAAAAAAATAATAATATGGCTGACCCAAAAAAATTGAAGCTTTGAAGCTTCGTCCCTTGCCATGGTAATCAATCATGAAGTCCGTGATCGATTGTTTAGTTTCTTTTTCCTTTTTGACACGGTTTTCATCGGCAATTGTTATATTAAAATGAGTAGGCTGCTTGGCACCTGCCTGATTTTGGAGATATGCAGTGTTTGTTTGCCAGTACTTTCGTTATTTCCGCTACGATCGTATATTATATATATGTATATTTAAGCAATATCACACGAGAGGGAGTGCTGTTGTACTGTATATCAGCACGGCTGTGATTCGGTCGTAGGCACGAGGCCGCAGGCCGAGTGCCGCAGATAACACCGTCATTGAATAGACTACGTAGGTCATTTCAATTTGCAGATCTGTGTTCTTTCCTTTTTATTTTATTTTTAATAACATTTATATGCGCATCGAGAGTGAGTGAGTGCGCCAGAGAGAAACAGCGGGTGCACCAGATGATTGCCAACCGACAAAAACTGAAATGAGACGGTTAAAGAGAAGAAAAACACAGAATATACATGTAATAGCAACAATCGACCCCCCCGCCTTGTTTTTTTTTTAAGAATTTACAGTAGCCTAGGCTGCATGACAGTCTGGGAGACGCTGTGCGCTACTGTAGGGGGGATGAGCTTGCGGTTCAAATGATGTAGACTTGATCTAAAGTAGGGACTATTACACTGTCTGACCAGAGGGGGACAACACGTATCCCCACCGGGGATGATAATAAATGACCAGAGGGGGGGACATCGAAAACATATATATATATATATATATATATATATATATAATATACCAGACTTGCTCTCTCTCTCTCTCTCTCTCTCTCTCTCTCTCTCTCTCTCTCTGGCAACGATACTTTGTATATCTGCCCTCACAAAGGCATATTCAATTTAAGAGTTTGTCTTGGGTCATTATTACCTGCTGGAAGACCATCTGTTCACTGAGGCTACACGGGCACACACACGTAGCCTGAAGGGTTGCCAGGTAGATTTGGACCATACTAAGATGTGGGATGAAGAATAACTGCATGGGTCCCGGCTGAAGAAAAAAAAGAAAACCTTGGCTGTATGAGTGTGTGCATCTGCATGTGTTTGAGTCTGGCTCCATCAATGTGATACATGTGTCATGAGGGGGCCTGTGGGTGTGCGGTGTGTGCATGTGTGTCAGGTACAGATGGTGAAGGCTATCAGGCATCTCACCCGGCCAAGTGGTTCAGCTACTGGTTAAGAGTAGATCAGCTAAATATAATTACACCCACAACCTCAACAACAAAATGTGCGCTTGGCTGTTAATGCTAGTGTGAAAACAAAAAACAAGAAGACTAAAATGAAAATTAGAGGTGTCACAGGCGCCAGCAGGGGAGACAGCATACGATTGTCACATATTTGTTGTAACAATACAAATGAAGAAACTACTTCCTTTGTGTTTTTAATCTTGAGTATGAATATGGAACACAGAAGAGAAAAAGTGTGCAAAAAATAATGAAGGAATGAATGAATTAATGTGTTGCTTTCCTTGTTTGCATGTAGACCGTTGCGCTGCTTAACAGCACGAGGATGAGGATGTTCTCTTTTTGGTGCCAGAGCCGCAGAAATGGCATCCAAAGCGACGTCACAAAAAAACACAAGTCAGATGCACTTTCAGGTGTACAACTGGTTGTTTTAAAATAACTCGCTGAAAAAAAAACAAAAAAAAAACAAACTCCTAGATCAAATGTCCTGCTTTGGATCAATATCTTTATATGAATAGCCTCTAGCAATGTTGACCATAGCTCTCTTTAGTTGACCAGCTGGAGAAGTAATCTCTTCAACCACCACCTTATTAGAATGCCATCCCTTCCTCCCATCTCCTTCCCTTCTTAGCGCTGATTATCAAGGAAAACTGCCCTTGATCATTTTTGGTATTTTTATTGGTACAGCAGAAAGTAATAATTCCTTATCTTGTAGGTGTTAAGGGTGTTACTAGGTGCTCTAATCTGTCTGTCAAATATACAAAGATGTTCAAGACTGTGCATGTTTACTACCACTTGCATCATTCACCTGTTGCATCATAGCCTGGATCCTGTGGTTACCATAACCTTCAGCCAGGAACAGTTGCATCAGGTGACCATTCAGGCTCTGAGCTGTCATCCAGTCCCAGAGCTGCTAACACACACCACATTGATCTGGCTGGGAAACTTCTGCAGTTGATTTGTAAAGGGAACAACCATGCCTGCCATCCTTTTCTCCTGCACTCATGTGCTAAGGGCTGGTGCTTCAAGGACTTCTCCTTGTGGGCCTCTTTACAACTCTCCTCCCATGGCATTTTCCTGTCAGCACAGTACTGTATCTGGTCATCACCTCTGGAAACTGCACCCACATCTACCATTATCTTCCAGGATCTGGCAGTTTACAGCAACTTGTATTCTGGGCTTTTGGCTTAGGAAGGCCTCCCACCCTCTACAACGGTGGTCGCCAACCCGTCGATCACAGATTTTATATATTTTTTTTCAATGTAGCAGGCGGGTGCTGCATTAAATTAACCAATGAGATAAGAAAAGCCGCACAGAGTCGATCATGCTGCACAGAGAGTGGTTGTTTCACTGAAAGTTCTCGTCACCGGTTGCTCAGAGGGGGGGCAACCGCCATTCCGACATGCCGCCATTCCGACATTTTTTCCGACACACTTTACCCTTTAATAAACATCCCATCATTCCGACAATTTTCTTCTCCTAAGGTCGGAATGGCGGTATCTTTTTCTCTTTTAAACGTGTTGCCATTCCGACAAATCTTTTAAAAGCCTACCCCCCCCCCAAAAAAAAAAAAAAATAAATAAAAAAAAAAATAGGCCTCACACGATTTTGCACTAATGATATGCCGGCGCAAAATAGCAGTTTGCCCACGTTTGTCCAGTGCATCTCATTAAAGCACACAGATTAGTCAGATAATTCAAACGGCAGACGATTTCAAAGCCTCCACAACCTCGTAAACCAACGAAGGAGGAGATAGGCTTGAACGGGAAGCAGACCGTGCTTTCAATCACACACTCCGAACCCACTTGTTGCACTTTAGAAAACATAATTCGGGGGGGGGGGCTTACAAACATGTACCAAAACGGCTCCAAAATACGCACAAAAATCCAAAAGAAACGAAAATTAACTAAAAGATTAACTAAACAGGTCGGTGTTTTACGCATGCCTCTGTGCGTCTGGCACACGCGTCTTGGAGCTCTCCCACATTGGTTTGTGAATGAAAACTATATGTTCAGCTCCCCTTACATGTGAAATGTATTACTTATTATTATTATTATTATTGTTATTATTACCATTATCATTATATTATTGCTGTACGAGTCAAATACGACGCAGAGCCAGTCGCTCGAAACGTTGTCTTTTGAATTAAAAAAATAAATATATTTTTCAACTTCGGGAGAAGACAGTGTTGAGTTCTCTTTTTGCCCCATAACTATGGACAGTGCCATGGATTTATCAGTTAAGAGTGAACTGCTGATATTTTGTAGTGCTGAACTATGACCAAGCGCGCTGTCCGCTGTCTCAGTGCTGAAATGAATGACATCGTGT
The DNA here is from genome assembly GCF_045865225.1 of Trachurus japonicus. Taxonomy (NCBI): domain Eukaryota; kingdom Metazoa; phylum Chordata; class Actinopteri; order Carangiformes; family Carangidae; genus Trachurus; species Trachurus japonicus. The sequence continues at coordinate 9,907,057 of NC_140910.1, forward strand.
CACCGCCCGAGAGAGAGAGAGAGAGAGAGAGAGAGAGAGAGAGAATTCCATCAGCAGCAGCATCATTATGAGCTCCTGAGGTTGATCTCTTTTTTCTGTTTTAAGATGAGATAAACTTTCAATTTTGTGTCAAATTTTGAAGAAGATACACTTTTAAAGCAATTACCTCCCTGAAAGAAGAAGAACGGAAAAGAAAACACCAAAGAAAACTTGGAGAAATCCATCTGAACTGAGGAGTCCAGCAAAGAAGTTCAGCCAACTGACAAACTGACAGTGAGTCAAACAGTCCTGAGGACAACAAACAGAGACCTGACAGAGACCAAGAAGAGGGACAACAACCAGTAACTGAAGTGAGTGACAACACCAGAGGAAGTATAACCTGAAAAAGGGCTTACAAAACAAAATAATAACTACCAAACTAATTTAAGTTAGTTTGTAGTTAATGCTAACAGCTAGCCAACAAGACAGTAAGCCATAGCAACGGTCACTAAGGAGTTGGAACACAGCCATGCAGCACCAGCAGAGTTCCAGAGCCTCAGTCACAGACACCCTGCCATCCATAGACACAGCGCAGAAGGCTGTTCCTCTCTTCTACCCACAAGAGATGAAGAATGAAACCAGCAGGAAGGCCTACAAGCAGAAGGTTATGAGGGAAAGGCCAGAGACACTCTTCTCTGACTCCTATAAGACCGGAGACATCAGCAACTTCATCTTCTTTACTGAGCAGCCACTGGCATGGCACTCTGCCATCAGGAGCCACTACCCCTCGGTGAGGAAGGAGGGCATCTGTAACGGATGGAAGCTGAAGATCAGAGAAGCAGAGGACCCAGACTTCCCCATGACCTCAGTCAACCTCTACAAGAACGGGACCGTCATGGTGCAGGGGAACCTCAGGCAGTTTGAGCTGGACTTCCTCCTCATCAAGGAAAGAGCTCAGCTGGAGAAGACCACCCCGCCTGATGACTAGCCCACCCTGCCAGACACAGACACCACATCCACCCCCACCTGCCCCCCTGCCGACCAGCCCTCTGAGAAGAGTGAGCCCCCCTGCTCTGAACAGACCCAGGACCCCCAGCTGACCTCCACCATCACCAACATGAAGGTGAAGTTCAGTGAGCTGGAGAGAGAGCTGGTCCAGCTGAGAGAGCTGATGAGCCATCAGCCAAGCCAGGAGGAGGAGAAGACCTGCAGCCTCAGCACAGAGCTGAGCAGACTGAGACAGGACAGAGACCAGGACCAGACTGAGCTGAGCAGACTGAGACAGGACAGAGACCAGGACCAGACTGAGCTGAGCAGACTGAGACAGGACAGAGACCAGGACCAGACTGAGCTGAGCAGACTGAGACAGGACAGAGACCAGGACCAGACTGAGCTGAGCAGACTGAGCTGGCCTCTGAGATCAGAGAGCTGCAGCAGCACCAGGAGAGACACATGGCAGCGCTGAGCGCTCTGACAGAGGAGGGAAGGAGCTGAGAGAGGAGAGAGAGAACACCAGGACAGAGCTGGCCTCTCTGTCACAGAAGCTCCAGGACAGAGACAGAGACCCCCCAGGCCTGACAGGACAGCTAGACCCTCACCCAGACCACAACCAGGACCCTGGAAGCTCCACTCAGAACCACCAGGACCAAGAGGCCCCACCCACTCAGAACCACCAGGACCGAGAGGCCCCACCAACCCAGCAGCTCCCTTCTAGTCCACAGACCAACACTACACCCAGACCCCCCCCCCAGCCCTCTGGTGGACTCCACCCCTCGTCCATCCAGTCCGGCGCAGCAACCAGACATCGTCATCCTCATCGACTCCAATGGAAAGTTCTTAGATGAAAAGAAACTGTTCCCCAACCACAACGTGTCCAAACTGTGGTGTCCAACCAGCTGCCAGGCCCTGGAGCTGCTGTCGGTGGAGCAGCTGGGCTCCCCCAGCCACATCATCATCCACACCGGCACCAACGAGCTGAGGACGCAGCAGGACAGAGTGTCAGAGTCCCTCAGAGGAGTCATAGAGAAAGCCTCCAGCACCTTCCCCACCAGCAGAGTGGTGGTGTCCACCCTGCTGCCCAGGAGAGACTTCCACCCAGACACCATCCACAGGATCAACAGCAGCGTCTCCAGAGACTGTGTCCTGAGGCCCAACGTCCACCTGGCCCACCACCCCTCTCTGGACATCAGCTGCCTCTATGACAACGTGCACCTCTTTAAAAACATCGTCCCCGTCTTCGCCCGGACACTGAAGGACGTCGCTCTCAACCGAGACCAGTCCATCCCCCGCAGAAGGAGCAGCTCGGCCCACAGCCCCCCCAGACCGACATCCAGACCACCCAGACCACCCAGACCTTCCAGACCATCCAGACCATCTCCACGGAGACCCCAGGGCAGCTACGAGCCCCCTCACACCTACCCAGAGCCCCTCCTACCCCCAAGAGCCCCACCCCATCGCCATCACCAGGAGCCAGGCCCCGGCCCACTGAACTACAGCCAGGTGGTGAGGAGAGCAGCAGACCCCCCCCCCTTACCCTTCCAACCCCTACCCCCACCCCTACACCCCCACACAGCCAGCTGAGAGACATCCAACACATGCTGAGCCTGCTCTGCTCCCACCTGATGGGCCAAGTACAGTCAGACAATCATATCTATTATTATTTATTTATTTGTTCATTTTTAAATATTATTGTATTATTAGATTGAAACGAATACCTAAAATGCGTAGAATTAATCTCTTCATTGGCAGTAGGATTGGAAGTTTATCTCATTTTAACACTGAATGCATCATTTGAGTTTTATAGTTAATGAATTCTAAATCGTTTGTTATTTCATGTTGGAACATCCAGGGTCTGAGGTCCTCGGCTTTTGGCCTTAAGAGCAGGACCCCAGACTTTAATAGAGAAATAGAACAATCTGATATCATTGTGTTGCAGGAAACTTGGAATAGAGGAGACATGCCCACTGGTTGTCCTCTGGGGTATAGAGAAGTGGTTTTTCCATCCACGAAACTTAAGAATGTAAGCCAAGGCAGAGATTCAGGGGGGATGTTGATCTGGTACAAGGCAAACCTCACTCATTCAATAGAGTTCATCAAAAAAGGAAATTTTTCAATTTGGTTCAAAATAAAAAAAGAGGCTGTCTCCACAGACAAAGACCTATTCCTGTGCACAGCCTATATCCCCCCATCAGAGTCCCCTTACTACAACGAAAACACCTTTACCATTCTGGAAGACGAAATCAACTATTACCAGACACAGGGAAACGTGCTGATCTGTGGTGACCTCAACGCCAGAACAGGCACAGAACCTGACTTAATAAATACACACGGGGACAAACACATACCTGGCCAGATCAACATCCCCCCTCCTCCACATCAGCACAGAAACAATCTAGACAAAACAGTCAACAGAAATGGGCATCAACTGCTGCAGATGTGTCGCACGCTGGGTCTGTACATAGTCAACGGTCGGCTTCGAGGGGACTCCTTTGGTCTCTACACATACAGCTCTCCTCTTGGCAACAGCACAGTAGACTATAGTATTACAGACCTAGACCCCTCCTATCTAAGAGCATTCACCGTCAGCCCCCTAACGCCCCTATCAGATCACAGCAAAATCACCCTGTACATTAAGAAGAGCCCAACAGACCCCCATGTAGCAGAGCCCAGCAGACTCAACCCATCCAAACAGCCTTATAGGTGGACAAGTCATAGCAAAGATGACTACCAGAGAGCCATCGGGCACCCAACTATCCAAATGAAGTTGGACCATTTTCTCTCCACCTTATATCCCCACAATAAAGATGGCCTCAATCAGGCTGTTGGGGATATCAATGACATATTTGACAAAACAGCACTTCTGTCCAATCTGAGCAAACCTCGTCATCACAGTTCAAACAAATCTACTCATGAAAAGTGGTTTGACTCTGACTGCAGGTGTCTGAGAAAAACACTCCGTAAATTATCCAATGAAAAACACCGGCAACCTGACAATCATGAGCTCCGCCTTCGCTATTGTGAATCATTGAAATTATACAGAAAAACACTAAGCACTAAAAATAGTGGAGCACATTAATGAAAAATCGTTCACTTTGTGGTACAAGCGCCAAATTTGGTACACAAGTGCTTTTGGACCTACTATCTCATAAAAGTACGTTGCCCACTTGAACAAACAAAGTGGCCACCATTTTTCAAGATGGCCGCCATTCGAAGTGGTTTGAAACAGCGTTTGAACTATATTTTGATTGAATAGTCCTATTCTGATGGTTTATACATTGAAATATGTGTTTTTGCACATGAGAAATACAACTCTGCATTTAGAAAATCAAAATTATTGAATATTATGATGATACAATGCGAATTAAATGAAAAAAACACTCACAAACTAGGGGCCCTAATTTCTTGGCGCAACTCAGGGTGGCGCAGCGAAGCGAGCCCTGACGCAGCTGGCGAAGTGGTATTATCGTCCAGTGCAACAAGGTGCGCAGCGGATTCGGTAAATTGGCAGACTGCTGTGCGCTGAGATGGGAGTGGTCGCGCAGCAGGGGGAGATGTCGACAGATTCGCCGTGGCGCAGTGACAATTTGTTGCCGATAGACCGCGCGGAGAGTGCGCTGAAAGCTCGCCAGCTCCAACCTGGTCTACTCTCAGCGCAAGGCGAAGCGCAGCCAGCGCAGTGGCAATTTGACTGCCCAGCGCGCAGTGCAGACACGTCACCAAGACCCCACAGGCAGATTTCCACACTTCCAGGCACATTTAAATGCAATTAACAATAATCATAATAATAATAATCATCACAATAACCCCTATTTATTGTATCTGAATCAGCACATACACCTATATCTATATAGATTGTCCCGTCACACTGATGGCAGATCAAAGGCTTGCGTAATGGAAACTCAGCCTGACTGAATTAACACAGATGAAACCAGGGAGGGACTGAGACAGCCGTGGATGTCCCAAGAGCAGGTGTTGACACTACACACTGTGCCGTTGCAGATTATCAGCTATTTATTTATTTATTTACTTATTGATTTATTAGGGGCCAGCGCCGCATCGTCACGCGACCATAACAAATAAAACTGAAATGCCTCCGTTACGCACAGCTGTTTGTTTATGCTGTGATCTGTGCACACGTGTTTAAATATAGGTTAGATAGATAGATAGACCTGCTCCCTCCTCCTCCCTCCTCCCTCCCAGACTACTTTTGCATCATCAGCCCGTGAGGTCTGTTCGCGCGACCGGACACTGCCAGCTTGGACCGGACCAGAACATCAGTTTCCTCCCGTCTCACTTGCTCTGACAGATTGAGAGCTGTTGCCCAGTAAAAAAAAACAAAAAACAAAACACACACACCACTTTTCCATTTCCATTTCTTTAGAATTTACCTGAGAGGGGAGATGTTAATATCTGCTCACTATGATGCCAGGCTGATTGTGGTTTGCTGTGAGAGATGATAGTTTATTTGTTTTCAGTTTTATTTGTTATGGTCGCGTGACGATGCGGCTCAATAAATCAATAAGTAAATACATAAATATAGCAGATAATCGTGTAGTGTCAACACAGCAGTAATCCATCCTCATCTTTCATCTGTGCAGCCTTTGATCTGTCATCAGTGTGACGGGACAATCGATATAGATGTGCTGAATGTCTATGCTGTAATCGGTTACACCCCGCCTTTCCGAAGCCCCGCCTTTCCGACAATAGACTTCCATTCATCGTAATAGCGGGGTTTTCTATTTTTTCTAAAGACCCCGCTACTCCGAAAAGGCTATTGGGGGAAACCCCCAGCGCGCAGTGCGCATTGATCCTTTTTTCCTTTTTGGGGTCAAACGGATCATGTGCATAATTAACTGCAAAACAAGCAAATACTTCATATTAATGACATATAACGTTCATTATGCTTCTAGCCTGTCTAGCCTCTACCTGGTCTTTTTTACTAAACTTAACCAACTCCTTTCTTCATTGCCTAAGCCCAACCAAAGCATCTCCCTCAGTCAGCTGTCAGTGCGAGCGGCGGCTGCAGCAGCCTCGCGCCCGTGTGAGCTCAAGCCGGCTTCAGCCGTGCTCGAGCGGAGCAGGGGGGGGAGAAAAAGAAAAAAAGTGTATTTCTATTACTGTGTGGGAGATCTCCAACAACGGAGTCGGGGAGAAAGCAAGTGGGACAGATCTGCCCAGTCCCTGAGCAGCGCACGTTTCACAGACAAGCCACAAAGCAGAATGTAAACAACGTCACGCGGTTCAGCACCTTGGACAGCTGTGGGGGGGAGGAGGGGGTGTCGGAGTAGCGGTGTTTCGAAGTGGGGCTATTTCGGAACAGCGGTGTGTCGAAGTGGAGGGGTGTCGGAATGGAGAGCTGTCCCCGCTGTAATCTGTAGGTGCTGATTCACATCTTCTCTTCCACGGTGAAATCAAACGTCCGCCTTGCGCGCGCGGCGGATTTAAAGGCGAGGAGAGGAGCTCATTTGATTGGTGAAGATCTGACTCGGCTGTGTCAAACCCACTCCACGCCTTCTCTCCTCCCTCTATGCCATTTGCGCCGGTGGGAGGGAAGTAGGCGGGATGCGCTCCGCTGCGTTTCGAAGGAAAATCGCAATCTGCTCCTGACCACTCTCCCCGTTGGAGAAGCGAAGGCGAGGCGCAGGCCTGATCCGCTGCACCTGCACCTAGTTCACGAAAGTAGAGCCCAAAGACATTAGTTTCACTTAAAGCTTTTGGACCTGTAAGCTACTTGTAGGGGAGGCCACGTAGAGGCTGTCTTTGTCTCCCCCATTTTTTTTTTGTTTTTTTTGTATAGGCTATTTTTTTCTTTTTTTTTTTTTTTTTCTTTTAATTTTTAGATAACGGTATAAAAACACAGAAAAGGTGTCAAAGCATAGCTTTTGTATCTGTCTGACAGAGGCAACACTTGCTCCAGTCAGTTTTAGTAGCACAACTCAATGGATTATCGGCAGACATCTTATACAGTTGAAGGTCGAGGGATTATCCTTTTACCACCCAAACATACAAAATATCATAGCACATTGGAATATGGGATACAACTAGGTTCAAGTATCTGGTGCCCTACACCTAGCCCGATCGTTCATCCAGTGCCATAAATCCCGTGCGATCTGTACACCATCCAGGTAACTAAAGCCCCGTTACCCTTGGCTCGGCTATCCCGCGCTGGCACATCCTGTCAATTCAGGTGCGGCTATCTAACTACAATACTACAACTAACTAAACTTCTAGTTGAGTCTATACAGGGCTTATTAGATAGCATTTGGGACACTAAAGTATACTACAACTACAGTGAGTACACCACTACAACAGTTAGTAAACTACAACTACAGTTAGTACACTACAAGCTGACACTGAACCCCATGCTGAGTCTCACAGCAGTGATGTCACCAGTGTGCCCTGGTTGTGCTTTGACATCACTCTTATAAAAAATTACTAACCAATAAATGTTGACCACAGAATTTTAATGAATTATCATTTATATTGCTAAATTAGTACTTTTATTTCAGTAAAGAACGCTTGTGTTGCTGTATGTGTGTGTGTGTGCGTGTGTGTGTGTGTGTGTGGTGAGTGACAGTCAAAAGTTTGGACACATTTTCACAAATGATTCACACAAAAAACACATCCCTCAGAATTCTGCAGATTTTCACTTAAGATCATTGCAGAAAACTGAAGAAAAAACGCGAAAACGCTACTTTTTAGTCATTTAATAGCCATTATCTTGAAAATTGGTGGCCATATTGGAATTCAATTGACACCATCGAGTTATTCCAGTCATAATACATTCATTTTGATGCTTGGATCATTAACATTCTTCTGTTAATTCAAGTTCTACCTCGAAAACCTTTTTTTGGCGTTTGACGAGGCGGCCATCTTGAAAACTGGCGGCCCTCTTGGATTTTCAGCTGGGCAACGTACTTTTATTAGAAGGTATGTCCTGGACATCATTTGTACCAAATTTGGTGCTTGTACCATGAAGTGAACGATTCGGCTCAAAAATGGACTTAAGCAGCCCCACTAAAAGAAGCAACACGAACAGCAACTCCTCGAAGAAATTGAAGAATCCATTGATTCAAATAATTTTTGGAAAAAATGGCATTCATTCAACAAATCACACAAAGAAGAATTGGCAATTCAAAATGGTGAAATTTGGAAAAAACACTTTGAAAATCTATACAGTACAATCACTCCGAATTCAGCCCAAAATAATCTGCTAAACAAATTAGAAACTCTTGAATCAGTCGTTAAAGACAACCAAAACCCATTAGATCATGAAATTAGTGAAGAGGAGCTACTGACCAAGATCCAGGCCCTGCAGCCAAGGAAGGCAAGTGGACCGGATCGCATCTTAAATGAAATGCTTCGGTTCGGCAGCCATAAAATCAAGACTGCCATACTGAAATTATTTAATATCATCTTGAACATCGGTCATTTTCCAGACACCTGGGGCCAGGGGATTATCACTCCAATCCATAAAAGTGGAGACAAGTACGAGCCCAACAACTACAGAGGCATATGTGTCAGCAGCAACCTGGGGAAGTTGTTCTGCAGCATCTTAAACAACCGTCTGCAAAACTTCCTCAGTGAACATAATGTCCTGAGCAAGAGTCAGATTGGATTCACTCCACAACACAGAACCACTGACCACATCTACACCCTCCACACCCTCATCCAGAAACACGTCCACCACAACAAAACCAAAATCTTCTCGTTTTGTAGATTTCAAGAAAGCATTCGACTCAATTTGGCATCATGGTCTGTTTCTGAAACTACTAGAAAAAGGTATTGGGGGAAAAACCTATGATATAATCAAGACAATGTACATAAATAATCAATGCGCTGTAAAAATTGGAATCATGGAAACCGACTTCTTCCCCCAAAGTAGAGGGGTGAAGCAGGGCTGCAGTCTCAGCCCCACCCTCTTCAATATTTATATTGATGATTTGGCCAAATCCCTGGTAGAGTCAGACATCCCTGGTCTCACCCTCTCTGACACTGAAGCCAAGTGTCTACTCTTTGCAGATGATCTAATCCTCGCTCGCTCCATCTAAGGAGGCTTTACAAAAGCAATTAGATCATCTGCAAAAGTTCTGTCAGACCTGGGCCCTGACCATTAACCTGGACAAAACCAGAGTCATGGTCTTCCAGAAACGACCCAAGTGTCAGAAAGACCAACACAGGTTCCTCCTGGACTCTACAACACACACACTACACATACCTCGGATTAAACATTACAGCCACAGGAAATTTCAATCTGGCCATTAACGATCTGCGAGACAAGGGCAGAAGAGCTTTCTGGTCCATTAAAAAATCCTCATGTATTGATATCCCTGTTAGAGTCTGGATGAAAATATTTAAATCGGTAATTGAACCTATTATACTATATGGTAGTGAGGTGTGGGGTCCTCTTGTAACCCAAGACTTTGAAAAATGGGACAAACACCCGATCGAAAGCCTGCATACCGAGATTTGCAAAAACATCCTCAAAGTCCATAGGAACACCCCCAATAATGGATGCAGAGCTGAATTAGGCCAATTTCCCCTTTTAATTCGGATCCAAAAAAGAGCAATAAAATTCTATCAACACCTCAAAGCCAGCGACCCCAACTCCTACCACTACAGAGCCCTGCAGTGCCAAGAGGAGAGCAAAGACAGGAGTCCCCTCAGCCAGCTGGTCCACAGGCTCAGCTCCACCAGCACCGAGCACCAAGACCACCCTCACACAATCCGGCCCCACCAAATTATAGAAAAACAAAAAGACAATTACATCAACTATTGGACATGTACAACCAAATCCCAAAGCAAACTACAATGCTATTTGGCCCTAAACAAAGACTACTCCATGGCAGATTACTTGAGTTCAGTAACTGACCCCAGACTGAGGAAAACCTTGACTATGTACAGACTCAGCGGCCACAGCCTGGCTTTAGAGAGCGGCCGCCACAGACAGACCTGGCTGCCCAGAGACCAGCGCCTCTGTCAGCTCTGTCCACATAGACAGGTGGAGACAGAGCAGCACTTCCTGCTGCACTATGACTCATACACACACATCAGGACACAGACATACACTAACATCACACTAACAACACCCAACTTCACCCAACTCTCAGACCAGGACAAATTCTGTCATCTGTTAGGAGAACAAAGAGCCACTGCTTTAGAAGCAGCAAAATATGTTTGTGCCTGTCACAAAAAGAGAGAGGAGCTGCTCAACATGAGCTCCTCTATATGAGCAGCTGCTGCTGCTCCTGTTGAGTTTTACCTGCTAAATGATATCTACACTGTTTGTTCATTAGTATCATCTGTATTATTATATTATCTGTTAATTTATTTATATTGTATGTGTTATTTTACCATTTTTGTAATGCGTTGGCAATATTGTAATGACAGTCATGCCAATAAAGCTTGTGAAATTGAAATTGAATTGAGAGAGAGAGAGAGAGAAAGAGAAAGAGAGAGAGAGAGAGAGTACGTTACAGTACGCAACCAAAATGTAATTTTACATGTAAGCGGAGCTGAACAGGCAGATGCGTAAAACACATATTTTGACTATTATATGCTGTTGCTATTTTTTTATTAAGAATGAAGGTATGATGTGAAAATATTAACAAGACAAGGATGGCCTTACAGTTACAGCGGTTCTTGGTGACCTCAAATTGAAAGCTCGACCAAAGTGTTTGATGTAATTTAATTACAATCAGCCTTGATAAAATGCCCTCAAATTATAAGTACAATTTGGACCGTTGTTTACTCTCAATGCTCCAATAGGTAGATCTTGACTGTCACCAAGGCTGAGGTCAGAGATCTTGGGCTTAACAAGGTTGGTGACCACTGCTCTACAAGAGACAGGAGCACCTTGTCACCTATACCATACTTGAGTTAAAGATGTTTTCAAAGATGGTTTATCCTTGGATGGAATGACCCCACCCTAAATCCTAAGGCTGAGCTGCCATGCTCCTGGACCTACTGCCCTTGAAGCATATCATCACCAAAGGAGCTGCTTTGCCAAGAGATTCCAACACCCATATTCCTTGGACATGTGACACAATTGTTATTGTCATGTCATCCATGAGCACTTGTTATGCCAGCAGGGCAATGTCTCACAACAGTGTAGGACTGCAAGTTACACTGACTGCTGTTGTTATTGGAGGGTTTGTGCCCATTACAAACGGGATGTGACATGGTGCACCCTATTGGAATTGCCTATTGAAGGACCTGTAAACAGGGCTGATGTGCATTTTAAGGTGTCATGTCTTAAATAGCCACTGGGATGGTGGTCATGTCCTTCCTGAATGAGATAGTGTGGGATTGACCTGAAGACATCTGCAAGAAACATCCAAACAATTAGGCTGCCTTTCTTTCAAATCCAAACAATGTGTGTAACAGGCTTATGGTCTGTCCACATTTTAAGAAAGTCAGAACGAAAAGCGAGGGAGTTAACATAAGCAAGCAGTTTCTGTATTTGCTAAACATGATTTACAAATATAACAGAGTTACTTTGCATTATGACTAAACACACCCTTTATGTTTACGCAAATGATTTGCATCTCTTGTAAGTGTATGATAATTCCTGTATAACATACTTGCCATGATCAACACATACTCACTGCAATAGCCTCATTTCAGGGCAGAGGGAAGGTGACACTCTTTGTGTGTGTCGTGGGGGTTGGCGAGTGTGGGTGTCTGCGTGTATTATGACAGTGGCAGGCAATATTGAGTGATGTGCATTAGCTGCACAGCAGTATGGCTATATTTAGAGCTAATTGTGTTTTTGGAACAGAGAGCTTGGAAGGTGTGACTTTCAACAAAGGAGAAGTTCATCATATGTGAATCACCGGATGCCTGAGCAAAACAAACTCATTTGTCTCTCTGATTTTTTTAATGACACTTGTTGTGAAAATGTAGCTGTAACTCACACAGTATAAGAGTACATTATATAATACATTACACTGGTAATGTGGACTATGCTGATGAACGCACAAAGTCTTCACTTCACTTGTTCACTTCACACAGTGGTGTACACACAATATCCTTCTTCTCAATATCACAAAAACAAAGGAACTCATATTCGACACCTCACCACCCCACATGACCCAATGATAGAGATAGTGGAGAACTTCAAATACCTCAGCATCACTTTGGACAATATACTGAACTTTAACCAACACACATCAGACATCCATAAATGCTGTCATTAGGGTCTACATGCCATCCACAGGTCTCTCTCAGTCAAATCCCACCTTCTGCTCCTCCTGCACTGCACTTCATTGAATCCATTCTTCTACTACTTCACCATGCTGCCTGTCAACAACAGAAACAAACTCCTAAAAATCACTTACACATGCTCTGAAATAATTGGCCTCCCAATCTACCAGCCCTTGTTGAAAGTACCATCACTCAGAAAGTGCTGTTTAATTTTATAATGCGCAGAGTCAGTGTCAGACAGAGAGTATACGACTATTGCCTGGATGTGGTATCCACACTTAAATTTTATTTGTATAAAATCACAAAAATAACAGTAGAAATGTGGGCTAAAGGCATGTGAAATACTCAAAATACTCATGTTATGTAAAAGAAAACACCACATCTGGCCACTGGTCAGCCTGGTGTTCTGTATTCTGTTCACAGACCTCAGACACTCACAGTCAGTCAGTGAATAGTTGTGCATGGCCAAATATATTGAGAACAGAACTATAACTTTCAACAACCCAAGAGGCACCGTCAACATGGGGGCAACAGTTAAGATTAGCATCACTTTGGTATTCAGAAAAAGAAATCCCATAGTGAAACATTTAATCACTGAATTGGGGCACAGTGTGTTTGCCAGCTGTTCTCTCAGATCAAACATACCTGCTGTGTTGCGTGACCATCAGGTTCACACTGGGTTTGGCCTGATGCTTTTAGTGAGGTCTGCACTATGATGGTTAATCACCTGAGAGGACTGCTAATCATTTTTATTGAGATGAGGTGAGCAGAGAAGCTGAACCATTGTGGACATTTCTGGAGAAGACCAGTAACATTTAGACAGATAAGTAAGGCGACACATGAGTGATTTAGCCTACACTATAGCAAGTAGCATCTTACCTGGAGACATGTCCTTCCCTGCAAGTTGATCCATTGTACCTCCTCTGTGTTCAGTCACTCTATGGCAGGGCTGCCCACCCGCGGCCGATTATTTTTGGCCCGCTGCCAATGCTCGAATTTTTAATTTGAAATTTCTATTTTTTTTCCCACTGTGATGTACGTTGCATGTACGACTCCGACCATTAGGTGGAGTCTGTCACCAGTGTTGTGGTTAACGTGCTGGGAGTGTCCATAGAAGAAGAGACAGGAAGTAAACACACAAGTGTCCAGCAGCCTCCCCCCCAGAGCTCTGAGCTCTAAAGAGCTTTAGCACCGGGAAAGATGACGGGACGGCACCGGCACTGGTAGCGGCAACGACGACGGCAACGGTGCCGACGGGGCTGTTGCCGTCGTGGTCATCATTGCCGGTAACGTTACCGTCGCCGCCGTTGGTACCGTGCCGGTGCCGTCGCCGGGAGCTTTAGAACTTTCTCCAGAGCTCCGGCGAGCTGTGGAGAGGAGGGGAGGGGAGGGGGGGTGGGGGGGGTAGGGGGCTTGCCGGCCGTGCAGCCCCCAACACAGGGTGCTGTGTGTGGGTGAGAGAAGCAGGAGACTGGGCTGACAGGGCAACGGCAACAAATTCACATGATGCTACTCTGCTTTTCTGGGGACGACACAAGTAGCAGAAAATTCTCTACCAGAGTAGCTACCAGTAACTTTGCTTTGTTTTAACAGCAGGGCTCCAGACTAACATTTTTCACTACTGAAATTTTAGGAGAGCAAGCAGGAAATTTAGGGGAACACACTTGTAAATTGATTTGCAGGGCAAGTATTCACAATACTCACACACATTGACCTGCCACCTGTAATTACAAACATCAGATTTTTTGAGTCTCCCCTTTCATGTTTCACCAGCGTTACAAAACAAAAGACAGGCAAATTCACTGGTTGCACATGTGCACAAGTAGATGAAAAATTTACTTGCACTGTCCAAAATTTTTGGGGCAAAATGCCCCCATTTAGGGGCAGTCTGGAGCCCTGTTTAACAGTGAAACACAATAATCAATAGTGTTATTTTAAAAAAAATTGTATGAGTGTTTATTTTGCACAATTAACATAATAGGCATATTTAATTTGAATGTTTAATTTTGGCCCGCGACCCTCCACCCCGATTCGTTTTTGGCCCTTCACTGAGAAGAATTTGGGCACCCCTGCTCTATGGTAAAATTTGGTGCGCATCTGGCCACAATGGCCACTGTTGAACAAAACCTACAGTCTCTCCAGAAAACATATTAAAAAAAGTATCAGAGCATCTTAAAAGAATAGTTCACCCAAAATTCAAATTGCACTCATTATCTACTCACCCTCATGTGAGATTTGGACGGACCAGGAAGATGAGCTTCCGCTGCAAACAAGCTTGAAATATAGACTCATTTAATTTTTTTTCGGAAAAATTTCGCATTTCAGGGCTTCAATACAAGACGGACATTACATATGAGCACTAGTGAGGTATTTGGATGTTTTTTGGTGTGTCTTTTTGTTATGAAGACAGTTGGTATCCATTTGCAATCGTTATAATGACATGCACTGCTACGCCGAGACCCCCCTGTAAATTACTATTCCTTTAACATTCCTTACAAGTTTAACTTTACAAAAGCAACTTTAAATATTATGTTGAAGTCAGTTTGTGAGGTTCCTTTGTTTTAATTATTGTCTCATCATGTTTAAGTCTTATGAAATGGTGATCACAGACACTTAGTGTGCCATGGTTTTTTTTTTCCATTTGACATGAGAATACACAAGAATTAGGCTATCACACATTTTCTTTTCCCAAATGAATCCAGCTCTTCCATAGGTAAAAACTTGGCTTTTCTCTCTCTCTCTCTCTCTCCCTCTCTCTCTCTCTCTCTCTCCTGCGTGCTAAAGTGTATAGGAGCCCTCAGCCCCAGCTAACTGATAGGCTTGATGTGTAATTAATGGTCTGACACTAGCTAATGAAGCTAATGACGCTAACTGTGCTAGCATATGGGTGCCCCATGGGGATCAACACTCTCCGCTCTAATTTAGATAAATGACGCCCCAGGTTATGCTGGGCTATTTGCATTTCATTTTGTGGAGGCCAAGGGAGAAACAAGGATTAAATGGAGGGATGAATGGGAGAGATCAAACAGGAGAGGTGTTTGGGGTTGGACTGATGGGTAGACTGAGGTGTTTATTCCTGTGAATGTGTGTTGGTGGAGAACTCCCCATGGCCATGCTTGATGCTGTTGTCAGATAAAAAGATTGGTAGCAGAGGGGGCTGATGGCAGCTGTCAGAAACTGGCAGTAAAAAGAAGAAAAAAACACCAACAACAACTTGATTTGTTTGTGAATGTGTGTCTGTGTGTTTAACTTGTGGGTGCTGCACACAGGTCTGTAATTACCGTATATTGGCCCTCAGGAGACATGTCATTGTCAGCTAGAATGTCTCAAGAGGTGTATGCTGTATTTGGACTGCATCAGTCTAATACACCAAAGGCTGCTCCTGTTAAAAAAAGTCATGCAGGTGTATGTCGTAACGTACTTGTCTAATACTTGGAGTAACCTCAAATACAGCAGGAGACTGAACCATCTTTGGGACATGGTGCAAACAGTTTACGGTACTAAAAGAAGCCATATTGAACAACGTCTTTTTCTGTGCTTCTTTCCAAAAATCTAATTCGCATTTACATATTTCACAACTCACAGTCACCAGGCCCTTGAGGGTTTTCATCAGGATGTGGCATCAGTAGCAAAAATACCATATTCGTCAAATTATTCCCAGTCTGTGGCATGTTACAGCTGGCAATTAACAAACAAACCTCTGACAGCTTGGGCATTTTAAAGACACTTTAGACAAATCTTAAAATATGCACACTGAATTATATTAATAGCCCATCAAATAGCTTGCAGCAAATGAATCTAATTTAATTTTAACATGACTTTGACATAAACTAAATAATCAAGCGTGATAATTTGAATAGCGCTTTCAGTAGCATATGTACAGAAAATAAGTGCTTCTCATGCCTCCTGAGTTTTCGAGTGCAAGGACCTCAGTGAATCAATGTGTGAGATTTCCAACTGCACCAAAAAAGTGTGACAATATAACTGTGACTCTTAACTCCTCTGCAAAGCTTTAGCTGGAGGCTTCAAGTGTATTTATTTGGCTGAACTCATCGCATGATCCAGTATGGAAATTTAGCAATGGTACCTTGAGATGCACCAATCCTGTCTATGAAATCAACCCTGATACTAACCTCGGTGCACATGTGTACCATTTTATATGGTTTAAATATCTTCTGCTCTTGGGTTTTGCCGTTGCTCCTGGTGAAACTCGTCACTTCCTTTGTATGCTTCATGATAAATCAATTATAATGCGAAGTTGGTCTTTGTTGTGACACTTTGAGAGATCCAGTAGGTTTACCTATGATGATGTTGTTGCTGTGTGAGCATTGCGCAATACATGCCCTTGGCTTCTGCACGTGCACCATACAAAGGTCATGTGGGTGGAATGGACTGCCTGACGAATGGATGGACATGTGTTCACAGCTGCTGGTTTGGTCACTGAAGGAATTAGTTTGCAGTAGAGAAACTAACAATCATTCCTTTTCTTTGGCTCAAAACTGTTTAATAACCTCACAAAAGTAATAATAAAAAAGAGTAATTTAATTGTTTGAATCACAATGCACGTATGAATTACCAGGAGGCTACTGTAAACTGTTTAATGTCGTTAACTATAAAACTAATTATTATAGTTATCTCACTCTAATAATTTAATGCCCAACCAGGGTTATTCAGTCATCACAAACACATATTATTTATTCAGAATAAAAAATAAATAAATAGGGGCAGTGCGTGGTGCAGTGGTTAAAGCGGCTGCCCCATGTAGAGGCTACAGTCCTCAACGCAGGCGTCCCCGGTTCGAGTCCCGCGTCCGGCAGACCTTTCCCCCTCTCTCTCTGCCTCCCCTTTCCTGTCTATCTCACTGTGCTATCAAATAAAGGCAAAAAAGCCAAAAATATACTTAAAATAAATAAAACTGACAACATTTGTCTTTACAGATAAGAGGGTGTGAGTTTTACCCAAAATCTTCATTTGAGAATGAATTAAAGCTCTTGGACCAGAGTGATGTTCTGCAGTCTGATCACATCTAAGGTGTCTAATATGCATGTGATACGATGACCAGAGTCGGTGAGACTAAAACTGAATTTTGAAGTCAGGCCTCACAGTTATGGCAAAAATGTTGTTAAATTAACAGCTTCATGAAGCAGAGAGACTTGAAGACATTGCTTATGTGTGGAACACAATGGTAGAAAGGGAAAGGTTCGGGAACGGTGAAAGATAGCAGTAAGACAAATTAGACAGGACAAAATTTTATCAATGTTCAAGTTCAAGTTCACTTTTATTTATATAGCACAGTTAAAAAGACCTGTGACAGTTGTCCAAAGTGCTTCACAGAGCAGAGACAGAAACAAAAAACAACGCATGTACAAGAAACAAGAAGACATGCATACCATCACACATTCTGACACACAAATGTATGTACATGTACATATACGAACATATGCGCATACATACACATACTCAAAACGTGAACAGCTACAGGAGTCATAAACAGCGTTTATGTGCCTAGAGGGAAACAGTACATTAGTTTACACAAATATTGATAAATTACAAAGTTAAAAATGTGTGAATCAAAAAGGATAAGAAGAAAGATAAAAAGAAGAAAGATAAAGAAAAAATAGATACAGTCTTTAATTCCTTCTTTGTAAATTCTGTATAGTATACACCGATCGATCAGGAATAGGGGTGGGTATTGGCAAGGACCTCACGATACTTGACTCACGATACAATACAGAATTGCTATATATGAAGAGCTCTTTTCCAAAACGCTATAAATCCATTTTACTAGTTTTCCAGAAAATGACATTTTTTACCTAGACCCACCCATTTTGTTAATATTCAATTTATCCTGTGGGGGTATACTTAACGGCACAGTGTGTCCACCACATAAACAGATAATTAACACAGAACCCAGAAACTACTGAATGAATGACTGAAAACAGACCTGGGTTCAGAGCACCGCCATGTTGGACTGCATGGAGCGCTGCTAATAGAATTCTGAGGAGAGGGAGGAGATGTCGCGTTTTGGCTAAAAATAGATTTGGCGCTTATCGCGGTTTGGAGGAGAACTGCATCTTGCGGTGCCTTTTAAACAGGGAAATGTAGTGATTTGACGTGATACGTTGATGGAGCAGTGAATAGGCTCAGTACACAGCAAAATGGCGTGACAAACTCATTTTTTTTAAATTTGGCGTTAATCGCGTTTTGGAAAAGAGCTCTTCATATCCAAATGTTTTTTGTGGTATATTGCGATATATTGCGATATTCTACATCTTTCAATGAAAAAATAAAAATGCATTATGCATCTGTGCCCATCCTCCTCCAAATGGCCAATGTATTCACACCATGATAAACATCAGTCACCGCAGGGAGAGAGGCTGAAACCTCTGGTCACCGTTCACAATATTACACACATACAGCAGGATCAGTAGTCATGTTTCCATCCAAAAGTGATTTGAATCACTGGAAACCCCATGTGTTGGGGCTGTGGTCCTCGCTGCAGGCAGCCCCTGTTCGAGTCCCGCGTCGAGCGGTCCTGTCCTGTGTGTCAAGCAAGTCCTACTATAGTACCAAAACATAAAATTCACCATTGCAATTCATATAATAAAAGATTGATAGCTACTTGGTGTCCGTATCGATACTGTATCGCCATTCAAAATATCGTGATACATTGCTGTATCAATATTTTGTCACACCCCTAATCAGGAACAACATTATCACCACTGAGATGTGAAGTGAATAACACTTCATCATTGCACCTGTTAGTGGGTGGGATACATGTATATGAATTGTAATAGCTATACAACTGGGTCAGAGCATCTCAAAATCTGCAGCTCTTGTGGGGTGTTCCCGGTCTGCAGTGGTCAGTATCTAAAGTGGTTCAATTATTCTTCTAAAGATGGTGTTTATAGAATGCAATTTGACATTGGTATTTCACAATTATTTAGTTTGACTTTCAAAGCTCTGTCAGCATTATGACTTCTTGACTTTTGACATCCTACTTTGCTAAAAAAAAAAAAAAAAAAATACAAATGAAAGATGAGATGTGTTCCTCTTTTGCAATTATACAGCAGGGACTCCTCAAGATTCAGTTTTAAGACCATATTATAAGAAGTTTTGACAACTTATAGTGGAAATGCCAATATCTTATTCATTCATTTTTGTCAGCTGCCAATCTATCACCAGGTGTTTTCTCGGTTTAAATATTCAAAGTATGTTCTTCATGTAACCAGAAACCAGCCCCAGTTTCATTCTTGTGAATTTATAAATCAGTGTAATTTGGTTGTTTTTCACAGTTTTTTCCACGGGCATCAAGATCCTGACCATTCTCATGAAAAACCTGTGAAGAATATTATTGAACTAGTAAATTCAGAGTGTGTTTTGATGCCTCCTGAAGCAGAACTTGTCCATTATGCCACACATCCACATCTACCTTTTCTGCTTCCCAAAATCCACCCACCACACAACAAAAACTGACCTTCAGACATAATGGAGTGTATAACCTGTTGACTTGTGGGTAATGCGGTTTTTAATGGACTACCTCAAACTTTCAGAGGCGGCAATGTAGTGGGAATGAGAGCGAGGGCAGGAAGCGGGGAAGAAATAAGGAGGAGAATGGATATTGAGAGGAAGAAATACAAAAACACAGCTAGATAAGAATGTTTGGCTGTTATTGTTTTCCGTGTCTAACATCCTGAGACATGGCCTATGGTATTCAAGAGATTTATTGTGGAAGAGAGAGGGAGAGATCCATAAAGCCTTTACTCTCCCTCAACACCCCAGGGGAAGCCATCTTTAATTCATGAACACTATAAAAATAAAGGTTTCTCTGTGATGGCCCTGCAGCCTGTAACAAACTCTCACAGCTACATGGCACCAGGCAGATGTTGATGCTGTGGTTTTGGATAGATACCAGCATGCAAGACCCAGGTTATATTTTATACAGAAATGAACAGAGTCTACCTTTGGCTGTGCTATTAAATGGATTCCAATAAGCTGCATGGTGATTCTGTGTCTCTGCAGACAGCGTAGAAGCACATGACAGCCAGATTTTAAATGAACTGCCTGCCAGTTTGGTACCACAGCTGACTGAAATACAAGTAGGACATTACTGCATTCTGTTGTAGCTCATGAGCTTATTAGGAGGGTCCGTCTGATGGTGAAATTTTCCATTGCACCATTTTTCACAATTTACCAAATACTTCAGAAATAAATATGATTCAGTGTTTGTTCTGATTCAGATTAGACTGTTGAGAAGAGTGAACCAGGAACATGTAGACTTTTAATTACAGTGTGGCTGGGGAAATTATTATTTGCTTATGTTTGTCAGCATGATAAGTCTGGCTAACTTAAAGGGGAACAATGCAAGTCCGCTCGCTTTTCTGCTGTTTCAGTTGCGCTCCTCTCACCCATGTGCATCTGTTTACAACGAAGCCGGCGAAAAATCAATAAATGGAGCGGTGGATAATGTTACATAACATATACGATGTTACGGCGCGTGTTAGGGCTGGGTATTGGTACTCGATACTTTTCAGGTACCGACCAAAACAACCCAGTACCAAGTAGTATCGAAACTGCGCCTGTCAATCGATACCTGCAATCGATTCTTTGTGTATCCAGATCAAGAAAAAAATGACTGTTTCTATGGTTTTGCTCGCAGCCAATCGCTGCAAGTGTTCTTCAATTCAATGCGCGGTGTGATTGGTTCACCACCGCAACAACAGTTTGTATGGCGGTGAAGCGTCCGTCTTTTGAAATGAGAAGCAGCACCTGAGCCCCCCTGCCGCCGCCACCACCGCCACTGCCGCCACTGCCGCCCACACACACACACACCTTCTCTCTCTCTCTTTTTTCCCCTCTCTCTCCCCACTCGTAACAAAGCGGCGCTACCGCTAATCGATCGTTTTACTGTAAATCACTGACTGAGCAGCTGCCTGTCATTTAAAAATGAAATTGCGGACAGTGAGACTCACCGTTATTGCTTCTGATCACAGCGGCACCGTTCAATGAAGCCCTCGTTACGTAATGAACGTTCATCTAAACGAGGAGCTCTCCTCTCGGTGTAAACTATTACATCAATATTTTCCGGCCGCTTCTAATCCGAATCCGCACCTTGCAGAGTTTGCACTGCACCTCAGTTTCATTTGTTTTTTATTTGACAGAGTTTCACACAGAACTTTCTGGTGGAGTCTTTCCATGTTTCTCTTTCTGCGCCTGCGAAAAGGGAACATTTACATTTTTTCATACAAGATGACTGTCTCATAAACTATTTTATTTTTTTATTTTTTTTATTTTATTGAAGGACTATTCATTGCCCATCCCTAGTAAAAAATATTTTGAATGGGGAGGAGTGGTGACATTCATGTAACCGATTGCTTTCTTTTCACATGATTAGTATCTAATGGAGTTGAAAAAAAGTATCGAATGAAGTACTCAATTGGTATCGGTATCGTGTTAAGGGTACTGGTATCGGTACTGGTATCGAAAATTTTTAAACGATACCCAGCCCTAGCGCGTGTGTTTGTGTAGTCTTAACCGTCATGGACAAAAGATTACAGGTTACGGAGCGCGTTTGTGTTGCGGGGTGCAGAGACGAGAGCTGGGACACCGGGGCAGTGGCCAGGTACTACACTGATGTTGCAAAGTTGGTTTTCAGCCGTGAGACGCCAGGTGGAAGGCAGAGAGCCTCCGTTCTCACTCGGATGAAGCATTGAAAATTCACCATACATGCACCAAGCTGCAGGCAGACAAAATTAGAAACTTGCATAATGGAGCACTCAGCATCTTAAGAGGTAGATATTTCCCATTAGGAGCTGATGAAGGCTGGAGTTAAACAGAGTGAATATTGGAGTCAGAAGGTAAAAGGGAATTACAGTGGAGGTGCAACAGTTAAGGGGTGGGTAGAATATAGCCTACCTTTAGATGGAACGAGAGTCTATTTGTGGGTTCCGGCCGGAGGAGAGAGGCAGGTGCAAACCTCACTCCATGCAGGCATGCAGGGAAACCAAGAAACACTGACCTGTTTCCCTGCTGGGGTTGGGAGTAGGTAGTCGGTGTATGGACACAGTTCGGCATAGCAGAAAATTGGCGGCCCATTAGCTTTTCTTGCTGTTGTTTGTTTAATGTTTTGGGTTTATTCTTTTGTCTAGTCCGCCTGGCAAGTGAGCCAGTAACTGGCTGGATATTGTGGTTTCTCACTTTTCAGATGCAATCTGCTTCAGTTCCAACATTTCAGCCCTCCGTAGTTCAGATCACAACACATATCAAATCAAGACTACAGTAGAAATTCACATGGAAACCGTTAGATGGAGAAGAAGAATAGAGCATTCAAGTTAGATTTACACTTAAAGGTAGAGTCTGGGGTTTTGTTTGTTGCAGTTTGTAAACAAAACATTCTAACTGGGCCCCTCCTCTGGTTCTCAACTGTGTAGCCTCCTGCCCCAGACAGCAGCTGTTGTCAGGACCGCAAAGGAAAGGAAATACAGTCCAAGAGAAGCTGGAGCCGTGGGCCGATAGCCGACCGTCACCAACACCAGGGGCCTCTGGTGTTATAATGTTATGCTGTTGTGGTGAGCTGGGAAGCGGATGCTAACTGCTACCGCTAGCCGAAGTTAGCATCGAGCTAGCTCACCACAACCCTCATACTTGACACCACTTGAGGCCTCAGTTGTCAGCAGTGTTGGGTAGTAACGCGTTATTAGTAACGCCGTTACGTAACGGCGTTACTTTTTTCAGTAACTAATAACGTAACGCGTTGTTTTTTTAAATCAGTAACTCCGTTACCGTTACCAGACGCTGCGTTACTCCGTTCCTTTTGGTGAGGTTTTACAGCGGCACACACTTCACATTACATTTTAGCGATCAATAAAGTTTTATTGAATTGAAAGAAAGACAGAGCACACTGCAACACTGTGAAAAACAAAGCACTTTGCGGCCGCCCTCTAGCATCCACATGTAATCAAACACGCTCCATGAAGAAGACTGGACTGGTCAGGTCAGGGCATGACGGCGAGCTAAGGTAACATTAGCTAACGCAGCATCCGAGACCGAAGCTGTGTCCCAGTTCAGGCTGCAGCCCCTCAACTGGGACACAGCTCGAGAGTCACAGCGAGACATACACAAGCCCCGACTCCACCGAGCAGCAGCGGTTGGAGTGCGACAGACGGACGCCTGAAACGGTAACAGAGTGATCACTCTGGGTAAACACAGCTGATCGATCGAAAGAAATTACCGCTGGAGTGAATTTAGTACTTTCCGTCATTAAATCAGGTTCTTGAACGTAACTCGGTCAAAGTAGTATCCTCAAGATGTTTGCAGTTCTGTCATGCTGCTGTAGGCTACATGCTGACATCATGCAGCATGATGATGGTGATGATGGTAACATTTTAAAGATAAAAACCGTTTTTTCATCAGCATCAGTACAGAACTGAAATGAGGTTAGAGGGGAATTCAATCAACCTTTATTTAATGGGAGCATTGGGGAAAAAAAACGTTTTAAAGTAACGAAAAAGTTACTTTCTCAGTAACGCATTACTTTTTGGTTGAAGTAACTGAGTTACTAACGGAGTTACTTTTTTAATGAAGTAACTAGTAACTGTAACTAGTTACTGTTTTTCAGTAACTAGCACAACACTGGTCGTCAGTGACGGTCGGGAATCGGTCCGCGGCTCCAGTGCTTCACTCAGACTTCTTTTAGACTTCTTGTGGTCCTGACTGCTGCTGCTGAGAGAGAGAGAAAGAGCAGCATCTGGGAAAGCTAGTGCAGCTAGCAGCCCTGAGCCCTCCTACTCTGCTGCACGTAGCTTCACCTGAGCTCCGTCATTGGCTGGAGAGAAAACATCGATTCTCTCGCTCTCCACCCAGAAACGTCCATGTGCATAACAAAACAGAGCAAAAGACCAAAATACAGACAGACTGCAGACACAGCCCCCACCACACACAGGACTAAAAACCCATAGGTGATGATAAAGACGGATTTCATTAGTATAAAAATAACGCTTATTTTTGGGCACAAAACTCCAGACTCAACCTTTAAAGGGACAACGAGGAGTTTCTATTTGGTTATAAAAAAGTCTCATGTTAATGTGGATGAATCTACGCTACCCACACTTGTTAATGGGCCCATTTTCGATAAATATATCGTTTCTTTACTTTCGGTTTTGTGGCGAGTCATGAGAATAGCGCAGCCAAATCGCCGTTTATGGTCGGAACTACAACGGTAGGCTATGTGATCGTCTTCCAACCTCTGACTTTAATTCTTGATGAATGAAAACATGAGTCTGTCTTGCGCCGGTCAAAGAAATGTATGGTGCGCGCAGAGGCTCATAAATGCAGTGTGAAAACGCTTTGCTTTTCCAAAACTCCTCGTTGTCCCTTTAAATACACAGTACCTTTGCATGTGCTCAAAAAAAAATTGGTTCCCATAAATTAGCCGAAAACATTAAAAGCATGGAAGACAGATGCGGTGAGATAACATTTATCTTACAAACTGGAAGGCAGTGCACCAGTGATTGATGGGTTAAAGACGAAGTCACCTTGTCTCCCTCAATAAAACTTGAAAAAGGCTGACAACTACATCTTTCACTCCTGTTCACACAAGGATGAGACACAGATAACCACGAGTGAATGTCCATCACACAAAGCAAGCAGCATTTATTTACTTGTTTCATACACTCCCAGTCACTCGTCCTTTTGCAAATAAGTTTGCAATTTCACATAAAGCTTGATAAAGGTTTTGCTCCTCTACAAGCATGACTGCTAGCTGGCCCCCACAAAATGTGAACCAAGTCTCCATGGAGACACTCAATCATTTCATTAAATTGCCATTTGCGTTCTTGTTCTTATTTGTTACCATTTCCTCCATTATCTAAAATTACCATCAGGGGGTGGGGTTATTGTATAATCGGAATGTGTTTTATTCATAGATGTGAAAATATACAAAGGATGGTAACTTTGAGGTTGTTGTAATGTATAATTTACGTTGCATTATGAATAATTTGTGCTCTTTGCGAGCGTTTGCCTCTGCCCTCCCGGCTCTTCTCGGTGGCAGGGAGGGAGGAAAAGCCATGATTGACAGCTCACTTCATGCTCTGTAACTACAGCAGCTGACAAGGTCATGTCAAGTGAAATGATTGGTGAGGAGGAGTGTTTGGGGAAATATTCTGCCTCTCTTGCTCTTTGTCTTTCTGCCCTGATCACACTAAACATGTTTTAGAGTCTCACCAGCATGCCAGTGCCACAGTAATTTATGAATGAGAGGTGAATCTAATGTAGACGACTAAAAGACAGCAGATAGAGCATATGACATGTCAATTTGTTTGAAGCCAAAGACAAGATGAAAGACAACTTGGTCTCAGACCTGCATCTTTCTTCCTATATGGTTAAGCAGTAGGCCTAAACAGATATGTGTGTGAGAGTCCTCGTGTGCACGTATTTGATATCAGAGAGGATTTGAAGGGTGACTTTGCCCCAGCATACCAATGCTGTTGTTCCTCTCCTCTTCAAAGCCACAGAGCTGTTTATGATTATAGAGAACTGTGAAGGTCAAACAGAGCAGCTGTTGCATCAGGCTTTGTAATTGGTATGCAGAATTTGTTCTTAGGTTTGGCTCTATAAAGGACTACTTTGATCTGCGATTGAATATAATGGAGGCAGTTATGGCTTATTGAATGAACTACATATTTGATTAGTCTGTTTTTTTCTACTCAGTTGCAGCTTTGCACTTGTGTTATTATTGTACCACAAAACGTTTCATACGATACTGATACGTCTACAGTATAATAACAGTATATAAAATAAAAACTGGGTGTTATTATGTCTTTTAGACAACAATGGGCAAAATATGTTGTTTACAAGAATATGAAATTTGAGGGTAAAACCATTACAGTGTTTATTACATGTTGGTGTATTATATATTTTTACAGGGCCACCCTGTAATGTGCACATTTCTATGGAGTGTGTCTTTGACAGCTATCATGTCCAGACACCATTAGGCTCTGGTCAAAACAGCAAGGGGCAGTGAATGTCACCTGTGTCCACATTAGGTAGGTGGCTCTTTGGGTTGGTGACATGTGTCTACTTGCAGGGCTACTCAGTTAACTACTGTTGGAATGCCCACAGATTAAATACAAGGCAACTATGTTAGTCTGTACCAACAGTTTTCTGTCTTAATTTTTGACAGTTCATTCAAAGAATGTTTTGTATAATCACCTTGTGTTTACCCTTCTGATATCTATGCTTTTTTGTAATTTCTATCATTATAAGAAAACCAATTTTATCTCAGATGTCATTATCATGATCATTTCTTCATCTTTACAAATATACACATTTTTTCTGAAAAACGAGCCCTGTGTTGCACTCTCTGAATGTGTTGAAAATTAGCTTTCATTGCTACAACCACAATGTTTATTTCGTCATCATAACTTGGATATTATTGGCAAGAGCTTTCTTGAATATTGAAAGCATCTGTTATAACATTCAGTCAATGGAGCATTAAGACGTCCACAGCTAAATTCCAACAGAAAATCCTTCAAAAATCTTCTCCTACCACTAACAACTCCTAATAATTAGTGGGTTGTTTGTCAGTGCCTTGCAAATCATTATAAAAATGAGTGACATATTTTTGATTTCCATCTCTGTGGGTAACATCTCCTATCCTGAAATGTATTATGTTATCTTGGTTTTGGATATAAAACGGTAAAAATCAATACTGTGCTTACTTGTGTTCTCATTAGTGTCAACAGCTGAACATCCACTGATCCTGAAGCAGTTCTCATATTTCAAACATGACTTTTTAACACATGAATGCCCTTGCGTAGTAGCAGAAATGCAGCTGTTCAGCCTCACTCCTCTGAGATACTGGGCTGTCACCTTGATTAAAATCAGGTCAGAAAAGGTGTACAGATAGCAGTACAACCGTTAGTGTCAAATGTTGTTACACTTTGAAATGGAGCTGTGAGCTCAAAGAGCGGGGTTCTATTTTTGTCCCCAAACCATGATGAGGGGTACAACCTTAAAAATTCAGTGACCCATCCAGTCGGGACGACAGGCACAAGTCGCCCCCTCATCACATGATTTATTAAAAACGAACTTTGAAGTATGGTGATGTTTCGGTCACAGGCATCAACCATCAACCACGTGTAACTGGAGATGACAGGGAGGCAGTGGAACAGCAGCCAGAGGAAGACTAACAAATACATTAGTGTAGAATTAACCCACTTCATGTGAGAATATGGTGACTGTTGCTGTGGAGTCAGATCACAGTTAGAAAACGTACTTTAAAAGGCAATTCAATTAACTCAAATAGTCATTTACTTAAAATGCAAAAACCAAACAAACATGTAATCACATTTTGCTGAATACATTTCGGTTGACTGAATATCAGAAGAGTCAGAGTCAAAAATGCAATACAAGTCAATTAACATTATATCCTTTAATCTTCCAGTTTCAAACTGTATATTTACCCAATATTATGACATATGACCTGTAAACCTAATCCCATTACCATCAGCTGTGGCCCACTTTGTGTTAGATGCTGGCACAGACCTGGGTCTGCTGGAGAGAACATGTAAACTCCCTACAGACAGTTTCTTCCAGGTATCTGGCCTCTCTCCTCTCACAGTCTAAAAACATGCAGGTCAGTTTGACTCTGAAATGCCCATAGGTATGACTGTAAGTGTGAATGGTTGTATATGTCATATGTCGTGTCAGCCCTGTCCACACCGTACCCGGCCTTTTAACCCATGTCAGCTGGGATCAGCTCAGAACTAGGAAGTGCACTTGAAGACTAATAGTAAGTGAGGGACTAGTCCAGTTTTGTACAGTTAGTCTTTTTCTTCTTTTTATTTACTTATTTTTGAATCTACAGTATGGATGGATTCATCTTTAATGAAATCAAAAAATAAAATTGAAGTAGCATTGACGATCAAATTGCATGTACTGTACATACAAGAAACAAAAGAAAGACACTGTTGTAAGAAGACTTTCATCCCCCAGCAGTGATAAGTGTCAGGCTAAAAGCCCACTGCAGTGGCTGTCGCAGGAGGTCAGCAGTTAAATGAACTTTTGTTCCATTTTACTGAGAGGATCCTTCATCTGCATTGAGCTAGAAGTAATGAAAGTGTGGTGGAGCATTGAAGATTGATGCCAGGGAACTCCCAGACCTCTTCCCTCTGCTTTTTACCCTCTCCCCTTCATCTATAAACACTCAGCCACTTCTTTCCTGCCTTCCTGTTTTCAGCTGTCTTACTTTGAGTGGCTGCTACAGTCTCTGTCTTTTTTTTCTCTTTATACCTCACAGTGCCTATGTTCTGTCCTCTCCAGGATTCCTTCTCTAATTGTTTCCGTCTATATGTCTCCCTAGCTCTATTCTCCGTCCTTTCCATCCTGATGGCTTCTTGAAACGGCTCTCTAAAGGCAAGAAGTGTAACAGCTAACAGTGTCAAAGAGGTTAATGGGATTGTTGTGAGTTGTTTCATTACAAAAGGAACCGCAGTAAAAAAAAATAGATGAATAAAATAAATATGATTACATTTTTATGACATAAGGATACTACAGTAGCTCTCTTGTTGTGTCATGTTAGTTGAAAAACAGGTAAATGAAAAAAAAAATAGTTTTATGAAATATAAATAAATTGATAATTAAAAAAATGAAATTATTCTATATATAATGACCACAGGAAAATGTTGTCTATGTTTTAATTGGTCTTGGAGCATTTGTCAGTCACAGGCCCTTTACAGAGACTACGAGACATGTCAATTATTTTCAAATGATTTACATGTGGGATAAGTCAAAATGACGTCAGCTCAGACAGAGAAGGATGTTAATGTCTGTGAACTGTGGGCCCAAGGATGCAGATGCCTGAAAGACATTTTTGTGTTCCAAGTGAGTGACATTCATTGAATGAATGAAAGGGAAGCCATCTTGGAAGCAGATGTCTAGTCTTATTAATAATAACTCAGTGGTCATCGTTGTGACTTGTGCTTGAAATTTTGCTCATCCTTGCATAAAGCATACAGACTTCCTTTGCTCAGTAGTTAATGCATTACTCCATGATCAGCCAATCATCATAACAAATGAACCTGACACAGACAGAAACAAAAAAAACACAACAAAAAAAGATGGGAAGATACAAAGGAAATGACACTCTTACATAAGGACTTTCTGCTTTTGCACAATAAAGCAAGGTACAAGTGAAATGAAATCCTGCTCTGGATAAATATCTTCTTTGAAGAGTTGTTATTGTATTATCTGCTAGTTACATCATAAGCTTTGAGCTTCACATCACATTCTACTCATGCTTCCTCTTTTCTTTTCTTTAGTTAAACTGCAGTTGATTTGAACTTGTAATCATCTGAATAAATATTTTAGTAAAGTGACAAATTTTCAGTGAGTAACGATCCCTAGGTTAATAATAATATTAACCTTATGCTATAATATAGCACAATAATACTAATAATAATAATAATGATGATGATAATGATAATCACAATAATAATAATAATAATAATAATAATAATAATAATAATAATAATAATAATAATAATAATAAAATATAGTGCAAAATTGCCCCAAAAAACTGAGCACAGTTTTTGGGCACTTTGGCACTGTGGGTGTCAAACTGACCTGTGATATTTTTTCAGTTCAAAACTGATTGAATTAAGCTCTACTAAATCATATTTACTAAATCATCACTATAAAAAAGTATGGTATGGCAGAAACCATGCTTATCTTTGAGAGAAAATACATGATACAATACTTAGTGATGTTAATTATTGTGAACTAATATTGTTGGTTGTTTTCACCTTTATGTAAAGCCAAGTAGTCAGGCTATTAGGAGTTTGAGGTCCATTGTGATGTTAATTTTACAGTGTGAATACTGCTTTCTTGCAGTCATTTTGGTTAGGTGTGAATATCAGTCTGATCGGTGTTGACATATACAGTAAATTCCATGGTGACAGCTGTGTGTGATGCTGCATGATGGATTGCACTGGCACTGCTAGAGAACTACGTGAATGGAAGATTTAGAAGGGAAAGGGTGTTCAGGGACCATAATGATCTTCTGGCTAATGATGATGGCTGGCTAATCAGCAGGTTTAGATTCTCTATAGAGCTGTGGAGCTCTTGGATCAATGCTAAAATGCAAAAGAAGAAGAAAAAAGAAGCATTGAGACTAACTTCAGGAAAAACCAACAATTAGCAGGCAGGTTAGGTGTATGTTTGATATCAACAATACATGTGTTTGCCTTTTGAGAATTATGTGTGTCTATTAAATTCTATCCCTGGTCTGGGATACCATACAGTAGAGTTAAATAATCCTCAAATAATGCTCCCTCAGGAAGATGATTTTAAACAAGTGTCACGCTTATATGCATGGTGTTTATAGTGAGTGAGTATTTGTGTGATTAATACAAGAAGTTGATGTGTGTATAGCTCAATCCAGGTGTGTATGCATACGTGAGTGCATCCTGCAACTGCATGTACTCATGTGTAAATCTTTGCAATGAGGCTTCACAGAATAGGCTTCACTTGGATTAAATCACCTTAAAATTACACTGGGTTGTGGTGTAGACACACAAACCTCCTCGTTCATGAGTTTAGGTTGTTTAAGTTTTATACTATTTTGCTTTTATATGATTTAGAATCCCCTCTTTCAGAACATGATAGTTGCTGTAATTCCCATGTTCTGGGAAGTTTGGCAATGGAGTCTGCAGAAATAAACATGTTTACCAAACACATAGTTTGGTCTCTTTGGCTGATTTCTCTGTCATTTACAGCCATACATGGGATGAATGTTTATACACGTAACACATTAATTTAACTTTATTGGGGTTTATAGTTCAACATAATTGAAGGTGTTCTGCTTTGAGTTGCAGGTGGGTAAGTTAGGTAAAGTCAGGTAGTACCAAGATGATGACAGCTGAACAGCTTAGTCTGAGCTTTACCCAAAAGAAACATTATTGGTGACATCAAAATAGTTAGAGTTAATGGTGTGAAATCACATGGGAATACTGTTAGTACATAGTATACACGTTGTTTTGTGTGTGTATCTAATCCTCTTCTAATTCCTTGTCTGTCAGTGAGTATGTTCTTCAAAGTTTTTTCCACGTTCCTCTCAGAAAGCAAGCTTGTATTTTTCTCTAAGTAAAAACTCTTAAACTTGTCAGTTTGACTGGAACAGAACATAAGGTTTAACAGTGTTTAGTTTTACACCTAGAGGTTATTGATTGGGCAGCTCATTTTCACATTCATAGTGGACTTGGATGATAGAGCATGTAAAAGGTACTGTTGAACTTGATGACATACAGACATTAGCTGGGAGGGTTTTTACAGCCGACACGCAAAATCACACAGGTTTAATGATGCTGATTAGGGGCTGTGTTGAAGCCAGAGCTGGTTTAACAGGGCAAAACACAACGACACACACACACACACACACACACACACTCATTCAGCCTCTCCCACTTCATGCCACACCCCTAAATGAATTTATGTTGTGCACACACACACAAACGCACAAATGCATAGAAATGCATATGCATAGATCCACTACTTGGCTTAACTTAAGTTCCTCCATCACATTAATGCGTGTAAATGCACCCTGTGCAGCACCCCGTGGTGCTTTTTGTCTTCATAATTATGTGCTGAGAGCCTGTGGTCAGTCACTTAGCCCAAGTAGCTTTTAACCACATTTATCACATTTCCCACTACATGCAGCACTAATGTAACATCCATTACATTGAATGAGCAGTCTTAAACTGACCCAAATGGCTGATACCAGGCTTTCAACACACACCACCTGGTTTAGCTAGATGGGTCTCGGTATGGATCTTAACTGTCAACATGCATTTTGCTAATTAAAAATACTTGGGTCAAATTAAATGTACTTACTACTGAGAACACTTAACATAGAATACATTTATCTTTCACATTTTCAAATCTTACAATGATCACATTTCTGAGATAAAACAAGAGTCACTTTTATGAGTATGTTGTTTTTTGGCTGGAGCTCTGGATTGTAGGCCACGTAGGCCTAATAAATAATAAAAAATGAAGAAGTGGCTGGAGACTGAGGCCTTGTCCACACGAGCCCGGGTATTTTTGAAACCGGAGTTTTGCTCCGCGTCCACACGAGTGGTGTAATAAAAACACTCCGTACACGCGCAACTGTGGAATCCGCTACCAAGTGACGCAATGCATGTGTGGAAGGCTGTTTTAACCAATCAAAATACAGTGGAAACCGCTTATGGATCAAAAGGCTTGGGACGGAATCATTTCTATACAGATGCTGTTTAAATAATTCGTTATCAAGAAATCCGCTTATAGTGTTCATTTTTGGTCATTTTATAGATGAAAACATGCGCAAAAACAATTTCAAAACTACGTGCAGCCTTAGCTATTTATTATTTATTTTCGGCGGTGTCGCTTTGACGTGCACTGCTGCAGCAGCCTGCACATGTTGCTGCGCTGTGTCTTGACTCTTGTGCTGTGTGCATGTGAAATGACTGTCGGTGCGGCGCAACTCATTATCACTGGCTGTTGTGTTGTCTGTCAAAACATGTATGAATGAAACATATCCACTTTATATAGACCGCGGACGTCACAAATACATTTTCGGCTTTTGGCTCATTCCGTTCATTTCTGCATAGGCTCTTTTTATCACTGCATGACAGCAGTGCGACCCCCCCTCCCTTCGTACCCGGTCTGACAGTGACATAGGCTATTGCCTGTTCATTCATGAAAATCATCCCGAAAAACTCTCAATCAAAGGTGGGGAATAAGAAACTGCGGCGCTATAGTAGTTCTGTAATTTTAAGAGGATCGCCCTGACGACCGTTTCGTTATATTTTTCTCATCGAAAAACTATACAAATAGCATTTAGATGATGTAAAAAAAAAAAAAAGTGATAAAAATCCACTTTGTCACCTCCATTTTTGCGAGCTCACGTCAACTTCTGCGGGCTGGCAGTGTTTACATCAGCACGTGTGCAGCTATGACGTAAACAAGAAAAACAATTGCGGTTGCAGTGTCCACACGCACCCGGTGAAACCAACCCCGGCCCAAAACCCCACCCTGGACTCCGGTTTCAAAAAAACCACGGTTGCAGGGTTCCAAAAGCACAGTTGCGTGTGGACAGGACATACAACCGGGAACATATGTTCACGGTTTCAAAAATACCCGGGCTCGTGTGGACAAGGCCTCAAGCACATGGTGCCTGGTAGCGGCAACCACGGCAATTCAAGTGCCGCTACCAGACGCCATGTTGACTGTTAACTTTGCTGCAGCCTCCAGCCCATGGATCTCTAGATCATAGATTCATGATCTAGATCCGTTTCCCCTTGTTCAGTGTCTCTCCTACTATTTTCCATGGAGTTCTGCCCCGTTTGAAAGAAGAAGGAAGCCCGTAGGTGGAAAGACATAGAGATGTGGAATGTGTATCATAGAAGAGAAACACACATTTCAGGACTGCTGACTTGTATCATCAGAATGGACATGTCCTGTGATTTTCAGCCTCCTTTCATATTGAATAGAGGGGAGACAATTGACAGTAATATTCTCAGCTATCATGATGGAGGCTAAAAACATACTATTTACACAAAAGAGTGTTGTTCCCGAATGTAAGGAATGAATGTCACAAAACATGAGTAGCTCCAGGGCCGGTTTTAGCTATGGGCAATATGGGCGACCGCCCAGGGCGCAATCTTTGTGAGGGCGCACGAGCGCTCTCCAAAAGAAAACCAAAAAAAGAGGCCTCTCATGCGGGGAAAGAAAGGAGGGTTAAGCGCTAAACTCCTCGCCCTGAAGTTGGCTTCATTTTGGTAATGTTGCTATGGGATGCCCAGCAATATTCCTCTTCTTCCTCTTCAGTGTCCGGTCTCTGGTAAACAACATGAATGAACTGCGACAGGATCATGTGTTAAAAAGGATCCTGGACTGTCATGATGTTTAATGAGCAACGTCACGCTGTTTCCAAAACCACACCGACTTCAGCAGAGAAGTGAGTTTACATTTTAGTTTAGCCTACAGATGGAACAGTGGTTCCTGTCATTACTTTATATTCAAAATATCATCATGTTGCTGGCCCTACACTCACAAACAAAAACAATTTTAAATTGTGTATTTTTTTAGAGGTTCAGAGGCTGTAGCCTAGTCAAGCTGCTCAGTTTTAATATAGCCTAAGCCTATAATTTTATGTGATTGGCTATTTTAAAAAATCATTTAAATATGGCTGGATGATCAATTAAACTGTGGTTTGACAACACATTTATTTATTTATTGATGATTTAATTTAAAGGAACCACGGTAGCCTATAAGATATCATGTGTAAGATCAAATTCAGTGTTAAAGGCGCTCAGGCAGGTGATTTTGAAATACGCTAAAAGTAATCCAGAAAGTACTATTAGTATTACTTTACTTGAATAATCGAAATGCATTACAGATTACAGATTTTGGGACATGTAATCAGTAATCTGTAGGGAATACATTTTAAAAGAACCCCCCCTCCCCCCAACACTGATTATAATATATTCTTGTGTTTGTTCGTTGGTGGGTTTTTTTTTTGGGGGGGGGGTGGCACCAAGGGATGGTAAAACTAGCCAGGACCGCCTCTGAGTAGCTCTCAGCCATTATCATTTTGTTAAAGTAGTTCACTAAAGTAGTAGACACTGATCCATGCTCTGGTCACCTACTTGCCCTTTCATCATCATCAACACCCATCGTGGGGAGGCTCATATGATTGGTTGTAAAGGAGTGAAACGTCTGATTGGCTGCAGACAATCCCCTCTTTAAAAAAATGCATCTGTGGATCAAGTCACATCAGGGGAGTCTCAAAACTAGCACACACAAATGCAGGGAAGTTAACAAATTAGAAGCACTTTGTATCAATGTAACAACCTCCAAATATGCAATTAATGAGAATTACAATTACATGTGTACATTTGTGAATTTGTATTGCACATTTTTAAAACCAGAAATATTTGTGTGTGCATCACAAATGAAAATAAAAATAAATCTTATTTTTTAAGATTTTTTTTCCCCCAAATACATTTGTGAATCCTTGTTTGTGCATTTATTAATTTCGGTGTGCATTTATTAATTTTGAGATGTTCTAGCTCCATACCTCTGTTTGAACAATCAAATTGCACATGAAAGCACTTTGAACCGGGCCATTTTACCCTATTGTAACCTGCCTTAGCTCTAATTGTTGATTTTTAAAACTAGGAGATACAGATATTTTATCAGTGCATTAATTACCTTATGGACCAGAAAAATCAGAAGTCTGGGTCGCTATAGGAGAAAGGGGTATTAGCAATATGCATTGAGTGACAGAGTAAAGAACTGACACAACCAACAGGTAAGTTTTTAAGTGTGTTATATTGTTTTGAATAAAGAAATAAAATAAATAAAAAATGAATAAAAAAAGTTAAAAAATGTTTTACAGTGTCAACACACACATGAGATATCACCCACAATTTTCAATAAATTCAGTCTCTGAATAAATCACAGTCTCTGTTTTGGGTAGCTCGCCACGACCACTGAGGTCCCTTCTACCTTTACAGAACAGGAGGAATCCCCAGCAGAAGAAATAGTCTTTGTGCAGATCTCAAACCCAGGAATCCATTCCATACCAAATAAAAAGACCCGGCCTATAAAGGCCAAAAAGAGGGTTACTATATCATTCATGTAAATAAAATATACTTATAAATGTAAATAAATGCATATAAACACATATTTATACATGCACATTATAACATTGTTTCTTAATAATTGTTTTAACCACTCTTTACTGTGCTTTTAAATGAACTGAACACAATATAAACATCAACATGAGCCAAAATGGCGGAATCAGGGTTCAAACTTAACTTTTTTGCTCACTGGCCAACTGGCTAGTGAGCTTTAAAAATCTACTGGCCAGAAAGATTTTTTACTGGCCAAAAATTATGTATAGCTGTTTTGTATATTTTTCATTGTGTTGAACTGTTATAATACACTCATAAGCATTTTTAACACATATCATAGCTATTAGCATATTTTTGTGTGGAATAAAGGAGTCAAGTTTGCCTTTTTTCCCTAAAAGGTTTATTTTAGGGATGCACATGGTTAACCGTTTAACCATTAACCTATAACAAGAACTTGACCGAATAATACTATCAGTTATTTATATATATTTATTTATTAGCTCCTTATGTCGTCAACTCATGGGGGCGTGTCGACATGTGCAGACTTCCACTGCCTTCAGTCATATTATTTAGTAGCTAAAAGTTTCACAGGAGGACTGACACTGTGCACCATGAAGGAAGATCAGACAATAAATGTAGCCTACACGGACATAGATGTGCATCACCTGTAATAACGGCGCTGCAATAAAAAGAAGGGAAAAAAAGAGGTTGCAGCTCTCCTGCAGCTCCACAGAGGAGCTGTCAGAGGAGCTGCTGTTCCTCTCTCTTCAGTCTGGTGTTTGGCTGCACTTTCAATAAGAAAAGTTCCATATGAGCGCGATCAGCTGAGACAGAGCACAATGGATGTGGCATTGATCAGATATCGCAGCGCACATGTTTATTTAACGGCAAAAAAAAAAACATCGCTCCAATTTTTTTTTTCTTTTTTTTTCCGTTAAATAAACATGTGCGCTGCGATATCTGATCAATGCCACATCCATTGTGCTCTGTCTCAGCTGATCGCGCTCATATGGAACTTTTCTTATTGAAAGTGCAGCCAAACACCAGACTGAAGAGAGAGGAACACACACGTGCGCCGCGAGCGTTGTAATCGGTCACAAATCATTGCTATACGGCATGTTGTGAGCTTGAAGATCTGCACGACATCGGCTCACAACCCAAGCGTCACAGCCGGGTCAGGAGGAACAGTAACAACAACGAAGTAGTTGGATTTTTTTCACTCGCCAGAGTGGCCAGTCAGCCGCTTCCTTTACTCGCCAAAGCATCAAAGCTTTTGCGACTGGCGACCGCTAATTTTGAACCCTGGGCGGAATATTTCTTTACGTTCATCTCCTTTCTTTTCCTCTTTTTTTTCCTACCGCCCTCACTCTCAGAGAAATTACACCGAGCGGGGGGTAATGTACATAAACACAGATATATAAAACACTTTTTTAAAAGACTATACACATGAATTTAATGCCTCACTAATCCATATTAACATTAGCAGATGCACATTTCAGCTCCGTTCATCGGACTTTTATCAATAAAGTTTAGGCTACTCACCAGAGGCTCAAACGCAGACGTGTGTAGCCATGTTGTTGTGGTGTTTTATCCCTGTATACTGTTTAATCTGTCTTGTTACTGTGTTGTATTTTTGTGACCTGCCAAGGGACTACAGATGCAAATTAGCTTAAAGCTACAATCTGGTATAGTGCATCAAATGGCAACATTTATGTTTTAACTGTACATTGTCCCTTTTAAATAAATTAAAAAAAAACTAAAAAAAAACTTCACATACACACACACTCCGGGCACAAGGAAGAATACACGGCTCGTCTGTCCAGGTTCCGCTTTTTTAAGAGACAGGGACATGGAGTTCAGTAATGTATAACCTCAAAAATAGAATTTAGCGAAGTACATGTGGCTAAAGGCTGGCAGAGAGAGAGAGGAAAAACAACAACACGTCTGCACGTACACCCTGACGGTGTCTGATTGGTTACTCTACTTCACATCACGTGAACTCCTCATGTCACCTGAATCTTTTACACTTCCAGAAAGCCACATTCTCCACACTTGAAATAAACAAAACATTCCTTTTAGACAAGATGTAAATAAATGTGTGTATATTAATCTTTTTAATCTATTTATTGACATATTTATGATTTTATCATAAATCCTATTTATTCAAGATTATTTTAAATCAAACTCATTTCTTAATTTATTGATCTAATCAATTAACTGATAGCTGGACTCGGATAAGGGCCTAGTAACCTGGGTTACACTATACCTGGTAACTGGAAATCCCAGTTACATTTCTGGAATCAATAAATTCTGTTCAATTTCATAATTTTGATGTCCACTACCAAAATTCCAATTTTAAATATGTGCTACTTTTTTAAAACTAAAATCTGGACTATTGTCCATTGATTTTAGAACCAAGAAGAGATTTACTTTAGGACAAGGGTTAAGTTGAGTGTTTTAACACTTGCTGTTTTAAAAACTTTATCTGATTACCATTGTTTGCGGTACGACAAATAGATTATCTTAGTGAAAATCAAAATGATATTGAAGGATACAATTCAGTTGCAAAGAAACCAGCTCATTACTGCACTACCACGTGGAGGCTGTGCAGTTACTGTGTTCCTGCTCTTCTTTTCATGGGGATAAGTAGCAGTGTTTGAGGTGTAGATTTCAAGTTATATATATTAATATGGTACTTGATGGTCCTTTTGCCCTTGGTATGGGCATGGTGCGCTATGCCCCACCAAATTTGCCAGGAACAGTTTTAGTAAAGTCTGGATTAAATACAGACATAAACAAATATGGTAGCTATGTGAATGTAAATTTTGTGCACGTGTATTCCAGGTGACAATATGGCATACAGGAAGGTGTGTGACACCCAAGGTGGGCCACTGGTCAGTGAGGTTCTGCACTGCTCTGGAGGTCTGGATCTTGACTGGGACCTGGACAAGGAGGAGCTGCAGGAGCCAGGACCAAGCATGGACCGCATGCAGATGCAACATGTAGATTGCCAGAGATCAGGTAAGATTAGCTCCAATTTGTATCTCTTCGCTTTTTCCCCACAATTCCCATATCAGCCAAGGTATCTGCTGAAAGAGTGAAATAAAGCAAGACGTCCAACGTGTCCATGGTTTACAGTCATTTTGAAAACAGCTGGGGAGCATTATTAGGCACTACACAGAGCGTAAAACCCCAGTAGCTGTTCTGAAATCACTGTGAACCTCGGCCTTGCATGGCTTACTGCTTTCATGAAATTAACTCTACATAGACTTGGCAATGTTTTATGAAGAGAATGGGTAGCAAGAGGGGAAACAAACAACAACCAAAACACAAAAAAAACAAAAAGCATTATTTATTGATTTTCTCCCAAAGCAATTAAGTTCTTCAGCATGAATTAGAATGATTGTGAGGTGACAGAGGTGCAGCATTACAAAAACACAGTGGACAATCTTGCTTTCCACAGTGGAAATCAAGATTGGTGTGGTTATAAACATTTCTCAAAACATCATCATTGATGAATAATATTAGCCCTCCACTTAACATTTCTTTCTTTCTTTCTTTCTTTATGGTATTTGACTCTGGACCACTACATTTCAATTGAGTGGTGCCAGGAGCAAAGATATTGCTCCACCATCCTCTCTTGCAGGGGCAATTTGCATCTCGGCTGAGGATCAGAAAGTTTTTGTATATTTCTGTTTTGCAAGCGGCAGCAACATCTAACATTTTTAAAAGTCTGGCACCGTAGTAATGATATAATTCTATCACAGGTGTGTCTATGGAATATTTTACAACAGCTTCAGTTGCAGTTAAGCCAATCACAATCAACCACACAATCCATTTTCTAATGTGTCTTTTGGGGAGCAATTTTGTAATAAAATTAATTAAAAGCTCCATTAACATAATGACCTGCAGATTCCAAATTTCACTTGCTCAGTTGCATTAGCAGCCAAACACAATTAATCCACAGTAGAAAATGACTATCTTTTGCAAAACTCTTTGTGTAGAAAGTAATTATTATACACCATCTATTTTTACAACTCAGAATACATGGAGATACATACTTCAGTGTCTCCCATTTAAAGCAATCTGCTGTGATTATGAAGAGGTGATTAATATGCTTTTCTAACAGGACAATTACACTCATTAAATGTAAATTAATACAGTCTGACTAATGTCATAACAGTAAGATGAGTTTGAATTATTTACAAAACATTCATATGTCTCACAACCATCAGTGTTTAATCAGAATTATTATGTCCACTTTATATAATTCCCATTTGCTGCTGAACATATGTTAAATTAAATTATT
Source organism: Trachurus japonicus (assembly GCF_045865225.1). Taxonomy (NCBI): domain Eukaryota; kingdom Metazoa; phylum Chordata; class Actinopteri; order Carangiformes; family Carangidae; genus Trachurus; species Trachurus japonicus. Next base: position 9,947,224 of record NC_140910.1, read on the forward strand.
CAATGTGTATGACAAACATCTGATTGAATGAACTGATTTTTTTTACAGCATCATACTAGGTTTTTGATGATCTAAAAAATATGGACGACAGAGACATTATTCAGAAACTCTTACAAATTATTCAGAAACAACACTTCACTGTTAAAAAACAGTGTATTTAATGTAAGAAGTTTGCCACTGCCAGCAGCTGCAGAAGGGAGAAACTTCAAAAGTAGCCTACAGCTACACTTGAGTTCCTCAGTTTTGAGTTGTGCCTGGAGTTCTGGAATAGTAGTTGTGTTCTATCCTCACAAATGCCTCCTGAAGCAAGCCGACTGATTGTTTGAAAACTAAACATTAAGTATTGACTTCATTTCCCATTTACAGTTTTCCCATTACACTTAGAGTTTTGTGTCTGTTAGCTATAGCCAACTCCACCTGTCTCTCTAGCAGACAAGATTATAGAGGCTGAGCTTACATTGATTTTTATATTTTGTTTTCTCTTGATCACTCATGATGATCATAGTATTGACATTTGTATTTTGACACACACATCACTGTGATCTTGGCATAATCCATAATCTCCTCTGAGAGGTATCTGATTCACAAGACAAGGTGCTCAGTGTTGCATGAAGATGAGGCATTGTCTGCAGCTTCAGTTGCTTCTCTGGTAACAGTTGTAGTTGTGGAGACGCTGGTTGATATTGTCCAAGATGGCTGCATCTGAGTGAGTCCAGACCCCTGTCGTACACAGACCCAGGCTTTTAACTAGCTCCCCTGCTCCAGAAGACTGCAGTGTAAAAAAAATACACTCAACACCCCTGACTGACAAAACATGTGCACATGAGCATTTCACTGCAGATTTCAAAAGCCCTGAGCCAGATCTTCCCGTGTCTGTTAAGGGACCAGTCCAGTCTAGATGTACCTTGGTGTTTTTAAGTGTGCACCATCTCAGTGTCCTTCCCTCGTGTGTTGATTGGCTGAAGGGTGACCTTGGACCTTCTAGCTGTCTCCATGCCTGAAGGCCTTCTTTGTAGGCTTCTGTATGACTGATGAAGGTCTAGATGTTACTGGAGATCCAGGGCAGTGAGAAGTATTTGCTTGTATATAATAATCCATACAGTAGTTATGTTGTCCATGGTGCTTTCAGTCTTTTTGACAAGGTCAGTGTCCTTATCATTATTCTGTGATCCCAACAATACAACAATTTGCTGCTGCCTGTGTCAGGAGCTTTCTCACTGGTCAGTGATAATATGTGATTAACTGGCACCATAATCGATCTGCCCCTTTGAGGAAAAACTGTGCCATTGTAAGAGCATATATTAGCATACTGTATGTGAGATGTCTGCTGTTGTTGTGATTGACAAAATAGAGAAATAGAGAAATCTTCTGTCATGCTACCAAATCTTTGTGGCAGTACTTACAGATAAACACTTTACCAAACAAGTTGACCTTGTCTGTTGACAATGAATATCTGTACTAAACTGTTCAGTGGTTGTGACATTTCAGTTAAACCCATCTGATGGACTAAATAACCCACAGACCAATCTCACCATTAAACCTGTATGAATGATTACATTGTATCATCATATTAAATACAGTCTAGTTTAAATTGTTTTCATTGTTATTACTTGCAGGGTGTTCAGATCCTGGCCCTGATCCTGACCCTGAGCTGATGGAGCCTATCCAGCCATCAGTTTCAGTTTCGCCACATGGACGGTTTGAGCGACTCCAAGAAGATCCCAACTACATCTCTCACTTCACAAGGTCTCCTGCCCTTAAAGGTCAACGGAGACTCCACTGCTTCCTGCTTAGGTAATTTCAGGCCTGCTGACATAGCCTGCCTAGAGGTCAAGAGATTCTTTGTTACAGGTATGGAGGTCATAAAACATGTTCATGGCCAGGAATGTTAATACCACTTTTCACAAACATTTCAAAAACAAGATTCCAAGTGTTTCACACAGCCAGAACCTGTTAATCAGTTAAAATACACAAAAAATAGAGAAAACACGACAAATGGAGTCAATAACTTGTTCAATAAAACAATAACTTGTCCAGAGCACAGGTGTTTGGACAGTTACTCTTTTTTATTTTTTTATTTTTTTATTTTTTATTTTTTTTGGGGGGGGGGGGCTTCGCCACATTGATTATGAATTAAGATAAGCACAAATCTTATGGATGACTGGGTAATTTGTTTAGTAACTCCTTTATGACTGTGCATAAATTCAAAACTACCTGTATGTGTCAGGTTGTAGGAAACATTTCCTTGACAATGATTAAATGAAGACGTCATGATAATCAAAAGAACAAACAAACACTGTTTGGCTCATTTTGGCAGCCAGGCTTCTGTCAGTCTGCCCCAGCTGTGGCTACACGCGTAGCTTACCACCACTAGGTGTGAATGTGGTATGAATGAATAATGGTTTCTGTAAAGCACTTTGGATGTTGGGAAAAGCGCTATATAAATGTAATCCATTATTATTATTATTATTATTATTAAAAAAAACATGTTGGTTTCTGTGTTAAAGCTCAGTAGCCCATTAGCAGTCATACTGGCATTAACAATGATTTCACTGATGACGGAAAGATGAATATAGTCAGTGTTTCCCACAGGATTTCAGGAGACCATGGCGCGACTGGGGCCGCCACAGTCTCGTTAATTAATGGGAAATGTACTGTTCTCTCTATGTGTTATGCTCTTGCGTGAACACAGATTAAACAGCCAGCCAAACTCCTTATTCAAGAGCCAGGAAGTGAGCGGCTTGCTCCTTTAATATCTTCTTACACATAAGTCAGCATTTCTGACTGCACTGAATTCGGTGTAAAACTAGAAAAGAAAGATACAAAAAAGTGTCTTAAAGAGGAACTAAACCCCTAAACCACTTTTTTCTGCTGAAAACAAATGTATTTGGGTATAAGGTAGTGTTGTCAGTTGATTCTGGTCCAACTTTTGACATTTTAGTCAAAATATTTAAATTTGGTGTATTTTGTAGTAAAAATGTAGAGTGACTGCCCTCTATGGGTTGAAACACGGCTATTACAATCGAATTTTTCTATTGGCTGAGATGGAGGCAGATGACGTTTTGGAGGCAGCTTTCGTCACCGGCCACCAGCTCCCTGGCCAATCAGCACCGGCTGCTGCCTGCCGCTAACGGTTGCTAGGCACTCTAGCTGCTCTGCTGCGGCTAACGGTTGCTAGGCACTCTAGCTGCTCTGCTGCAGCTAACGGCTAACAGCTGCCTGAACGGGAATCGTTAGTGCGGCCGGCGCTAACGAGCCGTTAACGAGCTAACGAGCCAGCGGATCAGCTGTAGATGCTGTGTCACGGCTCTGGCGTCCTCTCCTAGTAGTGTCCACGCTACTAGTGCTGTTAGAGTAGCTCGTTAGTAGCTCGTTAGCGCTAGCAGAAGTGTCGATGTGTGTTTATTACTTTTTTTTCTCTTTTGTGTGATTTCGCGGGTGAATGGGGCGCAGGGGGGAGGGGGGATCGTAGAGTGCTCCTGGAGTCCCGCCCATAATCAAGGTATTTTTTGAATTTCAAGCTTAGAGCACGTCATCCAAAACTGAGGGGTTTAGTTCCCCTTTAATAAACAGCCATGTAAATATCAGTATCAACGTGTTGACTGCTTCATATTAACTCAACAGGTATTAGCACAGCAGGCTAGAAAACAAAGCAACTTTGCAGGTAAGTATACACTACTGTCACACAAGCACGGCATTAAACCGTTACTTTTATACACAAAATACCCTTGAAATATATCAACACATCTTATCAAACCTGTAAACTATGTGTAACACTTACAACCATTGCTTTCTGAGAGATAACTGCATTGATGCGGCCGTGAGACGATGTACACATACTCGTTTTTCCTCTCGTTTACGTTTTTACTTCCTACATCCGGTTCGGGAGATTTTCAAAATAAAAGCGCCGGAAATACATATAAATGTAGAAAACAGTAAATTAACATTTCAATGTCATTTTGAGTGTCTTTTAAACATATTAAACATATTCAGGGCAGAACAGGAAACACTGGCACAAACATCTGTGTATTCTGATTCAGTAAAATCCATCAAAAGTCACTTGATCTCTCAATTCAGTTATCATTCAACAGGATAATGATCCAAAACATACAGCCAAAACCAAAGAGGTTTTAGGACAAATAGGTTGAATATTTGAATATTTTGACTGTCCAAATAAATCTCAATCTGACTGATCTGTATTGCACTTTCTGAAGATCAGATTTCAGAGATCCCATAATAACCAAGAGCTTAAGGTGGCTGCAGTGAAGGCCTTGGGGGGTGTATCACCAGTGAAGATGCAAAGTGTAAGCTGATGCCTCTGATTCAAAGGCTTTATATTGCTTGGAGAGAGTAAAGGGATGGCATCATAATCATCGTAACAGATGGGTTGCTCTCACTTCACACATCACATAGACCCTAGAGCAACTGCTCCTCTACCTTCTGAGGACACAGGTTGAACACACACTAGACCCCCTGCAGTCTGCCTATAAGGAACATATTGGAGCAGATGATGCTATCTTTTTTTACATGCTCCACCATGCCCAATACTTATTATATTACCCTACTTTACATATTCTTTGATTTTTCAAGTACCTCTAACATCATCCAGTCCCATGAAATTTAAAGACAAGCTGGAAGGGGCAGGGCCATATACCTGTTTCATAATGTGGATTACCTGACTAAAAGACCTTAGCATGTCATGAAAGTCACTGGGATGAATGAAAGACAAGCCCAGTGTTTCAATGTCACTCGCTCACTCTGGATCGGCACATAAATGAATGTTATATGAAAATCGAAAATAGTGAGAAAAAAACAGACGCGCTGATCTCCGCATAGCGCTCTTTCTCTGTTATTGGCGTTCACACACACACACACACACACACACACACACACACACACACACACACACACACACACACACAGAAGTGCGCATGCATGACAGCAGTGCGCGGTAAAAGCGAAACGCATATTCTGTCCACTGCACGTGCGTGACTGCACTGAGTAACAGATAGCTAAACACTTGGTGTGGCGTTGAAAAGGTAAAAGGATGACCCAGACGTAGAAGTAAAATGAAGCTTTACTGTTTGTCTTGTCAGTTGCTTTACAAAGCCCACTCTTTCTTATGAAACTGAAATATGGATACAGAAAAAAGGTCAATTGCACTGTTAGCTTAAAACATAGAGCTACATGCTACATACAATGAAATATGATTTTTATCATTAGTTAAAATGTATGAAATAAGCAATCAATATGCACAAACTATAAATTATACAAATATAATATATAACAAACTTGCAAACAAAGCTTCTCTAGGGCTCAACGGCGGTGGATGAACCCGATTAAAGGTGGGATGCTGCTCTGGAGCACATTCATAACAGTATCCAAGATGACCGATCTGACCTCAGCCTTACCCATGTGACTAGCAAACAATAGAAAGGCAAGGAATTACAAAATGAAGGAGCACTTTTCAAAATAAAGCTACTGTAGGAGTCACTGCTGAGCCACATCACAACGTCCTCTATGGCCATCCATCCCCTTTTTGGGCAGTTTGGCCAGAATTTGGGTAGAATTGAGGCAGAAACCATATAACTTGACAATGTGGTCAAACTAATCAGCTGTAGCCTTAGGCTTTTCAGCTACTTGTGTCCACATTCCTAATTTATTTTGTCTCCATGGTCAGAACATAGATCAGCATGAAAACAGAAATGGACAGAGGGTCATCATATTTAATAATATCTTCCTTGGTTTTATCAATGCAAAACTGTCCTCATACCCTCCTAATCATGATGAATATGTGGTACATTGATGTTGTTTATAATCTGTATGATGGAATCTGCTCTTTTCAAGAAGGTCTTGAACCTGCCATCAAACAATGTACACATACAGTATCAGAATGACTTTACATTAGAATAACTGCTTCATGTGTTCCTGATATTAATAATTGAATTGGAAATTAATGTGAATGGAAATCCTTGCCTCATGTCCTCACCACATATCATTTCAATTTGGCACAGGTACTTGACCAAGCCTCTTCTCATGTCAGTGTCAAGCCTGTATGTGTCTGTCAATCCCTTCTTTGTCATCAAACTGTACCACAGACTGGAAAGGTGAGACCAGAGTACCTCTAGCACACTACCAGACACCCAGCCAATTGACACAGCACTTGTGAGGAGTCAAGATGCGGATGATGCACATAGACGTTGAGCCACTAGCCCAACACTAACACTGACTCAGCTAATAGCAGCCTATCACATGTCAACCTGCACATCAAGCACTACCTCACTTTTGCGGTGTTGAGAGGTACCTCAAAGACTCTCTTGGTCAGAACTCATTGTTGACCTTGGGAATAGAAGACGGCAGAAAGGTTCAGTCTCAAAGTCCACTTTCTAACTTTTTACAGGCCATTTTATTAGCTTTTTTCCAGAAGGTAGATAAACTAAATCTGATGGGGATTAATTGATCGGAAACAAGCAACATCATGTCTTGATTCATTTCTGACCTTTTACTCTTTCTTTACAGGTACTTCCTGGCAGCAGTGGGTCTTTTTGTCCTGGGTCTCCTGATTGGCTGGTTCACTCACACACCAACCGTCAAACCGCCTGTCCCCCCAGTGGATAGCTCTGACCTACTGGAGGAGCTGCTGAGAAGAATTACAGCCGACAAGATAGACGCTCTGCAGAGGTAAGATCCCAACTCACACTGAAACTTTAAAAAGCAAAAAGTCAAATTTGGCTGTGGACATAAAGTGGAAACAAAGGCAGACACTCACTAGGATATTTGCAGAGACAGAATGGTGCTTAGTAACTGCAAAGATTTGTCATTTGCTGTGCGAACTGATTGAATTGTTTCAATTTAGTCTTTTAAGAGGAAGCAGATCGAGCAACACAATGTGTGGTGCATTGGTTTACCATATTTCAAAAGGGCAAGTGATTAAAACAGGTTGAATAGAGCAATTTCTTTTGTTCTGCAACTGTAGTTGTTGTGTAGTGTTATTTTGTTCTTGTCATCTCAAAAAAACAACTTAAACTTAAACGACATGCAGATTGTTCCTTAATGACAGGAGGTAAAGTTAAATATATATACATTTAGTTAGTATGCAGTCAAGACTGTAATCAATAGAAAGCACATTGGGTGTTTAAACACTTCAAATAACCACATTTTACAATCACATCTTATATTTCTATATACCCAAATGACCCTTTGTGCATCGAGACATTAAGATGCGCCAAAATAGGCAGGTGCACAGAGGGCCTAATCTGGACACAACTCTTACACACAAGCAGAGTGTGCAGAAGATGCATGTAGAAGCTGTGGTCATTTGGGTTCAACGTTTCAAAACACCTTCAGACTTTGGAGTTTCTTTGTCACATGTTGTACAATGTGGTCATGTGTTATGGACATCTCCTGAATGTGGCTATGTAGAGAAGCTTCATTCTTACTACCAGGGAAAACCTCCACACTGTTTCAAATTCATCACTTAGATTTGTCCAGGTTTCATAATGACTGGAGCATTTATTCATAATTCATATATATTATATAACATAACACATAGCCTAATATATATATATATCATATAACGCAAAATATTTTTTTACTCAGATTCAAGCCATACTTCCCTCTTGAGCTGTCACTGATCAGTCAAAATACTGATCAACTGACCTCAAATAGAGTTTAACTCTGTGTAAAACACTGCACAATATAGTATTAATACACCAAGTTGGAAGCGCACCTGTCTTTTAAAAGGAAAGGGAGATGTGCAGCCATTTTGAACTGCTGACATAGAAAAAATAGACATAGAAACACCCTAAATGCACTTGTGCCATTTGCTTTAGCCCATGTGCTTTGGACCATGAAAATAGAGTCTAAAATGTCCAGCTTTGACAATGGAGCCTGATGTTCACATTCTGCTACTAACAGTCAGTGTTTGATTTGTGTGACCTTATGAATTTGTCACCAGAGAGCATGCTCTGCAACCTGTCTGCTGCCTTTAATTTTTGGAACTGTCAACACAACCTTTCCTTAACCTGAACCCCACACGTCTTAAGTTCATCTTGACCTGACCAAACATTAATCACAGAGACAATATCTCTCTGATCTCTTTACTTGTAATCTCATTCATTCCCAGACCTAAACAGACTTACTCCTTTTTTTTTTTATCCCTGACGATGATCTGTCGAACTTTAAAAGCACTTTTTGTTCCCTTAGACAGAAAAACAGCGAAAAGAGAAAAGAGTAGAGGATTTTAGAGAGAAGTTGTTAGAGGAAAAAAACAAAAACATGCTGTTGATGAAGTTTAATGGATGTTCAAAGAAGGTAACAGAGAGTACAGTATGAAAACACCACATCTATCAAAAGTCTGACCTGTGAGTGATGATTTATTTTTATCCAAAGAAGAAAGGAAAGAGAAAAATAGTAGAATAGTAGAGAAAAAACAGAAAACGAGATAAAGACTCTCAACTAGGTAGCAAACCTTTTTTTTTAACTGATACAAACCTCGATCAACCTGAACGCTGCCTTCTCCAAGCCAAGGGATCATGGGATGCCTGGGTATATGTGTCTCTGTGAGATAACTGGCTTTGCCACTGAACTGAGACAATCATGTCACCATGGTTTCTCTCTGAGTTTCCCATGCTTTTCCTTATTTATTTTCTCACATTTACATTTCAGTGTGCTAGAATCATCCCCACCTACTCGTCCATAACCACCAAAGAACCACACACACTGCATCGCTACCATCTGCGACAATGATGGAGTGTTTGTTTTCTGTTGGTGGATGACAATGAGTGGGTTACTAATGAAATTAAATGGATATTTTCTCCCCCTGCTAGTCCTCACTTAATTAATATATAATTTGGTGTAAGTAATTTATCTCTGACCTCTGTTTAACCTGCACAATAGACCAGCATGAAATTTATACAGCCCTGCTGTATATTATCTTATACCTTAGAATCGCTGTGGTCAGTAGTTCACCCACGCTGAAGGCTACAGTAAGCTATATTTATTGATTTTATGCATTAGAGGCTATTTCAAATAGAAACATTTGAGTCAATCAGTATTATGAGGTCATGTTATAGTTGTTGCCATCTGACCTCAACAGACCTTGTTCTCATTGTGCTGTGAAGGAGAAAAGACACTGAAATAACCTCAGTCAAAAAAAAACATAGAATGGAGCAGTCATGTCTCTGACAAATGTGAAATCACATGCAACTAATTTGCAACAGTGAGTTACAAGCAGTGGCATCATTTATTGGTCTGAATAGTGTGGGGAGAACATACAAATTATGTTCACAAAATACTTGACTCGGGGCTCGGGTGACTCGCTCTCCAAAAAAAAAAAAAAAAAAATGCTTATAGTGTATTGTTTCCTTTTAGATGAGTCCAGGGCAACATAAGCATTGCATTTCCTGGGGAACAGTGTAAATCAGAAATAAAAGCATCTTTCTAATACAAGACCTGAACTAAATTCCTCTTGGCAATTAAAGTAAATAAAGTATTTGATAATTTACAGTGGACTAAAACCATTGTATTGTATCTAAAGAGCACACACTAAACGGTATAAATAAGATCATTTTACCAGATTGAGCAATCAGGTAATGATTCACCTCCTCTGGTGAACTCACACTAAAGCAGATGTAAACAAAATGGAGAACGTGGTAGAGATAACGAGATTACTAACATTTTGACTGAGAAACAAACAAAAACAGTCTTAATTAGTCTGGGTGAAGAGAAATAATCGTGGTGATGCAGTTCACACAGACGAGATTTCAGTTTTAATATCTGTCTACGGAGCTGTGTTGGCTAACCTTAGCCTCAAATTAGCTCCTAGCTCCTATTTTTGTTGTTGCTTGGTAACACCTGCTTTTGAACTGACATAATCATAATTATAATGGTTCTAAAGTGTGAATACCACATGGTATCAAACATGGGTCTGCAAGTCATTCAGAAGACATGAGCAGTTTATGTGGTCTGAACATCAGCACAGACCATGGTTCAGGACTAGGATTCTGCTCCTGTAGGGAGGGGTGAGTTTGGGTTGAATCACACTAAAAATCTCTAGTTTAAGGCCAACTTCACGAGTGATTCAGCTGTTGGACAAATCTGTAAGGTCTTGGTTATTCTGGCTCGTGGATGCATACATAGACAGTTGTGGACATAGATGTAAAGTTGTTCTGTTCTCTTTTTCCCCATCTATACTCATCTTGGAGTCTGCTTTGAAGATCCATTCCATTCACGATGAAGAGTATAGATTGTTGTTTATGTAGTTCACACATGCTACAAATCAAATTAAACATGCAAGATGCTACAGCGAGGGTAGCAGTGGAGCAGTGGAGTAAATTACAGCTTCAAATCACAACTTATGATTTTGTAGCGTTCCAGGCAACCCACTCGTGTTTTTCCGACCTGTTTTACCTGTGAAAAGTCACTATAACGGCCACTCGTAACTTCCGACCCGTGAACTCGTACCAGATCAAACTGGTACAACTTCACAGGTCGGAAAAACACGAGTTACGAGTTTCCTTGAACGCACCATAACAGTCCTCGTCCCTACGTCGCCACATTCACGGCGTCCCTTGGCTGCACACACAGCCCTGCATGCCGTTCTCTCTCCTCATTGGATAAAAACTGTAGGATACGAGAAATGTTTTCTCCTCGGCTCAGAGCAGAGCAGAGGGACTGACAGACCCGTGTTTCAGACCAAACACTCTATGTAAGTGATTGCTGTCGGAAGATAGAACTATTTAAGACTTATATTAACACAAATATATCACTTACTTCTGCTTTAAGAAGGACATTTTGAAAACAAATAATGTGATGTGTAGGGACTTCTCCTGTAATGTATGCACCTGCACACATTTTCCAATGGGTTCATTCTTTTTTTTCTTGTCGTTGTCCGTTTGTGTGTGCATAACTGCAGTTTTTAGCCTGACAATTATTTAAATTGCCCAGAAAATAGTCTAATGAAGCTACCACAACTATGGTACCTTTTTTTTGAGACAGTGGCTGACAAATTGAGGGTGATATGTGAGTGTTAATTAATTGTTGTTTGTTTTTGTGGTATTCTCTCACATTAGGTGATTGATGGATGACCAGCTCGATATTCAACATATAACAGTCAACATGCGTATCTGTCTTATATTGTGGACCAAAGACATACACCACTCTTTTTTCTCAATAAGGGAGTCAAGGAAAAAAATATACAGTATTTTTTTTTCTTACTTGCCACTGTAGAAACTTTATACAAGCAATTCTTTTTAAATTTACACTTCAAAGAGGTGTGTAAGCATGCAAAGCTACTTTGAGAGAAACTGGATTAAGTTCAAATCCCTAGAAGATGGTTTCCCACTGCTAGTACTGTATCTTAGTCTTTCTGATACTTATCTCTCCTGCTAATTGTACTACTGTATTATATTCACTGTCACAGCTGGAGAGAAGAGCCCTCTATTGTATACATTTTATTTTATTTTTTTTGTTTCTCTGTGCAAAGAGTTAGAGCATTTTTGTTTTTTTTTCTGAGAGAGGTATGGTAATCCTGGAGCTGTAGTTTTTAACCCCTGGCCTTTAATTAGTGCTGATTCAAGCTGGATGATGTCTCTGGTTGTTTCTCCAGTGATACTTCATCTAGCAGATATGGATTTTGCTGTGCTAGCATCAGGATAACAAATGTCATGGAATATTATCATGCTGTGCATTCGTCATCTGTTTCCTCAGCATTCTTTGTTTATATAAAGACATTTTCTGTTCGCTACAAATGAAGCACAACATGGACCAGTCATTTCACAGTGAAATTGGTTATGGACTTGCATGTTAACTAATTGCTCACCTACTGTGTGTGTGTGTGTGTCGGGGGGGGTATCTAAGAAATGTCTGTACCTGAATCATATAATAACTTTAAGTTAGGTTAGGTTTTGGATTACCACAGTTTCAATCTCAAAACACATGACAGTAATTAAGACAGCTGGAAACAATAAAACTTCTAACGGCTACTTTATTTATTTGTCTATATCTTCGAAAAATTTTACTCAATAAGAGCTTCTCTTTCACTCGCCTGACCTGAGGTGGTCTCTTTCCTCTCTCTCTTCAGCAGGTAGAACGATGGTCAGCACTCATTGGCTGTAAACATTGTACTGGTTAAATGTACAGAATATATGAGGCAAATAAACCTAGAAAATGACATTGACATTGAAAATTACTGAGCACTTGTAATGTAAAAATGAGGAAAGAAATAGTAATTAAAAAATCACATTATAAGCGGTAAAGTTTATTAATTTTCCAGTTAATGCCCCTTTGTTTGCTTACAGCTATATTAATAGACTATAACCTTGGTTACATAAAGAATTATTTGTGTAAAATAGACACAGACTTGTATACTGCTTTTTTGTCCCCTGTGCCTGTTTTCTTTTCTTTTCTTTTTTTCTTCCTCTTCTTTGTGTGTGTGTGATGTGGGCGCCATTGTCTAAGTAACATTATGGCAGTAACACTGTGGTGTTCCCTATAACATCAAGACTGTGAATAGCAATATGATGCCAAAAGGATGAATACAAATCCACGGCATAATAAGTAAGACAGCAGCTGAACTGAGACATTATGCAATTTGCAGCTGTTATATTTAAATTATTCTAACATTCAATGTCCCAGTGTTTGTTGCTGAAATATAGGCAAGGCATATTTTATTCTCATGAAGATGATTTCTTGTTGATATAAAGGGACTGGGGGTGGGGGTGGAGAAAGAGGTGGATACATGGCATGAGAGAAACTGATGAAGATGTAAAGGGTGTGCAGGCATCAGGAAATGAATATAAATACACAGAGAGAGTGCAGAGCATCTTAGGCCATCACACACAAGCAGTGTTGCAGACTGGCAGTGTTTGCAACAGCAGGGATAGAAGCTGTTGATGAGAATCATAAATTTTGTGGTGGATTAAAATATTTGTGAAAGATTTCTTTCTTTCTTTCTTTCTTTCTTTCTTTCTTTCTTTCTTTCTTTCTTTCACAATCACTGCTGTTGTTTTCGTTTTGTTTTTTGGTTGTTTTTTTTTGACCAAATGGATATTCAAATATATAAATTAGACTTTGAAAAAAGTTTGCAAGGATATTTTTCATTGATGGTTGGATATTTTTGATTGATGGTTGGATATTTCTCAGTGGCATGATTTCATCATCAGAAAGCTATCTGTTGATGGATGAGAAGGTGGAAGCAAGTGAGCAAGGATTGAGTTTGGTTCAGAACCAACACTCTTGATTCTTATTTGTAAATTGAAACAGATATCAACTAAGTACTGCAATTGAATCCCCTCAGAATTCCCAATAATCTAAGTTTTTGTATCTGTATGTCTTAACATACTGTAATGTTTATTCTTAGAGTTGCTTGCAGATACAGTATAAGTAATAGACAGGGCCACCACTCCCTAAAAGCAGAACACGCACTGTGCGTAGGGCCTCATGTTTGTGCACAGTGCCGCATTTTGAGCGATATGCGCAAATTGTGCAACTGATGTTCTGCGCAATATAAGGCATGCAAAGGGCACCAAGTCAGCACAAGGCAAAAGAACAATGAGAGCAGTAATCTGACACCACACCTGCCGCTGCAGTGATTGACAACAATCAATATGTGATCGATCACTGGTCAGAGGCTGCAGGTGAAGAGACGGCATCCAAGAGACATCACAAATCAGGAGCAACAAAGGGGGAAAAATATATAACAAAAAGAAAGCCCTGGCTTCACTTTAAGGTGGTTATATTGTTGAAATAAAAATGTTAAACTTTGTCCGTATAAACACCTTCGAAAATTAAAATAAAAAATAAAAGTCTGCTTAGGGCCCCAATTTGGCCAAGGCCTGATAGACCGTTTTTAGGGTGCTGAGGTGAGATGACAGCTGTAGGTACATGGGAATGATGATGATGATAATAACAAAGTGGCTCTACAATTGCAAGATGTGTAGCTGAACTATGACTAGTGAACCAGTTGTCTCAAAAGCAAGATAGAAATAAGTAAGAAAATTCACACAAGGAAATGCTGGACACACCAGGGACAAAGACGATGTGGCCCAGAGGGAAGGGGAGACAGAGATACACGAGGGGAGCAGGTAATGAGGCACAGATGCAACACATTAGGGTGGAACAAGTAATCTCAGAGGGGGAGACACAGCAGTGCATGAGATGATGGATTTACAAGAAGAAGACAAAATAAAACAGGAGATTATGGAATTAAGAAACTGAAAAACATAATGTTTAAGATGCAAAGCTGGACTTCACACCACAGGACTTGTAAACCTAGTCCCACGTAACGCTTGTGTCCGCTATCACATCTTGGCTGCTGATTTACGATTTCAGCATTTGTGTTGGTTGTTTGCCCGCATCTAGTAAGCTAGTAGTAAGCAATGAAACTTGCCTTCATAGGGGAGAAAAGGAAAAAAAATAAAAATAAAAACCTCTCCACCCTTTCTCCATCAGTGATGTGCAGATGAAACAGTGGGCTATAATAAATAATTCATCTTAGGGCAACAAGTCTTGGTCAAAATTCATAGAAAGACTAGCCATCTGCATAGCGTAAAATATGGCTTGTGTACCCCAGCATGAACAGACAAGAAAGAGCAAACAGCAGCAGGAATAAATAAGAGACTGAGGCAGGGTGTTGATGGTGTTTTTGCTGAGCATGCATATGTTCTCCTCAGTCAAGGCTGGGCTTCGTCCTGCTAGAAATGTCTTCTGGTCTATATTTCGATTTTCTTGACAAGTGCAAACTTCAAACTACACAAGTGCGTTTCCGAGGACTCAAGGAAGCACGGCGTTGACTGTGAAGTTTTTTTGTTCAACAGTTCGCAATTATGGACTGGAACAGAATGGTAATGCTTAGAAACATCATTGCTACTCTGAAAATTGTATATTGTATTGATGCAGTCAAGTTTGTAATCACCAATTAAAGGGATAGTTCAACATTTTGGCAAATTGTCCCATTGCCATAATCCCTATAGTCATAGCAGTAGGTTCATTACCTTTAATTGTCGGTGCAAGCTATTTTTAGAATGGCGGAGCAGAGCCGCGAGCTGCTCAGAGCTACGCTACGGAGGCTAATGGGATTTCTTGGTTTCTTTCATCAAACTCAAACTGTGACAGCATTGCGTGTCACATCACTACACTACAGGTGTGTGTGACCCAACACACGTGTGGACACGTCGACTGCTCTCACGTCAAGAGTAGATGGTCGCAGTTTACTGGATTGTTATTTTTGCGAGCCTTTAGTTTATCAGCTCCTAAATCAACATCTAGTTTGTTCTCACAAAATAAAGTTTGTGACGTGGCTGCGTGGAGTGGACCTGCTCTGAACCTGAACTAGTGAGAAAAATACAGATGCATGAAAACCACAAAATGGAAACATTGTGGTAACTTTTGTGACCACAGCTGGCCCCACAGGCCACAGTGGTCTATAGTGGTAACCTCTCCAGGCAGGTCGGTCCTGTCTACTTTTTTAATGTTAAAGCCATTAATGAAAACAAAGCCATTTCTCTTTTATTCCCTCACCCAATGAGAATTGATAAGGGATTGGATCGATAAACAATATCAAATCAGAATTGCTAAATTCTTATTAATTCCCACCCCTATTCAGGAGAGAGTCTGTGTTCAAAATTAAAAAGATAATATTTGAATATATAGGCAATACATCCTGTTTTCTTGTTCTGTTTCTACATTATTATATAGCCAGTTCAAGAAAAATACATGTGTATTTCATTTACAGTGTGTGTGTGCGTGTGTGGCATATTTCTTATGTTGATTTTTGAAGCTTGATACACCATTCATCTCAAAATGAATGTCCATTCACCTGTACCGTATTTCAGTTAGTCTGTCTGGATTGACCTTTTCAGCAGGATGTGGGAATAACTAGCATCAATTTCCTTCCTTAGTGCCCCAAGGCTAGTGTTTTTATCACCCTATGCAAATAAAAACATCATCTCTTGTCAGAATGTGTTGCACTATTAAGAAATGTCATCTCCACAGGCAGATGTGTCATCACAGCCCAGAGCTGACATGTTCTCATCGTCCTCAGATGAGAGCATCACTGCTGCTGGTAGAAACACAGTCAACTCTGAAGTTAAGATTCTTACCACTTTAGCAGAAGAGGAATCAATCCACTGTATTTGCATGGCACTTACCAAAAAAAACAACAGCACATACACAACAATGATGCACAAAAGTATAATGACTTCAGAGGATTAAAGTAAAAGCAGGATTTTAACCTAGAAATTAATCTTGTTTTACTTTTACCTTAGTGCAAAAAAAACTACAGTACCTTTCTGCCCATAACTGATTATGGGGGTCTACTACTGTATATAACATATGAATGCATGCTGCCTCCTTTGTGTTGTGTTTGACTGAGCCAGTCCATCATGCATCAGATTTTTTTTTTTTTTTGTAATCACTAATGCAAAGTCTCTTACACAGTATTGCATTATGCTTAAATTGGTGAACTGGACATCATTACCAATCACAGTAAATGTACTTTAACTGACAAAGCGTTACAGGGGGAAACTTCCTGAGTTCAAGCAGCTATCACCTTTCAGCCCTGATGCCCACAGTCCCATGATTAGTATTTATTAGTGTAAATGCTTTCAGCATTATCACATTTTGTTCTTTGGTTCTTTGTTCGACCATCTTTCTTTATTATTATTCTCACATCTTTCTTTTTTGCAGTCTAACTAGTCCTGTTGTACATACTTTGTGCTACTTCAACAATTAAAACATCAAATTGTGCAGGACATTAGTGCTGTTATTCAAATTTGTAATACTCTTACAGTGGGTACTAGTTTCATTTGGACGTTTCCCTCACGTAACGCGTGATTCACGCGTTGCGTGAAATTGTAGGTCACACTGTAGCCACTAGGTGGAAGCATCGTACTGAGATGCAGCTCAAAAGATTTTGGGGTAATTCCACGTTTGACCACAACGTAGCTGCAATGGAGAGTGGCGCTGTTCATAGGCCATAGGTACTTAATTTGCAGCTGTGGTCGAGAGAGCTACAGAGTGGATGGAGAGAGGGACCGCTACGCCGGTCAATCAGATCCATGTTGTTTTTTTATTGTTTCACAGTGGTTACAGTAGCCTACGTTCAACAGGATCAGTGGTTCTCAGCCTTTTGGGGGTCCCCTGCATATTTTTGATCTCTCCTGTAGCCTGGCCAGGTGGCTCCAAGTTTGAGTAGTTTGAGTTCTGCAAGTTCTGGTGAATGTAACAATCCACTCAGCCCACGATCGCTACGTCCGTGCCAGCAGCCTGGACCCGATGCTGCTGGACTCACGAGCGGAGCAATAATGCACATCTGTCAGCAGCTGCTCTTGAAGGGACAGACTAGATGCTGATTTTGTTAACAGTGACTTTGTTGCATCCAAACATTTAGCATATCTGTCGGGTGCTGTCTCTTATCCGGTACAAAGTGGGAGATGACAGAACTACTTTAATCGAGGGAAAGCTACATTGTTGCGAGTTGACTCCGGCCGGCGTGTGCACATGCACTAAGCCTGTGAATATTCTCATTTGTCCCGGACTCCCGAACATAGTTATCTCAAGGAAATTTAAATCGAATGCAACTGGACTTGGTTATTGGTCTAGGAAGACGTTTCACTGAAGCCTCTTGGATTACAAGTTACAGTTGCATTCGATTTAAATTTCCTTGAGATAAGTGCACACTGACACTGTTTCTGCTGTCAATTCGGTCATAGTTCATTTGTAACGTGTTTTCTTCATTCTTCATTAGGCTAATGTTAACACTAGAACCACCCAGATGGTCTCACACAGACGTTTGTGTTTTTCTTACGTAAATGACTTTGTTTACATTAAAACTACAGGTCTCTCAGTCCGTGACTTTTCCATGTGTGATGGTTTCTGAAGCTTACAACTTACACAAATGAAACATTCGATTTCTGGGCATTTATACCTCGGGTCGACAATAGCTTATTTTTTTCTTCAATTATTGTTTTCATCTACAGTTATATTTATCATAATATGCCCAATTCGGGAGGGAGCGAGGGGGGAGAGAGTGCCGCGGTCAAGTTACATAATGTAACAGTTTCCAGAAAAATACAAAACAGGATATTTATTCATGTTACCCTCTGTTTAGGTAGATAAAGGTCTCAGTCACATTTGAATAAAAATAATGCAATTAGGCTAAATATCATAGGATCTTTTTTTTTAAAGATAGGCATATTTTATTTTTAGTTCCATAATTCAGAGATGATTTTCACTTAACGAAATGAAACGAAACAATGAAGCCTACAGTTTTGTCCTCCGGCTTATGAAAAGTGTGAGGAGAGGTAGCTACTGTAAGAACCGGTTTTTCTAAGCTGACTGAACAGCTGTGTGAAGTTCTGTGGGGGGCAGGGCTGAAGTATCCACAAGCACACCTATTGATCAGAGATAAATGAAGGTGCTAATGTGTCGCTGATGTGTCTATTAAGCTGGTCCTACAGACCGCTGCATATAAACCACACTGTAGCGATTTTCACCTAGCCTCGCTTTCAATAAAACACACACTAGCATTCTATAGACTATTGCAATCAGTGAAATATATGAAATCAATATAAAACACAATTTAAATATGAGAGTTGCTGTTGCTCTAGTTTAATAGCGCTGCAGCTGCATTTGCCGTGCGCCCCTGTCTGTATGTGAACCTGTGTCTGTCTATGTGCAGGCAGAGATCAGAGATGGTGTTTTTTTAATAATCATGTTAGAGTTTCACCATCTCCGCCAGTCAGCCTCTCAACCTGCCGCCTCTCTCGCGTGCGGGCGCACTGCACGTAAACACACGTGAGACGTGGACACATTTATTTATTTATTCTGTGGGAAACACTGATCAAGCTGTGCGTACGCACAACTCTCCGCAATATTCCATTGATAAGTCACACCGGACCCAAGAATGGTGCGGACATGAACACACCTCATATTCCACCCCCAGAATGCACCAGCACAACCATATGGTCAGCACGTGCATATTAAGTAGCCATGTGCTCTGTGGAGCGGCAACAAAGTGACAACAAAGACAACACCCGGAATGATGCTTCGGCGGACCTGACCTGCCCTCGCTTTTGAGGTCGGTTGTGAGAAAAATGCCTAACTGCGTTTTTTTTTAAAGCACCCCTGCACTACACAAACACACACATACAGTATATATAGCCGCACATATAGGCTATATCAGTGATCATAATAATGATGATAAGAGAAAATGCATTGTTCACTAAAACTGCACGTTGGCATCCCAGACTGAAATCAAATCTTTGCTTACAGTGAGAGCTGCTCTACTAAGTGAACTATACCTTTCTTGCGTTACTAATGTTATTGTGTCTCGAGTGTTCCAGAGTCGGCCGGCTGTAAACCAGCTGACCCCGACTGACTTTTTTTTTTTGCGGTCACATCAGCACGGCTGCATCTTCGGTCGCGGCTGCTGTGGCATTTGCCCATATTGCCTTATGGCCAGTCCGTCCCTGCCACTGGTTGTTTGTGTTGTCTGTCAAAACATGGATGAATGAAACCTATATCCACACATCTTGTAGCCTATTTCTATCGAGGGAAAGTTATTTCAGGATATCCTGTTTTATCGCCCAGCCCGAAAGTGACATAGGCTATTGCCCGTTCATTCATGGAAAATCATCCAGCTACACTCTCAGTCAAACAAGGTGGGGAATGAACACTACTGTAGTTGGCTCATTTTAGAAACACACCGGCAGCATCGCCACTGAGTTAATTAACTGCTGTGTAGAAAACCACGCCGTGGTCCATAATCGCGGTGCAGATGGGTGTGTTTGGAGCTGACAGGATCGATAAAAGAGAGTGAGACGTATAGCTGCCGTCGTTACATTTTTCTCATTGAAAAACTATACTGTATTATTATTATATTGCATTCCCCATTCGTGTTCACTGCTCCGTGCTGCTGTCTTATAGAGGCGATCTGCTGCTCACAGATGCCACCTGGCGGTTGTTTGTGCACATTGCAGCTTCTGGTGAAAACACAATTACTCCGCCACAAAAAATCCGCGTGAGCCTCCCGTGACTCACGCGTGAATCTCGCGTGAAACCGTCCAAATGAAACTAGTACCCACTGTAATACTTTTTCAAATATTCAAGTTTTTCAGATTTTTTTGTCCCATAGGAAATACATTGGAATGGTTCTCAAAATCCTCAAGTACTGCTCCTAATTTGAACCTCATCTGCTTCCACATACTTTCACCAACGGGCTTCATTAAACTCTGAAATTGTCCACAAACTTTTAAACTGTTAAACTTACAGCTTTTTCATATGTTCTACTATTATTGCTATTAAGCTTTTCAAAGCACATGAACTTTTCTGACAAATTTCACACTTTTCAATGAGTGTGTATTGCGTCAGCCAGTGTGGATGAAACAAGCGACTGAAACCTTTCTCTTTAAACTGTCCTCACAGCCACAAAATACACTCCACACTTTTGATTTTGGCCACAGTTGATAGCCACACTTGTCCTCTTGCTCAAAGCACTGAGACTTAGAGAATAATTTAAGATATTTTTTTAAATGCAACCAGGGAGCTCCTTGGTCCCATTTACTGTACCCCAGCCCATTTTTTTTCCACAGCAGAGCAGATGCGGCTCCAGTTTGTAAATAGTTTTTTTGATTAAATACGTATAATCAAGTTTTGAAACCATGATATAGGATGTATTTTCAATGGTAACTATGCAACATGCTTGGTTCTATAGGTGCAGTATTTGAGGAACGGATTGTATGAGTAGGTAGAAAAATTATATGAATGTTATTTAAGTTGGAGGACTTTTAAAATTAGACTGAAGATCTTTACAAAGAAAGAGATAAGTTAGACTTGTCTAAGATTTTCTTTAGAGGCAACTTCAAATTGATTGTCGTGTATGTGGTATTTTCAGATTTATGCTGTATTTTTGTTTGTGGTGAGTTTGTATGGTTGCTACCTTGGCCAGGTCTCTCTTTTAGAATATGTTGTTTTATCTCAAAGAGGCTTCCTGAAGAATATTAATGTAAGATTAGCAAAGGAGTGCAATGAAGATAAAACCAAGATGGTATCATAAAATAACAAAATGTATAAAAGTACAGAAAAAATGACTGACGATAAAAAGGAGGTATTGAGAATGAATTTAAATGCTAATGCTGATCAGGATCTAGGGTATTGGTATCTAGGGTATCCAGGATCTAGGGTATTGGCCACTAACCCTTGGTATAAAGATATGTTTGAAGACAAACATCAATCAACCTCATGGAGATCTGAATCAACATCTCCAAAATCTCCTGCTGATTTTGCCATGACATCTGTTAACCACACATCTATTTACTGTCAGGTCAAGGATAAGTTATGTGTCAGCGCCCAGATCATCCTATGTTTTTTTTGTTGTTGTTGTTTTTACTCTACTAGCCTACTCAATTCTACTCACTTTCAAATCTTCAGTACCATTGCTCAACTTGCTCTCACTTTTAAAACTTAAACTTACAACTTGATTGGTAGTTTTGTTTTTGTTTTTGTTTAGTTTTTTTCAGGGGCTTTGAGTCTGATCCGTGCCTCAAATTTGTTATAAAGCCAAATGGTATTATGACATTGGGGATTTGCTCATTGTTCTCATTTTCTCTGTTTGCCACTTGTCTTGCACACAGACTCAGGGACACATAAACAAGTGCATTCACAACACACACAGCTTGTTGGACTTTAATTGCTTTTTACAAACCAGTACCTGGAGTTTCACAGTCTAACAAGTTGGAGTGCAGTTAATTGTATTTTTTCTCTCTCTCTCAATATTACAGCACACATACCTCAGTGTGTATTTGAGTCAGAGGGATAGGGACAGAGCTGTAGCTTTGTGACTGTGTGATGGCAGGTGCCTTATTTACATAGCTCAGTCTTCGCCTGAATTCTGAAAAAAGAAAGCAAGTAAAGCAGATACTGTGCCAGCCAGCTGCTCCACCGCCCACTCTTGGCCTCAGTCTGAGGAAATCCTCACTCATGTATCAGCATATCAGAGCACAGGATACTCTATTTTGCTTGATGATGGCTATTGGCGTGTTTTGTCATTGACAGTGGAATTTAATGAAACTTGATGCAAGTGATAAGTGGTACAATCAGTCAGCAAAGTGAATCGGCGTAGTTTTACTGCAGGGTGTATATACCTCACAGCATCACATGGTTACATCACTCATTTACTGCACAATTTCCCAAATGAAGCTGGTCTGTGTGAAGACCCTGTAGGTCACTTAAACTTGTAAGTAATCACGTATCTTACCTGACTTCAATGATACGTCTTAGCTTTTGCCATAGCTCCAACCCATCCTATATCTTGAATGTGACGTTTGACAGACTTTTCAGAGACTGTGCAATGAGCTGTTGAATTTAGTAGATATGGTCTGTTGGAAATGTAATTAATCCAATTAATTTGATATAAATCTAATTTACTAAAGACAGTAATGTAGCTTGGTGTCCCCTATAACCTGAGATATAAAATGTTAAAGCAGAAGTAAGCGATCCGGTGGTTTTGGCTAACTTCCTGTCAGCCGATGGAGTTAGCAGTCCCCGCCCTCGTCATGGATCTATTGGTCCTCGTCCCTATACGTCACCACATTCACGCGCATCCCTTGGCTGCACGCACAGAGAGGACCGCCCCTTTATGCCGTTCTCTCTCCTTATTGGATAAAGGTTGTAGGATACAAGGAAAGTTTTCTCCTCGGCTTACAGCAGAGCAGAGTGACTGACAGACCCGTGTTTCAGACCAGAACACATTGCTGTCAGAAGATATAACTATTTAAGACATATATTAACACAAACATTCCGCTTACTTCTGCTTTAAATAAATGTTAAAGACATAGGAATGGCTGCTAAATTTGTTTAGTTTTATTTATTAATCATGTTAATGTTTGGTCAAAGGCCCATGTCATTTATAGACTACGTGATGGTTCCACTGTTTCTCAAACTGAGGACATTTCAGTGAGCCATGACTCAGAGGAGATGCCTCAGAGATGGCTGATAGCCCTCCTGAAGGATTAATATGATGGACCATGTCATTTCACTGCTCATAAAAAATGGCTTTCAAAAGACAGCTCTATGTTGTTTGAAGTCTTGAGTGTATTGATCTTATACTCACTACCCTGTGTGTATTCAGTCTCTGTACAGGAACTTCTCATCAGTGAGTCATTTAGAAGAACAGGGGTCAGGGGTCAATTTTCTCCTGTGCCGGTCTACGAAATTACAGCCCACACTGTTTTCTTATTCAACAGCCATGCAGATAGTTGATTATATCTGCCCTTATCGATATTGAAATATCTGTAGCTAGAGGTAACTGCCATCACCACAAGTTGGGCTGAATTTCAATAGTGATGCAAGAACCTGAGGCTGCCCTTTGTCCTTAAAACCATCCAATTCCTCTGTTGGGAATTGGGATTAGGCTGTATGAAGAGACACCCACCCTCCCTTCACCAGCACAGACCACACCAACCCTAAAAAAAATGTATATGCAAACAACTTGCAGCATTTTAATTGTAAAATTATTATGGCAAGAATTCAGTTGCAACCGTTTAGTGCATTTAAATTAACTGCATACACCAGAAAAAAACACTTAAAGCAACACAATGTAAGTTACTGGTACTGGTACTCTGGTTGAGAATGGCAACTGTCTACTACCTGTTTCATCCCCAGAGAAGCACAGTAGCTTACGTGAATTCATTGCCATTGCCAGATACCGTTTCCGGTACCAGTGCCCTTGCCGGTAACGTTGCCTTTGTTTGCCGATGCCAGTGTTGCCATCGCTGGTACCGGTGGTGCCACTACCAGCACCGTTGCCCTTGTCGGTACCAGTGCCATTGCTGTTTCCATTGCCGTCACCCTTGCTGGTACCGGTGACGTCGCCTTCCCAGTACCATGCTGTCGCCGTTGCCAGTGCTGTGCAAACCACCATAGGATGCAGGAACAAGGACCACGGTGGCGCTGTGTTCCTACCCGATCGGGAGAGTTACATAGTAGAGTTGCAGCCGGTGTAATCCTCTTCTGGCTGCAGTAGCGGCACTATTCATCCTGTAAATCGTTTTTCTACCACTTCAATTTATTTTAAAGTCGAAAAACCACATTGTGTTGCCTTAAAAGCACTGCAGAATGTTGAATAACCTGCTATTTCATATCAACAAATGACCACTTAATCTGTTTCAAAGCCATGGACACATACAGAACCTTCTTTAGATGTTCCAAGGTATTAGTTTAAAAGCTTTCAATAATAATGGCTAAAGACGTGAGAAATGTAAACACTCAAATTCTTCCATAGATGTGTAGAGTAACTGATGTTGGGTGAGCAACAGTAGCCTGTTTCATATGGATGAAGCCCACAGGTTAATTCACAACACTCCCAGATGACACACACTTTTCTCTGTGAAGCATTGCATGACATACTGTCGCCCACAGTTTTCTCTCTCCTGTCGTTGTTATCTTTCCTTCTATTTTTGAGGCCTGATTTCACTTTAGAAAATTATGCTCTAACAGCTCCTGGCCTGCAGTTCAATGCTCGTCTCGTACTGTTTGCAACAGATTTCGGAGTTGTAAATTTAAGGAAGGGTGGAAATGTGGTCAGTCCAATCCATATTCTACTGCGTGAGGATAGGTAAATGATTTAATATTAAAGAAAATTACCTTAAGTTTTCAAAAATGTTAACACTCTTGTCAGTCACAGGCTTTTAAAATCATCTTGAAGCTTTCTGCTAGTGATATTTCATTTAATTGACTTCAAGTTTCTGTCTAATTTCTCAAGGCTTTAAGGATTTCTTCACCCACCCAAGACCATCGCCCAGTAAAAGCTGTTTAATGTTGATGTCCTTGAGTTTGACATCTTAATTCCACTAGATACTGGGAAGTACTCATCGCTGCAGTGGGTATTTCTTTACTCATGGAATGTCAGGGTATATCTTTCACCACTGTGTGTTTTATGAAACATGTATCCCTAAACATGAGGATTTTTTCCCACTCTACATGAGGTGTTGAACTTTAACCAGGTTACATAACAACATACTGAAGTCTGATTTTCAGTGGAAGTCCCAGAGGGACAGGGAATTGTTACATTACCTAACAGTATTTGCAGTCTAGCAATCATCTTGACTCCACTTTACAGTATAAGCTGCCATATTAAGTCCACCCACACTGAGGCAATGAAATGTGCTTTATGTGTGTATGTGTGTTAAGATTTGTATTTTGTGTATTTGCCTCAAAGCAAAGATTTGCATTGCATTCTACAAAGGTCCTGGATCAAGCTCAAAACTAGGATGTCATCTTTTTACATGGTACATGCCGTAGCCCACTAAGACTGGCTGAACAGCCAGCATAGCATTTTTCCATTCCTGGCTGGAGGTTTTGTTAGACAAATCTTCACATTTACGGCAGCATCTTCTGTTCAGATCATATGGGTATGAGGCCTTTTTCAGATCCAGATTTCTACAGGACAAAAGGTCTTGTCAAGCTGAAGTACAAGCAATGTGTATTAAGAACAAAAGCTCTAATCTCTTAGCTGGAAAATGAATGCATGTGGTATAATTTACAACATTAGTAGGATTATTGCAGCGTTAGCCTTTTTCAGCAAGGGTTATGGAGGAGGGGAGCTTAGACATGACCTCTTCACAAATCACAGCCCATACGTGGCTGTGATTTGGGACTTCGCAAGTAAACTTCCCTCAATTTTACGAAGGTTAAAATGGACACCAACATTCTTTCCCAGCAACTATTCTGAATATTTGTGCAGAGGAAAAAGCATTTTGCTGATTTAAATAATGTAAATGAATGTGAAAGCGGGTTAAAGTCCAGGCAACTTTGTATTTCTCAAAATGAAAACATTGATATTCTGTTTTTGAATTTTTCTTTTCCTTTTACACGCATACACTGTATACAATATGAATATTCAAAATATTTAAAGCAGCTGAATGGCACAGTATCACCACCACCCTTGGAACAGCAGATTGTGGTTTAAATTCAAGTCCTGGTCAGTTAAGCTCCCCAAGCTGCTGATACACATGCCTGTATGGAGTACAATGACATGATGAATACATGGGGAAGATGGCCCCTTGGGATGAACTGAATGAGAGTGTGCCTCCCATTGCAAAAGACAAGATAATGAGAAGGAGGTGGTACTGTCGGACTGAGCCTCTCCATGGGATGTGGGCAGATAGAGGAAGTGGCTGGCAAGTCAGAAGAGGCTTAGGGGTAGACAGGGGCAGCACAGCAGACCCTAAGCACCAGATCCACAGAGGCACGGGTCTGCCCCAGCAGAAAGGGCCCAAGTGCAGACTGTACAAAGATGCCCCCAAGACAGTCCAGCACACAGAAGCAGGATGCACAATGCAGCTGCGACAGAATACACTGAGGGGCACAACCAAGTGTCTGGGATAGTGTTCAGGAACATTATGTGTCAAGTATGGATTACAAGAGTCTTTTTGGGACGAATCACCAAGTGCTTTAGAACAACAGAGCTTAGAAAACATAAAGAAGGCCAAGCAAGAGGAAATCAAGAAGTACCTGGGGCTGAGAGAAGGACAGGTGTGGAAGAGGAAGTCCAAAGGAGCATTAACCCCAGACATTGACCCCCAGCAGATTCCAAGAACAACATCTGAGGTCTCTGTCCAGATTAGTTCAGTCCTAGGATCAGTTAAAATGCTGTGCAGTACCCTCAAACCGCCAGGCCTCTGGTCCAGGACCCAAGAAACACCACCCTCAGAGTGATGAGTGAGATTTCTTTTGTTGTTTTGTTTTTTTTGTTAATTTATACAGACTCACATATATATTGTTATATACTGTATATTACACTGGAAATAATTAGCGGTTTGATAGCACTATCATTGATAGCACTATAGTTTACAGTACATATTTCACAACAATGATAATAACTCTACTATTATGAATTTAGATGTTCTAGCTGTACTTAAAATTAAGAAGGATGTTTTCTCACATTGTAAACTTCTAAATTAAATGCTGCGTGTGCTGTTTGTTTTTTTCAATTGAGACATTTGGTCTCATTTTTGATAGCATACTATGCATTTGCATTGTAGTGTCTATGAATGCGTGCGCTCTGTGCTTGACAGACAGAAGGGTTTTGTTTAAGGTCAAATGCCACGGCTGATCCAAACAATCTGCAGCAGGGCTGTGGTGCAACTGTGACATGTGTCATATCCTATTTATTATCATAATGTCAGCTTGAAGGAGCATCAATCCAGTCCAAAAGGTCAATAGTTCAAAATCCAGTTTCACTATAAAGTTTAGAGAGGAAGTACAGTGTAAAAGCTGAGAGAAAAACTCACTGACCTGAGCAGAGGATAGACAAACATTACCACCAATATAAATCACCACAGAGCTCAATCTCCCTTGCTGACTTGTGTGGGCTATAGACCTAAGATTTGTGTTTTCTCAACAGTTTTAACGTCCGTAAAATTGTGTTGATTTTTGATGATTCTGCAAAAACTAGGATTATATTTCATAACAAAAAATACACAACCGAAACAACTTTCTTAAAGTTAGGAAACCTGTGGTTATCGTATAGGTTAAGGTAAATAAAATAAGGGTATGACTGTCATGGTTAAAAAAAAAGGAGGGTAAAATTGGCAGAGTGCCTCAGACAATTATGATGAATTCTTTATGAAGCCCAAATTCTACAGTATGTCTAGAACTCCTTGACATTTCCTGTGTTAAATGAAAAATATATGAGAAGAACTCATTGCTCAGGTGGTGATGGAAGCATTGGAAAAAAAGAAAAGAAAAAGTTTGACAGTGGGTCAATTTTGATCGTCCTTTACAGATAAGCAAGATGTATGAGTCAGCAGACATGTCAGTCCGCTGTCCCACGGATGCTGTGGGACAGTCACTGCTTCCTGCTGGTTTCCATACTTTTTACTGAGCAAATGAACTGAGCAGGATTTTACAGTATCGACATACTGATGCACGAGACTGCTGCAATCTTTCCTTCCTGAATTGTCACAGACTGCATCAGTTCCTAGAAATAGGAACACATTCCATGGACATTTTTTTTTGCTTCTGATGCAATCTTTGTGTAATGGCACTCTAAATAAAGCTGAATGAAGCTATATTTTAAAGACATCCCATTAGCAGAGAGGAGTGAAAAGAGGAAAATCCCATAAACCGGGTCAGAAATGAGTGGTCCAATTCTAAGGGGAAATTACTTATATTTCTGAATGTCAATCCAAATAATTTTATGCAGTACCTACTTACACTAATCCAGCCTGTTTTAGCATGGCGGCAAAAGCCCATAGAAAGTGTGTGTCAGACAGGGAGGAAAATAAAATAAAGGAAATTTAAACAGCCATTCTAGTTTTATGTTCACAAATCTGAGCCAAGTGTGTGTTACAGTTGAGGAGTGTACAGTGAGCTACCACAATGTAGAAATGCAGACATGCACTGAATATCCTCCACTGCTTCAGACAAGCTTTGTATGTGCATCTGGGGATAGATTAAGGAGTTTGGAGTGACTGTTTTTTTTTTTTTCCTGTTATGTTCCTCTGACTGTGCATCGTTTCATTTAAGAGCGTCAAAGTGTCTCTCTGTTCATGCTGCTTTACTCAAGACATGCCCTCCCACTTTTCTTCTTATGTAACACCCAACATCCATCATTTCTTACACCGCTGTGCTAAGACATGACAAGACAGACAAATGTCAATGTTGTGTGAGTTGATGGGAGGGGTGTTGTGTTTGTTGCTGAGATATGACAAGACAGTCAGACATCAACTAAAAGGTTACACGGACAATCAGCCTCAAAAATGGCTGAGAGCTGCCACGACAACAAATCAGTAGTGTTGATGAGGGCTGGTGCTAGGGGCGCTGGTAGGGAGCGTGTGTGTGTGTGTGTGTGTGTGTGTGTGTGTGTGTGTGTGTCATTTGCCATCAGAACAGATGTCTCTGCTGCCTGTCATTTTGATGTAGAACTACATCAAACCATTTTCCTTGATAGCTGGTGACAATAGTTTGACACGTTCCACCTAACTGCTTAGCTGCTGGTGGGCAGGCCCTCATTCTGCTTCTGGTCGGACCATCTGATTTTTTTTTTTTTTTTTTTATGTTGTATTCGGGGGGGGGGGGAAAGTAGGTTTCAAAGTTTCACAGTCATTAGTCTTTTTTTTCCTTTTAGAAAGCATTTGGAATTTCCCTGGCGTAATTTCTGCCCTCACACGCTCACAGAACATAAATAAACAAAACGTTGGTACAGTCGTTTTGCACAGCTCAGTGCAAATTACAGTGGAAACTCATTTATCTGGAGCCAGTGGGAATGGAGGCTGTTAAGATGGCTGGGACTCGTTCACTCATTCAAATGCTCACATGTGAGGCTTGAGTAAATTGAAAAGCAGTTGGTGAACACATGAATGTCCACAGTGAGAGCATATGCTTTAATTGGGTGAGACCCACTGGGAAGTCATCTTGGCATTTACAATTGTATGACCATATAAACTAAATGTAACTATATTATCTTGTATTTCTTTTAATTCAATTTTATATGATTTAACAGCATTGCATTAATGTCCTTATGCATTAAAACAAGTCTTCAACACTACCCACAGGCTATATGTAATATAAACACATTCTTACTCTTGTGCAAGCAAATTGTCTTGTTATGGGGTCAACCATGTTGTGTGCTTGCATATCTATAAATGTCGTGTTTACCCTAAAACATTAGAATAGATTTGCATAGCAGTATGTTTTTTTGTTGGCTGTGTGACATTCAGATAAATTACTTTCCGCTTTTTCTCTTCATTCATTATTAGGATTATACATATAAGGCATTAATCAAGGCTTTGCGTAACCGGTCTGCATCCACTTACTGCTCCACTCTCCCTCCTGAGTTCCTCGTGTCCTCATACTCTTCGGCTGGGTAATTACCTGAGCTTGTAATAAGCTAGGGACTCAGACATTAATGTAGTTTAGTTCTCTGTGGTGTAACATGCTGAGGCAAGCCATCCACTTTCAATTACACTTGCGCACACGTGCGTGTATCATTGAACACACTTAACACACACTCACACATACACATAGACACACTACATCCCTGGAGTGTGAAGCCTACAGGTAATTACTGTGCCACAGCGCTGTCTTTCACACCAGTGTCCCTCTGATCAATACTGGCTAGCAGCTCTATACTGTGATTCCTGAGGGATTTCTGTTAAAGGTATAAATCTGGCTGCTAAAGACTTTCGTGGAAAGAGGCGGATCGGTACAAAATATCCTTTTCAACAAGTTCTTAAATCAAATATTGACTTACATCTTTACATCTTTTTTGAAGGACTCAGGTAGCTCTTAAAGTAGTAATGAAACGACATGAGCAAATGGTGGTCTGGTGATCTAACAGCACTGGATCAGAAATCTCTGAAGAGTTGTGTGCTTTTCCCCGGGCTCCTGTCCCAAGTTCTAAAATATAGTAAATGACCCTACAGGACATCATGCTGCCACTGCCTTTGTTCTTCTCCCGGACAATCAAATTTGTTTTCCTTACTCGTGAAAACTCATGAAAGGAGGCGCGACAAACAGGACAAACAGCCAATTCTGAACACCTTTAACTGTCATTTTGCGCACTTAAAAAAAATACATTGAAAGGCCAGAAACTGGATAACCTCTGTTTAGAAGATTTTTTTCTTTTCTTTTTTTCCATTAGGGCTAGTGGGACTTGTCAGTGGCCATCTGTATGAAAATCCTGAAGATACTTTCAATGAAACATCCAGATTGGTATTAATATAGCATATGATGTTATTTTAGAAGACTAGAGGCAGTGAGACAATCTCTGAAGATAAATGATGGCATCTGTCGGATGTTACAGCCAATTCAGGAACTCCAAAGAACAGAAGGAAGCCTGGAGGTGGAGGGGGACAAATGGTGTAGCAGGCGCTGTCCCTCTTACTGTCTTGCCATCCCTTCTTGACAGAGAGGTGAAAGACAGGGAAAGACGAGAAGAATTTGTGGAATGTGTAAGAGAAAGAAGCCTCTGTGAGGAAGGAAAGAAATGGAAAAGAACACACACCAGGAGAGAGAAAGCAGGAGAGACACAGATGTAAATGGGCCTCAGGAGGGTTTCTGAGACTGACAGACTGCTGCCACAACTGTACCGTGCGGTGGGTAAACTGTCAAAACACTGGCTGGTCCAGCTGGCAGTTCGTCCCTTCCTCTTTCTTTTCCAACTTTTATTCTTCTTCCTTTGTTGCTGCTCCCCCCAAAAAGAAACTTTCACCACTGGTTTTCCAGCCAGTCTGAGACTAACATTAAAGGAAGAACAACATTTTGTGGAAAAGGAGTGTGTGTGTGTTTTTCTTTACACTGGGCAATGGTTCTCAGTGTATCGGGGCAAACCTGATATATTATTAGTAACCTCCTTATTCGGCCACTCTGATCTCAGACCTCCTGGACCAAAACATCCGTTTCCTCCTGGGAGAGTTTTGGCTGTCTGGCGTTGCGTGCAGTGCACATCATCCACTGCGTAGTTAAAGGTGAGATGAGCTTGTTTGATTGGTGAAGATCTGAATCGGCTGTGTTAAAGGGATAGTAGCATTTTTTTTAAGTGGGGTTGTATGATCTACAAATAGCCCCTAAGTACTTTAATTGCAGTAGAAGACTCTCTGCACTCCTCCCGTTAGCAACGCCAGCCCATAGCCCTGCCCAGAGATTTACAACATACATTGTTGTGAACAGACCCAAAGAAACGGCCTATTTTCGCGGCCTAAAAGAGGTTTTATCTGAAAAAAAATACGCAGTTCCATTGTTCGCTATAATATAATTTTTTCCAGCCCCTCAATCTCTGGGCAGGGCTATGGGCTGGCGTTGCTAACGGGAGGAGTGCAGAGAGACTTCTACTGCAATTAAAGTACTTAGGGGCTATTTGTAGATCATACAACCCCACTTTAAGAAAATGCTACTATCCCTTTAATCCCACTCCACGCCTTCTCTCCTCTCTCTTTCCCACTCACGCCTTCTCTCCTCCCTCTTTCCCACTTGCGCTGGTAGGAGGGACGGAGGTGGGAACGTGGAGTGTTTGCGCCTGGCTGCGCCATGCACGAAACTTGCAAAATGAACGTGGACACACCCCACTGGTGCGGTGCACCTGCACTGTGCCTAGACTGCGCCTGGTCTATGAAACTAGAGCCCAATACGATGCTGCATTGAAACATTTTGTAACTTGATTCAGCCATGGGAAATGTGTTTTCATTTTTAACCTTTCCGGATAAAGGGCAAGGCCTTCTGTCACTCTTATATTCTACAGTCACACAGGTCAGAATGAACTCAGTTAGAGACAATAATACAAACTCTTCCTGCCATTTGTGGTTATAGTTTAGGCTACACTGCAGTCTAGCAATTCACTTTAACAGTTTCCGTACTGTCACCTTTCCTACCTACAAGTATTATAGTAGTATTAAAGTAAATGCATTACAATGCAACTTGAACTGAACATCATATATTACAAAGTGGAGACACATCTTTTCATTATTTTTCCTTAATTCCCTAAGGCCCAGTGCTTTTCTGTGATTATGTCAGAAAGCTTTGAGCTTACCACAATAAATCTGAAGCAAATCCTTATCTGATAAGTGTGTTCCCAAAGGAACTAAACTAAAGCAGGGAAAGCTCCTGGGCTTTGACACCATGTGAAAACACCTTTAGATTATCTGACATCATGTCATCACGTGATGGAACAGAAACTGCTCACTCGACTTAATCAAGTCACTGGCTTGTTCTGCTTGTATGTATGACGTTGGTACGGGGCACCTGTCATGCTGAATCAGTCATCAGACTGCAGAGACCGAGTGGCAGGGGAGAAGATAAAGATACTGATGAACTGTTGTGCTTGTTTAATGGACAGAAATCTCAGATGGTTAGAAATAGTGGGATGTGAGCAGCTAGGTACATCTAGGTATCTCATTGTAACTGTTTGTGCGTGAGCCAGAGTTTATTTGCAGGGTTATACAAACTCTCTCTCTCTCTCTGTGTTTGTGTGTGTGTGTGTGTGTGTCACACTGACTGATAGCCATGCCCCTCCAGCCCAGTATGTGTTGCCCTGGGAGACCCAGCAATAAACACACAGTCATCCTTCAGCCATGAATCTCTGCCAGCCGCCTCATCTAGCGCTCTCCACCCAGAGCCACACACACAAACACCCCGCTAGGATGCTGTAAATTCCATCGTAGCCATGCTACAGTAGCTCCATGGGCGTCCTCCCCGGCCACTGTTGTGCTCCACCCATCCATCTAGAGCGAGGCCACACCCCCTCACCACCACCACCCACCCCTCAAAGGTCCAGGGTTATGACTCTGGAATAAAACATTAGTGCTGTATATAAAGCAGTGTCCAAAAAAAATGGAGACAAGCATAGAGCAAGTTCTTACATAATGTAGCTAGCTGTGCTAATCTCAATAGTGGCAGCAAACATCAGTCTGGAAACCACAGAACATTATGCTGGATATGAAAAACATTTAAACAGATTAAACTCTCTTTTGATGTCACTGTTTTACATGTACAAATATCAGGAATGTCTTTTAAGGTGGAGTGTTGCTCAAGACGTGGTGACAGAACAGTACAGGCCAATTTTCATTTTAGAACTCCTCTGGAACTGGCAAAAAAAACATTCAGTATGCAAATGAGCAGGTGGTTTATTTAAGGTGAGCACAAAAGCACAGGATTATAACTGTAAAGTTAATAGCAATCAAGAACAAATTATAATATGTATGGTTTAGATCTTGCCTATTAAAAAACTTAAATAATTGGGTAAAAATAACAAAAGATACCCATTTTTGCATGGTCTCTGTGGATCGCCTCATAGAGTTTATACATCAGGAGGTCACTGAGATCTGCAGTTTTTTTGCGAGATGAAAAGTTGCATGAAAATAAGTTTGAAATGAATATGAGTCCTTTAAGTTAAAGGTCACCAGAACATGAAAATTAGAAAGGTCTTATTGAATGTATCATCATAGTTGGAGGAGGACAGACATGGAGATTTCAATGCATAAGTGATGTTACCATGTGTACCCATGTGGAGCATTGCAGGGTCCAAAGAATCAACATCACTTCAATATTGCTATGTTCAATGTCATCTGTTTGCAAGTATTTGGTCATAAAACAAAGTAACAAACAAACCATCCAATGTGTCACAATAAACAAGTATAACAGCTTAGTCTGTAAAGGTTATTTCATAGATGGAAATTCAACAAACAATGAACTAATGAAAATTGTTCAGTACATGGAAATACATTTCTATTAAGCAATAAAAGACAATAAACATGTCTAAGACAATTGATAGTAAGATGCTTCAGGGAGGTTAATGATCAGTGCTGTGGATTTGTAGGTGTTGATGTCATTATCATTTGCAGTTGGTCATTCTCATTCACAGACATGTTTCCTCACTGTGTTTGACTTTCTAACCTGCTAAAGGATATGTAGCAGGTTAGTAGCAGCTAAGCAGCAACATTTAGCTGCTGTTACTGTGGTGTGAATATGAGCTACAAAGAAACAGCATAACAGCATCTTGGGTATTAAAGATTAAAGAGCTGCATTGCTATCAGTCTTTCCGATGCCTGCAGCTAGAATGACTTCAAAAAGCATTTGCATTGGTGTGTGTGCATGCACGTTTGCACAGGTTTCATCATAACACGTAAAGTTTTTCATGACCTGGGGATGATGCACTGACTTCAAACAGAGCCAGGTGAGCAGGAACCACAGTGACTACAGTGCGAGGCACAGTGGAGGGCTAAATGCTGCAGTTGACATACATGCATTTGCCAGTTAAAGTAGATTCCCTGGGCCTAAAATCATACAGCGAATCACATAATTCAAATAATATCTTGCCGATACAAACACACTCAGAACAACTTTCTAATTGATGTAGATTCATGTGTATTTGGTGAGAACGTCTGACAGGCGCAAGAGTGGTTAAACTACAGTAGAAGCAAATTTAGTTATTTCCACTTCTACTGTGCATAGATGGCAAGGATGGTATTCATTAGTACATGGAAATTTCTTTTTTTCACATGAGCACAATCTGAATAATACCGGCATGCAGCAGTGTCATAGCACACAACTTATTTTGAGGATTGAGGAGAGCATTTTACAACAAAGTTAGAAACGTGGCTAATCAACCAGCTATGAAATGTGCCACTTCTGTTTAGATTCAACAAAGTAGTATCTTAGAACTCCCTCCAAAATATGACACTACCACTGTATGAATATTCATGCAAAACAAAACTTCTGGTTAATCAGCTTTCAAAAAACACATTTCAAGTGTGAGTCACTGTCTTATTTCTCTCTTCTTTTTTTCTTTTCTTTTACTACAGTTAAATTATATGAATTCTGCCTCAAAATATGGGAGTCCTTCAGCCAGATGAGGCTTTCAACAGCGCTGTTTAGAGAAATTATCACATGGTGAGAAGGCCACAGCACAGATCCATTATTAAAATTAAAAACGTATGTATATTGTCAATAATCTCTTCTAAATGGAACTTCTACCTTTGCTTAACTAAAAACTTAAAGTTGTCGCCGCCTAAACGAAAGGCACATCCGATGAAATAGTTTGCCGTTTTCATCCGCGAACGTTGCCGTTTTCATCCACGAACGTTGCCTAAGTCTAAACCAGATGATAATGGGGTACCCCATCATGATATATATTTTGAAAGCTGAGTTATGATAGATCTGTTCCTCAATTTCCTAAGATTTTTTTTAGCCTACTTGTGTCAGTGTCTGTATGTATCTTGGATCTATAATCACTTTAAAGCAAAACACTTGCCATTAGATTAGTTTATATCAGTATTCTGAGCACTAGGATCTCTGGTAGATTGCCATTAGAGTGCCAAGTTGCATCGATGTGTGTTGACTGTATGAGTGCATGATAAAGAGAACTAGATAAACCTTTACACAAGGATCAAGGACAGAGCAGAGGGAGGATTACAACTTTCATGAAGCTATTAAAGCCCGTGATACTGAGGCGCACACCAGCAGATAGACGGAGGGATTGAGGAGACGAGGATAAGGCACATGAGGGATCAAGAAAGAATGTAAACTGGAAAAAAGCTGATATTCTCTGTGATGGTTCTGTTCCTCCTTATCTGGAACTCACACACAGATGTCCAGGATGTGCAGGTGTGAAAAACAGAGGTTCACAACACAGGGACGTCTGTGGACATTAAGATGGAAATTCATGAGGAAAACAAACAGATAATGTATCTGAGTGAAAATCTCTGAATATTGACTGATACAAAAATCCTCAGTCTTTATGAGCGTCTAGATTGGGATCATTTATCTCCATTGGTTTTGGTTCTTGAAACAGAAACTGCATTCCCAAAGTGGCAGTTGTTCATTACAGAATTCAATTTCTTATTAATTTCATCAAATTGCAAATGTCTACATCTTTTCAAATGCTTAAGCACAGGTAGCCTACAGTTAGCACAATTTCCAAGTGAATAGATCTTGTTGATCTAAACTGATTGATTGATTCTCAGTCTAATGGCTGTTCTCTCCAAAACATGTCATCATTTCATTGTATAAGTCATCACATGCACAATAGTCTGATCAATCGTCAAATTCAAGAACACAATACCATGAATACCATATATTTATTTGCAGCATCGTAGGCTACATATAATCGTCCTTGTTTTTTTTGTTTACGTGTTTATATTACAGTATATGATGCTGTATACATTTTCGTTTTACTCTGATGTATGGAAGTTACTTTATGTGTGTGAATAAAAATGCTTACAATTTCAGTTTTATGCACAACTGTATTCTGTTGGCTAGACAAAAAAAGTTACTGTAATATAAAAGTTTAAAGTTTATTTAGTAAATATCTAAGGGCGGATTCACACCAGGCTCATTTGGTCCGCTTACTGTAAAACGGACTTTTCCTCTGGTGCGGACTTTTTGAGGAGGTGTGAATACAAACCAGCGGACTCTGGTGCGGATCAAACAAGTGGACCGAGACCACCTCTGCAGCTGGGACTCGGTCCACTTGTTTGATCCGCACCAGAGTCCCAAACGAACCCTGGTGCGGTTCGCGTACGGTGTGAATGCAAACCGAACCTTTCCCGAACCAAATGCAAAATCCAAGCGCCTTTTTGGATTCAACAGGCTTCCATTGTTGTCAGAAAATGTGGAAATTATCAACAATGAGCCGTGGGTCAATAAGCACAGATAGACACGCTGCCTCCTTGATATTTGGTCAGTGGAAAACATTTATCAGATGCTGGAGAGGACGCACCCGTCGCAGTTAAGGATGCACATTTTGCTGTGCCGTCCTTTTTTTTCTTTTCTTTTTTTAGCGCACCATCCTTCAGACTAGGGGTGTCAACATCTACACGTGTAAACGTGTAGGCTACACAACAAATCATAACCGTTTAGAAAAATCAATAGCCGTTTACACGTCTTTTTTTGTCCCTCCTCGTTCATTTCTCACCAATATATAGGCTATAGTATTTTTAGGGGTGATAATGTTGCCTGAAAGCTTCAGATAATAATGGACTGCGTGTCAGTCCCCCCTCACTTTATCTCCGCGTAGCCTGCCCGTCTCTCTCCAGCTGTCCTTTCAAAATAAAGGCCGGGGGGAAAAAAAAAACACCGACTCCTCCGGCCTGTACTGCGAAGGAGGCTCAACATCGCCAGGCTTTGTGTTCATGTTCCAGCTTAACAAAACCTCAAGCCCCGGCCCGAGTTAACACGGTAGCCTACTATGAAGCTGGTTATCAACTTGCTCCTGACGCGAGGAACGTCCCTCATCTGAACATCTGCAGGCGGAGACGCTCAGAGAAAGAAAGTAAACAGCAGCGGATCAGCTGATCTCTCCGTACAAACGCAGACAGGCGGCCGCCTCAAA
The DNA here is from genome assembly GCF_045865225.1 of Trachurus japonicus. Lineage (NCBI taxonomy): Eukaryota > Metazoa > Chordata > Actinopteri > Carangiformes > Carangidae > Trachurus > Trachurus japonicus. The sequence continues at coordinate 9,985,049 of NC_140910.1, forward strand.
ATTTATAATGCAGAAAAAACCCTGGTCTGAGTACGCTGATAATTTTTATCCAATGACTGAGCGACTGTGGGACACACGTGCTTTTGTTTGCAAAGTTGATCCGCTTGTGAAAAAATGCAATGTGAATACAAACCGCACCAAGTAAAAAAATATTTAGTCCGCACCAAAGCAAGTGAACTATCGGACTTTCCTGGTGTGAATACGCCCTAAGATTAACAGCTGCATGTACAGAAAACAGTCTTTATCAAGACTTAAAAGGTGGAACCACCCATCTGTGCAGTTTCATATTGTGTACATAGTCAGTTATATGTGAGTGACTTTTCCTGTGGCTGCACTGCTCTCAGCTCCACCCAACTGTACTCTGAAAATCCAAACACACAGGTTGGATGATGGCTCAGAGACGCTGTGTACAGTTTAAATGTCACAGACTTTCACATCAGCTGGTGACCTGTTGTTGCACTCCAGCTGCCTGGCAGTTAAGTTTAGTCTGCTCTGTTAATGAGCGACATTTTCTTACAAGTACAGAGACTTAGGAATGTTGAGTTGGAGAGTTGGAGTTATATTGTTTTCAGGTTGTGAATCTGTCTCACTACTGTGTTTTGAGATACTTCTCAAAACATCCTGACAGAACTTTTTTTCAAATTTAGCAAAAACATTCCTCAGGAGTCAAGTATGAAGTGATTTTTAGTCATCAAAGATCAAAGGTCAAGATCATATTGACCTCACAAAACATGGTTTTGGCCTTGTGAATGTATTTTACCAGTGTTATGGGATTTCCTTCATTTCTTTTCAATGTGTTCCACTTGTACACAAGCATGAAAACTGAAGATTGCAGTTCACATACACAGCTGGTAGAAACTTACCCAATACACACAAGGCTGCCAAAGAAGTACAAAGTACTGAATTTGGGATTTGGATACTTTTATGAATGAGACATTTCAGTTTTTGATTATTAATGACTTTGTTAAACCTCTCATTATTATTGAGTGCAGAATGATGGACTAAAATCCAAAAAGTGAATTGGTCTGAATGGATGGGTAATGAATGGGCAACTTAAAGGGACAACGAGGAGTTTTGGAAAAGCGAAGCGTTTTCACACTACATTTATGAGCCTCCGCGCGCACCGTAAAATTCTTTGACCGCCGCAAGACAGACTCATGTTTTCATTCATCAAGAATTAAAGTCAGAGGTTCAAAGAGGTTCACATACCGTTGTAGTTCCGACCATAAACGGCGATTCCGCGCCGTTATTCTCATGACTCGCCACGAAGGAAATGCTGGTCGGCTCGACCAGCATTTCCGCCACCACTAATAATAACAAAATAACGATAGAGACAGAACGATATATTTATCGAAAATGGAGCCATTAACAAGTGTGGGTAGCGGAGATTCATCCACATTAACGTGAGACTTTTTTATAACCCAATAGAAACTCCTCGTTGTCCCTTTAACTCTCTCCTGTGCTTCATTAATCGCCCGTCGTCCGATTCTCCTCCTCTAGAAGAGTCATTCACCCCCTTCAAACACATCCTTGCTTCAGGATCTGTCATCATTTTTTAAATGGGAAAAGATCAAATACAACATTTGTGGTTTAACAGACAAATTTTTATAGATGTTGGAGGCCTCTAATCTCTCACTTTCAAAGAATGCAATCTACAGTATCTCACTGAACTAAAATATCATGGCATGATGGTTATAACTTACTAGAGATCCAGGAAGTACATGTTTTTTGTTGCTGTTTTCTGTTTTGTTGTTGTTGTTGTTTATTGTTCTTTTCTTCTTGCTTGTCTATGTTTTTTTCACTGCTATGCAGTTGTGCACTGCATATTAAAAAAAAACTGATGGACAGGTGTAGCAGCAACAGTTAAGACACAATTAACCTTTATAATAGGAATAAAAAGAGGAATGTGTCTGAAAACATTTTTTCCAACTTCATAGGCAACAGTCTATACTGAGATAAACTGAAATACAAAAGTGACACCCATCCCTCATCCCTTTATCAAAGCAATGGCTAATTATACATTCAGCTTATATCAGCAAGCTCATAAAAGACATAAAACTGTTTCCTGATTCCCTAATAGAAATACTCATTAAGTTATAACAATTTCAACATGTTTGCAAAGGCAGCTATTCAACATGAACAAAATTATCTGTGCATCTGCATGATTGATGGTCCTGGTGGACCTGCATCAGCAAGGATTTAAAACGATACTTAAAAACTTTGCATTTTGGTTGAGTTTGGCAGTGCCAGTGGACCAAAGCGCTGGTGTTTTGCCTGAAGAAAGACCCCATTTCCCATGAGCACCAGTGTATATAGCATCGTAAACATTCTGATCTCCCGGTCGCGTGCAACAACTCTGTGCTGACCTGGGGTCCGTTTCACAAAGCAGGTTTAGTGAAAACTCTGAGTTTGTTAACCCTGAAATGAGGGAAACTCTGGGTTTTCCGTTTCAGAAAGGGAGGTAACTCGTTATAATGGAGACAAACTTGAAACACACATTTGGAGTTGCACCTGCTCAAACACATAATGTTGAATAAGTCTTGAGATTTCTTTTTTTCGATTAATACTCACGTATTGTCCCATGGTAAAAAAAAAAAAAATCAGAGCTCACATCCATTTGCCGCTGCTACAGGATCTTTTTTTCTTTTTTTTGGGGGGGGGGAGTATGTATCTGTGTCAGCATTCATACGTCACTCCGTGAGAAGTGGGAGGGGCCAGCCTTTTTTTTGCTGGTTGCCATGGTGAATCATGTTATCTTTGTTCCATTGATGAGGGCTTTTCATCTCCCCGTAACTCAGGGTCAAGTTACTCAGAGTTGATTGAACTAACTGTTACCACCTGTTCTGAAACCCAAAACTCTGATCAACTCAGAGTTCAGGATTAGACTCAGAGTTTGTTGAACCTGCTTTATGAAACGGACCCCTGTTGATCTGCCTATTTTGTGATTTTACAATCAGTATCTCCTCATTCATGGTGTCAGTAGGGTGAACTGGTGTCTGAAAACCTCTGACCTGTTGACTTCAGGCTGGCCTCAGCAACGTTTTCAAAGTGTAGTGCGGGACATATGATCCCCCGTACACACGGTGTATTTTATTTTGAAAATGAACCTGTGTTTTGGTTTGTATTTTGTGCTCCAGTGTCCGGTGTTGCGGGCTGCCTGATGCCGGAGCCGTGACACAGCGGAGCAGCAGCCGGTGGAAGCTCACACATTGACTAGGATAGAAACGTATTGGCTCCACCGCCGTGCCGGAGCCGAGCTGCAGCCGTTCTGCATAACTCTCCCTTTTTCATTTTTTAGTCTCCTCAGACAAAACATTTAATTTTTCTTGCTGCTTCTGCCATGATAGCGGTAATCCCACATAGGCGTTCGCCTCGACTTCCGTGTTTTTAACGAATGGGGAAAGGGGGAAGTGACATATAAAGCAGTCAGCACATTTGTAGTTTTTTGTGTGGAGGGGTTCCTACCATCCACCCCGAAGCTGCTTAGTGCCAGTAAAGACGATACAGACCCCCTCAGGCCATGACAGAGGTGTCATTCAACCTGTTGTAAGTCAATGTACCATCACAAAAGTTCTGAAAATATTATATGAAGAGAAAAGTTCCTTAGTGTTGGTTTAAAAGAGACAAACACAAGATCTGTATCAATCAAAGTAGGTAGCAGAGCACTTCAAGGGAAGGAGCCAACACAAATTATCCTGTCTCATGAAAATTCCCAGACAGTAGGGGGTTATGCTGAGTGTATCTGTATATAAATGTAATATATTGCATTTTGTATTTATCGGAGGGTTGAGTTGTATAACAATATTTTGGAGGCTCAACTTGTTTGCTGTTCAATAGTGTTGTTGTTCATTCAGTGGACATTCTGGTCTGGTGTGTGTTGAGGGGAACTAGAGAAGATTGTTCTTACAACTTTGTATTTCTAGCCTGGCTCTCGCCAGACCCTTGTAGTTCCGCAAAGCTACGCCAGAGGCGCTACGCTCAGCTTCGCACAAGGGTCTGGACTCGAGGCCAATGCAAACTTCTTCCCCGGAGCAAAAAATAATGAACCAATCAGGATCGCCGGGCGGGACTTTCTGAGGTGTGACGTAGCGCTGAAGCGACTGTTTGAGTCAAACAGCAATGGCGGCTCGCAGTGAGTGGCTGAAGTAGCACGTCATTCAAGATAACGGACAAGTGGTTTATCCAATCACATACAAGATTTTTTTACAAGGCCCCGCCTTCTGAAATGAATCGCCTATGGAGCAGTCCCAGACCCTTGTGTGGAGCTCAGCGTAGCTTTGCGGAACTACAAGGGTCTGGCGAGAGTCAGGCTATTGTATTTCAGCCATTTGAGCTACTTCAGTGTTAGGTGATGAAATTGAGTACTTCTTACAGTATATGGTGCTTTGACACCCAGCTGTCGTCTGGTTGCTTATTGAAACCACAGTGTCTTAATTCATACTTTACATTTGTCAGATTTGTCAGAGTTTATAATTAATGGGTGGGGTGAGGGGAAGGGAGTGGGAAAGTTTGAACAAAACCTACAAAGAGGAAAAAGGAGAGACGTAACCAGAAGGACATGAACAACACACACATGGTAAAAATGAGTGTGGTATTAGAGGTGTGAGCCTATTGAACATTCAGAGACATCCCACTGGGATTTTCTGAAGGGTTAATAATCAATGCCAACACATTGGGCCGGGCCAATTAGCGCACAGCTAGGGATCCACCATGACCTGGTAAATGGAGCGAGGGAGAGTGAGAGGGGGAGGGGGTTTGAATTTGTTTACACACAACACTGTGACGGAAGAGGAAAAAGCCTGCGTTTAATTACTAATGTCCCTCTAAAACGTCTTCCCAAAATTGGGCAATCAAACATTTATGCAGCGAGTGGGGAAAAATTGTTACAGACCATCAGTGACACTCCTTCATCACAACTGATTACAGCACATACCACATACAAACTGTCTATAGTCTAGCTCTGTACAGTATGTCACAATGGTAGGTTGTCAATTACTGTATGGCAAATTATTTAATAGTCTCCTATACACTATGGGAGGAAGAATACCTAATATCTAGTCTAAAGGTTTGCTTGAGCTGATGATATTTGGAGCAGATTCATAATCAGCTTTTGTTAATGACATTACTTGCCAAAGAATACAGCTTTCTGTACCCTAATGCAGTCTTTGTTCACATAAGCACACACAGAACATTGATTGACCTTTTCCTGATCAGAACGGTGCCCCAATGATAACTTTTATTTTAATTTGAGATATTATGAATATGTTGTTATCTTCAGTAACTGATAATTTACCAATGCCCAACATTACTCTCATATACACAACGTGTTAAATATATATATATGTGACAACTTGTACAACAGATGGGTTTTCCCTTATAATGTCATGATTGTCAGTGTGGCAGACTACAGTTAGTAGCATGTACCTGTTCATTATAGAATAATTTTACCAGAATACATCTTATCGATTATTGCGACTAGTGGCTTGATTGTTTTCTCTTTTTTTTCCTGCTGTTCTTCATCCAACATTCCTTAACTCTAATGCCATCTCTTTTGAGACTTTATCAGGCAAGTTGCAGGAGGGAACTAAGCACCTGATACAATAACACCACTTTAACTTGGAAGTTTGTGTCAGTTAACTGTGCTGTATTGTACTGCCTTTAATCCTCTCCATTTCACGCTAGAGGGAACAGTCAGCTGCAGAGCCTTTTCACAGTAAATTCAGCAACCTGCAGAAAAACTGAGGAGAGTTTGAAAAGGATTATTTTGACATTAGAATGGCAAGACCACCTGTACCTGTTTTTTTCTGTCTGCCAGGATTCATCTATCAATCTGTCCCCCCATCCAGATCACCAAAGTATATTTTTTCTCTTTTGTTCTGTTTTTTGTTTCATAATTCACACTCACTCAGTTTCACCTTCATCATTGTAATTTTGTGTCTGCCTGTGTAAAATCTCAAACTAATTACAACATGAATGAATTTTCCAGTAGTTTTTCATCAATGTCTATCTAAATTGTGTTATGGCCTTTGAATGAAAATGATTTTCTATTTCAAAAAGCAATGCACTGTTTGCATATCTACTGCAGTGAACAGCACCTGAATGGGCGATCAAAACACAGAACTATTTGTGCCTATAGTGATAATGATACATTGTTACAGTGATGACAGTATGTCTGTTGCTGCACACTCCTATGGGTTGTGTTTAAGGATCTTTATTGTATAGTTTTGGCCATTGTTTCTACTAAAAGATTAGTAAACTTGGGAGCATTGCCATTGATTTCAGTCAGACAGGCCAACAAACAAATGTCACACAGTTTGGCTGGTTGAAAAGGGACAACAGTTAAATGATCTAAACCACTTATCACAGAGATAAAACTGAAATGGAAACATCGCAATCTCTGATTGCACTGGGGCACTGTGTGTATGTGTGCACACTTACCATAAGTATGGCAGGTCAAAATTGAACCTGCATGTTGTTGTGAATACTGAATGAAATAGAATATACAGTTTGTTATTGTTGTAACCTTGTTGTCCTTTCATGTTGGTTGGTCAAAACCTAATGAGACATGTGATATCAGCAATGGAACAAATGTGAATCTTATTCAATGAAATGTGAGAAATCCTTTGGAAAGTGCATTAGATAGCATGTTTTCCTGATGCATCATCAAACTGAACACAAGTTCTCTCCCGAGGCCACATGAGGTTGAGAAAGTGGTAAAATTTGGCAAATGGTATGGAACAATGTCAAGTCAGAGTTTGACATTCACCTTGCAGAAGTGCTTAAGCTTGGTCCTATCAACAAAGATAAATCAAGCCACCAAGAGTGTGTGTGTGAGTGTGTGATTGGTGGGCAAATTTGATTCATTGAACTGTATTGGTCGATGTGTGTTTGTGTTTTTCAGCCAAACACTGTAGGCAAATATGTTAGTACAGTACTGTTGCTGCTGGTTCAGCAAAGCATTTTTTCATCATACGTACGTTGTTGGTCCTGTGTGTTAAAACTTATGTACGGGTTATGATATTGTCCTTTTGGTGGTGATCATTGGCTGTAGCCTGTCTGTTTACATCATGAGAACGTTTAATCCAGAACCTGGAGTGTGATTAAGGACTTTGAGTCCAAGGTCCCCTTCATTTTAAGTCTCAGTGTGCAGGACAGTAATGTTTTGGTTTTTACTTTGACTCCCATGTTAAAGAGTTACAGTGGACAAGCCTATCTGCATGAGAGATATATGTCCACCACAGAGATTGTGTGGATTGCTTACAAAACTGGAACCTCTATCTGTAGTTTCCAGATCTGGGCTGATTGACACAGATGTATAAAAGTATTTTTCTTATTGACTTCATTGTCTGTTGAAAGTATAAAGAAAGTACAAAGGAGGTTAAAAAAATAAAACAAACAAAAAGTACATACAAACCACATAACAAAGTACAGTAGTTCGAATGAGCAGATAGATTGAATAAACAGATACAAACGAGCAAATCTTGTAAAATAACAAGAGAAGTAACAAGTGTTCCCAGGTGCAGTCATTTTGTTCAATGCCTGCACGGCACAGCAAATAAAAGCAGCTGTTTCAAGTGGCCCTTGGGGCCCTCAATCAATGGCCAGACGGAAGCTCCTCAAACTCTGAGTGTTTAGCCTTCGTGTGAACAGCACTGTCAAATATATTGCCAAGTTGTTTTTGTGACTTGCCAATCACCTCCCCTGCAGCATTAACAGTTTTGGAGATCTTGTTTTTGGACCAGTAGTGGCAGCATTTATTGGACAAATTGTTATGCTATTGTTAAATCCATGACAGATACAATCTACTCTTCATGTAGAAGTATGGAAATTGGGACCCAAAGACAGGCTTAGCAGACAAGAAAAGTAATAATAATAAAGCATACGTGTTTGTTAAGCTTTGCCACTCTCAATCTAAGTAAAAAAAAAAAGCAGCTGTTTTCAGAATTGAACATTGATCAAGTAAACTGTCGGTATTTTACTGTGTAGTTGGCTCTTTAGCTTGTACTTTATGATGGTTTTTCTGTCTGCACCTCACATAATGATCCCCGAATTACTTTTGTTTGTTTCCAAGTTTGTAGGCAGTAACAGTCTGGCAGCACCCAACAAACCATAACCAAGGTAATTGTCCTGCAAATGGGTAGGTGAGCAGGTTATACAAAACAAGACAGGAATGCAAAGGCAGGTTAAAAATGTGACAAAGGAAATTGGGAAATTGCTCTCCTTTTCTTTCTTTCTTTCAGTAAATACACAGACTAATTAGATGGTGAGATGCAGCCAGCTGAGGCAGGCACAAACTCACAGGACTAATTAGGCAGTGAGCAACAGGTGTTCAGAGCAAAAGACTGCACCAAGGAGGATGCAGGAGAATGTCCGGGTGAGGAATGACTATGGCTGACAAACACACTACAAATCTGATCATTGCATCTCAATTTCAGGGGCAGTGTTTATGAAAGCTCCCTTTTTTTGGTCTGCATGTGTTGTTACAGATGAAAAGGCATTGCTGAAAAATGTAGCTTTGTTTGCTTACAGAAAACAAAAGGTGCAGCTCATAATCTACAGTGGTTCATTGTGTGATGCTCATTTATTTATTTATTTTCGCAAGCAGTACTTGTCAGGCCATGAAACTGGAGTATATATATCGGACATATGGTATAATGATCAGGGCTGTTGAGGGGGGGCTACCTCCATTCCGACATCCCACCACTCCGACATAGGCCTCTAATTGTCTAAATGGCAACACTTCATTTTCTATCAAACGTCCCATCATTCCGACAATTCTTGCCTCCTGTGGTCGGAATGACGATATTTTTTTCTTTTTTGAAACATCCTGCCTTTCCGAGAATTAATTTTAATAGCCAATTTTTTCCCAAAACATTTATTGCACTGGTTGGGTTTAGACAATGAAGAAAGGAGTTGGTTGAGTCTGATAAAAAAGACCAGGTAGAAACTAGACAGGCCAGATAGATAGAGAGAGTCCAAATGTGGTTATTCCTCTATCAGCATGTCTTAAAGAAGGGAGTCACCTGTTGAGTAACGAGCATTTCCTTATATTGAAAGCCTTGTCAGAATGGTGGGACGTTGGCATGTCAGAATAGCGGTATTTCGGAATGGTGGTATGTATAAATAGTGGTATGCTGGAGTGGTGGGATGTCGGAATGGTGGGATGTCGGAATGACAGCATGTAACCGCTGTTGATAAGTCTTGTTTTGTGTAGGAAGGTTCCTATCTGAGGGAAATGACCTGGAAACATTATTGTGTGGCGGCCCGTCACGCTAAAATCTTAAAAATAAACACAGGCATTAGTGAGTGGCGTCAATGTATTCCTCCTCGCCCTGTAAGTACATTAAAGATACCCAGTGAAGGTTGCTTTTGGTTATAAAAGAGTCTCATATTAAAGTGGATGAATCTACATTACTCACACTTGTTTATGTGTCCATTTTCGATAAATATATCATTTTATCTTTGTAGTTATTTTGATATTATTATGTAGTGGTTGACTCGCACTCGACAGAGCGATTTACTGCAACCGACTACACGCATGTGCCGGGGGGGGGGGGGGGTCATCATCATCACCACTACTTCAAACACTGTGTACTCCGCTCCTCTCTCCCTCGCACACTGCAGTTCTCTGACTCAGCAGCGGCGTCGCCAATTCCTCCTGTTCTTCAAAAAGCGTGTAAATCCCGGTACGCCATGGTCAGACTGGTCGTAAATTTATGCACTTTCTCCCGACAGGTTTTGGTTTGATAAATCCCAAATTAGGCGGAGAAAGTGCGTACGCACAAAACGGGGGAAAGAGCGTGTAAACAAACGTGTATCCACAATGATAAATGAGGCCCCTGGGCTTTATGCCTGCTCCGGTACTGTCCTGCTAGAGGCTGTTCTTTAGGAGTTTAAATACATTTTCAAAGTAATTTGCCTAAAACTGCTCACAAAAAAGTTAGTCTGGAGCCCTGACACACGAGGCAGATAAGTGTCTTTATGACAATAGAGGCTAGAACTCATGGAAAATGCAGTCTTCCTTCCGGTAAAACATGAAAGTTCCTTGGAGGGGCTTTAAGGCACAAATAACAGATCTGTGAGCGCACAACTTGTTTCTACTCCATGAGCACAGAGCAGATCACTACATTAGTGTTGACTGTTGATCTAACAATGCTTAAGATAAAACTGGGCATAATGATGATGTGATGGGAGGACATCTTCTTGACTGAGTGACTGCTGCTTTGGCGTCATCATGATTTTGGTGAATTTCATTGCCCCCTGCATGAAAGGCAAGGGGGTGGGATTAAGTTCATTAATCAAGCATGGTCCCACTCCCAACACAAAATTTGACTCATACAAACCAAGATCATCATGGCGGTTAATGACTACATTGCTTGTCTTTTCCACCAATTTCCTCTTTCTCATCTCCTTACTGCTTTTATTACCAGGACTCAGAGGGCAAAATAATTTTTTGTTCAGGGATGTCGAAGGTTAATGCATAGTGTATATTGTGTGGGTGTCAGTATGTGCATTTCTATTCAGCAGCGCAGCTGGGCACAGCAACATTGGACTGTTTTACATTCAGTGAGAGGCAGTTCTTTAACTGCTGCTTTATTCAAAGTCAGTCTGTCTCTGTACTCTACCTTCATTTATCACTGCTGTGTTAGCGGTCTGCACTCAAAAGCAAATTCACACACATTTAAACAAGAGACAAATAGTCTGGTATTCCTGTCAGTGTTGTTTATTAAATGTTTACGTGCAAAAAATTAAAAATGAATAATCAAACTAGGGTTGTAAGCATCTACTCTCACTTCCTCAGAGATATTCTGGATCAGGCTGCTTGTTTTAGGTTTACTGGTCATGACATTTTAATGCTATGCACCGAATTCAGTGACTAGCACACTTAGCACAGTTAGTATCATTTGTTTATGATGTTTGTTGGATTTCAAATGGGAGTGGCTGCCAGAGAGTTGGTGTATGAGTGAATTCATATTTAGGATTTATTTTGCTCACCCTCCAACCTTGGAGGTTTTATCACAGTGGGAATACAGTCATGTCCTTGACTGCTTTGTTTGCTCATTATTTATCTTGTATGATGTAACGTGAAAATTCCCTCTGAGAAATTTTGAGAGTGCCACGAGGACTGCTGCTGGGGGTGCCATCTCTGTTAACATGGGAATCAAACCCACAACACTAAGGTCAAGACAACGATGCCATCATCAGTACTGAATGATGTCATCCACTCTAGCCCAAACATTCTATGCAATACATACCCATTATAATCGCATTTTCTCCAAAAATGATTATGGTTACTGACCAGTGATTGATCAAAAATTATAATACCCACCGAAACATGGAATAATACATCAATAGACTATATTTTTAAGTTTGAATGGAGTCTAGGTAAAAATTAGCCTGATGCATCAGCCGCTTATTTCATTACATTTCATATAGCGTCTGAACACGAGCCGTAGGGATTCGTTTGCTTCCGGGAGGCGGTTGCTTCCGTTTGCTTCGACTAATCGCTGCTGCTTGGCGGTGACGTATGCTATGCGCCGGAAGCCGGGTGGTTTAGCATTGTAGTCTTTTTGAGCATATTGAAAACATGTGTAGGCTATTGACATCTAGCCAGGCTGGCGCCGCCTACTGGTTCCGGCAAATTTCATAAGCGGCTGATGCATCAGGCTACATCATCGCCACATCTGCTCGCTGATTGGTCCTACCGTTTTGGCGAACGGAGCAAACCGAAACGCATTGCTAGTTTCCTGACTACATGGTTGAGGCAAATGAAATTCGCCGGAACCAGTAGGCGGCGCCAGCCTGGCTAGGTAAAAATATGCTGGAGCAGTAGAGTCTTGTTTTAATGCCTCCTACCATTCATTTCAACAGGAAATTTTCACAGTTTTTCGCAACAAACAAGGTTAAAATTGATCATCATTGGCAGGAGCCTTTGAAAATAAACCACAAAAGTAAATTGGTCTGTGTAGGACACAATTTCAGACTGAGTTTCAACAACCCTGTGTGAGTGGTACATAAATATCCTATTTTCTCCCCTCTGAGTTTTACTGTATAGCGCTGCATCAAAGTGCCAGTGATGTGTTGAATCGTCCTTATTGGCAGCCTCCATCATCAGTCAGATTCCACCTTAACTCCAGGCCTTGAATAAAGATTTCCTATCATGGAGCCTGAACACTGGCGCCACACTCTGAAAATGTGACGAATGCAAATGGAACTAGAGAAATCAAATGTGACTAACGTGTATGGAAATACAGAAAATCAATTGTCTCCTGAACAAATGGATGAGCTATTAAAATGATTGTGTGCTACAGGAATATATTATACCCAGCAGCTGCCTGCAGAGGCAACAGTGACTCATATTCCAAGTCTGCTTGGCCCGAGAAAGCACCTTGAGCTTCCACTAAGGCAATTATATGCATACTCTGCATGAGCAGAACATGTGATTTATCTGCCTGCTCTCCTGCTAATAGCTTTTACACATTATCATCATAACAAGCATAAAACATATAATAAAAGCATACTCAATGTGAAAAGTGTGTATTGTTAAAAAAAAATGGACTTTAAGACCTAAAACACATACTTCAAAGTAAATTCTTCTCTGTTTCCCTTTTAAAGGAAATGGTCCAGATATGCTAAAATCTTGGCTTTGAAGTGACCTCACCATTTTCTACAAAGGCTTAAGATTCCCACAGAAATACAAGCCTTGGAGTTAGGGACCAGACTTTAAACTGATGTTTCAAATCGTGATGAGAACACATTTCTTTTCTTTACCCCATGTCAGTGATATTGAGAATAGAGAATTAATTAAAGCTCACATGCCAAAGAAACAAGATACGAAGGATTAAAGAGCATCTTATGAAACAATTGCAACTGACTGAAGTTTGGATAAACAGTTTCCCATCACTATGTGGGGTAGAGAGGCTTCAGAGGGGGTGATTCAAACCACTCATCAGATAATGACAGTCACTGGGCTTCAAATGCAGACTGTTCATTAACACTTCAAAAACAATCGGAGCATCTAAGGTTACACAGCATGGGAATAACAGTGATTTTCTTGTGTTTGAAGTTTCAGAATTGTTTTCTCTAAAATATATATAGATGATGTGCTGTGCTATCAATGTTCAATCCTATTAGCAGGAAAATGTCAAGAAGTAGAGCCATCTAGACATGATACATCTCCTCGTGGTAGTGGTGGGAGAGTAACCTTCTGAAATGACAGGTTTAGTGGAGTGTGAAACGTGGATCCATTAAATTTAGGTAATCAAAATCACAAATGGCACCGTGGCCTACTGTGCTGAGTGACCACTGTCCTTCAGAAGTAATGACACATCATACCTTCTCCCTGTTTGCCCTGATAAATTCAGATGCTAGTATTTGACATTGACGGGAAATCTCTACACAGGATTGTATAAAAAAAATAAATAAGAAGAAGGAAAGCAAGAAAGAGTGAGCTTGCAAACACTCTGTTATAAGGACCTTGCTTTAATATGCCGTTTTGTGTCATTCATCATTTTGCCATAATAAAATACATATTCTTACACTTACTATGATTACACTTACTGATTGCACAGTTGAAAAGTACTAGAAAATTGTATTCAAAAACAGGTACAGTATAGGGAAAGGAAGCAGGGGGAAATATGGCAATAACAATATGATGAAACTACTAAATAAAATAACCTTTTTAGCTTGTATGCATTAGTTATTCATAATGCTGTTCCCAGTTGAAAACTGCAGTGAAAGCAACAAAAAAAATTCCAGCCAGACACTTTACAGACTGTGCATACAACTGATTAATTACAAACATACTTATCAGGAAGTCTCTATGATTCTTGGTGGATGTAGACTGTGCTCCCTTTTACACAGAGGTTTTTATTGTTAACACTACATTCTATAAATTGGGATCAAATGTAGACACAAGCAGGTGTTCATAGACTTATCATCATAGCAGTGTCAAGCTTTATATTAAATCACAAATTTCAAATTGAACATCAGAATAAAGGTTACATGCTGTAATTCCAACATCCCACCACTCATTCCCACCATTCCGACAAGGCTTTCAATATACTGTAAGGAAATGTGCGTTACTCAACAGGTGACACCCTTCTTTAAGACATGCTGATAGAGGAATAACCACACATGGTTGTGCAAAATTACGCAGCAGAGTGCAGACAGGGACTAGTCTGCCTGTCTTCTACTTGGTCTTTTTACTAAACTTAACCAACTCCTTTCTTCATTGCCTAAGCCCAACCAGTGCAAAATCTTTTTTGGGGAAAAATATGCTATTAAAGGAAGTGTCGGAAAGGCAGGATGTTTCAAAAAAGAAAAAAATACCGTCATTCCGACCATACAGTAGGAGGCAGAAATTGTCGGAATGATGGGACGTTTGATGGAAAATTAAGTGTTGCCATTTAGACAATTAGCGGTCTATGTCGGACTGGTGGGATGTCGGAATGGAGGTTGCCCACCCAGAATAAAGTAGCTGAAAAAGCTGATGTAGATGCTACACAGTGTTGCACACACCTGTCTGGATGTCACTCTATGTCTTGTGCATCGCAAAACGTCCTACAGTCTGTTCTAATTCCAGCTTCTCTGCTAGTTCTTAGTCACAGTGAAAGGATTCACAGTCATTACTTCATCATTTAGCTATCAGCCAGACTTGGACACGTAACATCCCAGGTGCATCCAATCGCTGCAGCTTCATATCTGCAGCAGCTGCTCATTTTATTGATCAGTTCAACATAAATTTACTTTTTACACTCCAAAAGTACATTCAACCTACCCCTGACTGAGCTGTCTCCTTCCCTGCCCAGTCATAGCTTAGTAACCCTAACAAAGCACACCAGGTCAATCAAGATGATTGATGTTAGGAAAAAAAATCTAAGATGATAAAACATCAAAACAGACCTTGAATAACTTATTACTAATAACTGACTAATTGGACATCTTCCTAATTCTCTTGTAGCTTTCTTTAAAAGTGATGCAACTCTCTATTCTTTGTTAAAGGGATACAGCGCGTCATAGAGGCTGCCTGTGCAGAGGACTACCAGATAATCTGTTTTTATTCCAACTGGTTGATGCACTGTAAATTTGTATTTTGCATACACTTAAACAGGTGTATTACCTTGAGATGGGACTTATTGTAGGCTGCAAAAATATGCTGTTAGTTTGCGTCCGTTTACTGCCATTCACTGCCTGTGTCTCTGTCCAGCACAATGCACTGGTATGGCTGACTGGGGGAGAGTAGAAACCTGTCTACTGCAGATTTTATACTTAGGGGCCATTTGTACCTCATACAACCCCATTAAAAAAAACTGAACTATGCCTTTAAGTTAGGACTTTAACACAACAGACATGTTTACTTGTATGAGTAGAAGGAGGCTAGGGAATTTGATTTTTTTTTTTTCTTACTGGAAGCTGACACTCATTAACTGTCTATTAACCATTAACCAACAAGATTAAATACACTGAATCCTGGAGGCTGAGAGCACTGTAAGAAGAAACCACATCCTCCTTCTCTTTCACCTCTGCACTCAGTTAATTAATGATCAAAAACAGCAATAGGTTAAACATCGCCTAGCAACAAATGTTGGTATTGAAGAGACTCAGCAGTAGTGTGTAACAAGTGCACAGCAGCTGACACATTTGAGCTTCTACCTTTCTCAATTTTACAATTAATTAAAATTAAAACCAGAGCACGACCGGGCGCATGGCGTCTGTCCGACTACCCATTTCTCCGACCATACATTTCTTTATTTTTGCGTCCATTAGTCCGACCTCCCACTTCTCCGACTTAAGTAGCCCTAACCCTTAACCTTACCCTAAACCTAACCTTAACACTGTAGAATGAGTAGTCGGAGAAATGAGCCGTCGGACTTTTGGGCAGTCGGACTGATGTATGCTCCCCAGCACGACCAGTACTTTTTACCTGCGTGTTAATGATTCTGTCAGTCACCATGGTCATAAAATAAGGATTTGAGCAATTCAAAGCAGCAACTTGGAACTTAAAATGTAGATATCATACAGTAATGGGCCACATTTCACTACCTATTTCAAAATTCTTCCATTGTCCGACAACAGAAGTATATTTACTGGTATAAAAGTTGTAGAATTTAATACACATTATAGAAAAAAAACACAATAGCAAAATAGAAATAGAATTTAAAAATGTATAAATTGAACAAAAACTAAAAGGTCAACATAGTGAAAAAGTATGTCTTTGGTATCACACTTTGGTTGTCCAGCCATATTCTAGGCTTTTGTAATTGTTATGTTGTCTACCTTTTCACAATAGCTTTATTATTGTAACGCTGGACACATGTAGAGGGATAGGGAATCTTCCTTTCTAACTGCCAACAGGGCTAAATCCTCATCAAAATGACAAGACATTAAGGCCTCAACATAAACACACCGCTGTGTAGATCCACACACACATGCAAACAGAGATGCACTCAAAGACACATTAGACATGAAGCGTCACCAGAATTGGGCATGTGTACCAAACCACAGGGATTCGTTCCACAGCTTGGCTTATAGATGAAGGTCTCTATGAGCACACACATAGGAAAATGCACACACTGATTCCCAGGCATGAAAACCCAGCAGCACACATACAGCACCGCCTCCTGCTGCTGCTCCTGGCGTGCTATGCGATGTGGCCTGCTGACTAGAGAATGGTAGAATTGAGTGTTTGAGCCATCTGCTGCTGAGACTGATATAGATATCACACTCATACACTTACACCCTAGACACACAGGAACAAATACTAGAGGCATAAACGCAAATTATGCTCAACCACTTGCAGATACACCATACAAAGATTATGTTGGGTATTATCCATTTAAACCCTCTATATATACACAGCATTTTCCCATAATATGTTCATCTGCTTTGTTTCTGGGGGTGTTTAGAAAGCAATTACTAGCAACAGAAATACAAAAAGTTGAACCTGCAATGTCAAACAAAAATACAGTCAGTCGTCAATACAAGAGTATACGCTGCTAAAGTGAGTGACTAGTTGGGTGGTAAAAACTGTTTTTAAGGCATAGGTTCCTATTTTGCTTTAAGAGTTTAGTAAAAAAAAAGACCAGGTAGTGGTTAGACAGGCCAGATAGAGTCCAGAAATAGAGAGTCCAGATAAGTAGGAGGGATTCACCTGTTGAGTAACGCACATTTTCTTACATTGAAAGTCTTGTCGGAATGGTGGGACGATGGCATGTCGGATTGACATGACATGGCATGAATGACAGTATGTAACCATCAGAAAAAAAGTTGTCAGACTAAACGGCCTCAGAAAAATCAGCCTCATATAAAAAACTGACTATTTACCAAGATGGTTTCACAGGTCTTTCTTGTGCAAATTGTTTTGTTTACATTAAAACAACACCAAGTAACTTTTCAACCATCATATAATATTTTCAGAACTTTTGTGATGGTACATCGACTTGAAACAGGTTGAATGACACCTCTGTCATGGCCTGAGGGGGTGTGTATCACCTTCACTGGCACTAAGCAGCTTCAAGATGGATGGTAGGAACCCCTCCACACAAAAAACTACAAATTTGCTGACTGCTTTACGGCATACGTCACTTCCCCCTTTCCCCATTCGTTAAAAAAGAAGGAAGTCGATGGGAACGCCTATGTGGGATTACTGCTATCACGGCAGAAGCAGCAAGAAAACCAAAGAAATTAAAAGTTTTGTCTGAGGAGACTAAAAAAACGAAAGAGGGAGAGTAACCGGCAAATTCCACTGGCTGCGGCTCGGCTCTGGCACAGTGGCAGAGCCGATATGCTTTTATTCTAGTCAATGTGTGTGAATCAACCGGCTGCGGCTCCACTGTGTCACGGCTCCGGCATCCGTCCGCAACACGCAGAGCTTCTATTTTTACTGGAGCACAGCGCATAAATTCAGCACAGAGCAGCTCGTGCAGGACAGGAAATCGAAAAAGGAAAACTTTCCTTAATTTCCTTAATTTCCTTCATTTCGAACAGTTCACTGTTAGAGTAATGCTACTGCATTGTGGTTGCTTAAAACAAATTGCGATGGATGGATGGATGGATGGATGGATGGATGGATGGACGTGCCTATACTACATGTTCTAATCTTCAGCTACAACCTGGGTGCTCACACAGAATGTCTAGAGATGACTTGTTGGGCCGTGGGCAGTGTTGACAACTGTCAAACATTTGTTTAAAATCTTCAAGGCAGGTTTGTTTAACAACAAGGCAGAAGAAGCTGCTGCCTCGATAATCTGTGTTGAAACCCTCTTAAAAAAGAGGCGGCGATTTCGTCTCTCGTTCATATCGGTGATGATAGGAGGAGGAGGAAACATCAGAGGCAGCAGCTGTTGTGGCAGCTCAGCCTCCTTATTTTCCATCCACCTTTGTTGCCATCTGTTTGTCATTTTGCGCAGGCAAAGGCTAAGCTCTGACTCGTGGCTCTGCTTCAACCGTGCAAGAGCCTGACGTTAGCCAACCAACATGTCTGACATGTCAGAAATTCTTCTGACCCTCCAATGGCAATTCAAGAGCAGATAATATGTCTGTGACAAGCTAAAAGGACTCTAATGGCCCTTTTCACTACACAGTTACAGCTCTACTCGGCTCGATTCAGTTTAGGTCCTTTTCCATTCCAGCTGTGTGGGCAGGGTCATCATAGCACGGCTGCTACAGCCGCGTCATCTCGCTGTCTTTTTTCAATTATCTCGTCAGCTCCAAACTCACTTGTTTGCACCTCAATTATGGACCACAACAGTCATTTAACTCACTTGAAAGAATAACAACATTGTCAGTACAAATCAGTGGGTGCTGTTGCCTGTGTGTTTTTAAAATTAGCGGGTTTGATTCTCGTGTCAGATGCCACGCTTGTGACTCTTCCAGTGACGATGCCTATAAATGGAAATTAAAAATAAATTGTGACTAGTAAGTCACAACTATGCCCTCTTATAAAAGTTAACAAATAAAACAAAAGGGACATTTTTGAATGTCACTTTTACCCACAATGAAAAAAACTGAATTTTGTGGCTTCATGCAAACCCTACTTGAGACCACATTTTTTGATATACCTTCCTAGATGGCATATTTGTTCTTCACCAGTAGGCTGAAATACAGGACCAGCAAAGCTGTCCATCTTTCACCTTTTATTGCTGGACCTTTGAGCCCAGTCCTCTCAGAGGCAGAACAATAAAGAAAGTAAACATCAAGAACCAAGGGAGGAGACTCAAATAAAGCCTGGATCAAATTTTATTGACATCTTTTCACTGCAATTAGGAAAATGGTTCTGTCAGAGGCTGACAGCTCCACTGCTGAGTTGAGTGAGTGAGTGAGTGTGAGGGAGACAGAAAAAGAGGTTCATGATTAAAAATTGCCAAGCTTTTAGCCTAAAAAGATTTTTTTTAAACCATTATGAAGGCTAATTAGTGGAAGCACTGCCATTATCATCCTCAAGTTATGAAATACTAAATGGATTTCACTACAATTCAGTCTTTGAAGTAAACCTTTATCAAGACTTTCCATGTAAAATATATATTTTTAAATGTCATTATGTGGTCATTCATTTTTCAAAACCTTATGAAATGTTATGTTATGGCTCTAAACTCCATCTGCAAACTCTAAAGCAGCCAAAAATCACAATCTCATGTCCTGCTAGTTTTTATATTCAATAAACAGAGAGGTTTTGCAGATTGTCACGTCACTACATAGTCAACTGCTCAAAAATGTATAAACTGTATATACACTACTAACGTATTTATTCACTCACTTCATGAGAACTTATCATTGTTTGTTTGTCATAACATGTCAAATATGCAGTATGTTTGCCATTCTTGTGTCTTTTAAAATTTCTTGTGTTATCAGTTTAACATTTTGACAGTTACCTGACAGAATAATTAACATTAACAACACTGAGCATTTATTTTGGGTATGTCATTTTCCAGTTAATGTGGAATACAAAGTGTGTCTAAAAGTTGTGTGTCTAGTCTATTCAT
Source organism: Trachurus japonicus (assembly GCF_045865225.1). NCBI lineage: Eukaryota > Metazoa > Chordata > Actinopteri > Carangiformes > Carangidae > Trachurus > Trachurus japonicus. The sequence goes on from NC_140910.1 coordinate 10,005,031, forward strand.
AAACAAAAAGAAACAAATGTGCATTATTTACATTTAGAACACGGCTTTCTTTGTGGAAGTGTGACTCTTAAGTGTGATAGATATATTTGCTCACCCAAAAAACACTTGCAAAACCATTTTTTCTCCTGTGTTTCAAATGTGCATGGTTTACGGTCATCTTTAATTGATGTAGTAAACTTCCTCTGTCCTGTCCTATACAAATGCAAAGCAGGATTTGCTTAATTTGCCATTTACAGTTTTATGACAGTAGGTATATTGATCAATGAGCTGATTTGTCTAAAAATGAATAAATAAATAAAAACACGCGCAAACAGGTTTCATCAAGACAATTAGCCAGGTTTCTGAGTATAAAATATTTAATTGATAAATAACAACCAAGGATGTTTTTTTACGCTGTAGTCATGACTATGAAATACCAAAAAGTTAGCTTTTTTGGAAAATGTGAAATAACTTGGTCAGCAACAATTTAACACATGTGTAACAATTGGTTTTATTTTTGAGTAAGTAATGCATAATGTTGTAGTGCATGATTTGATAAACAGTCCCTTTGTCTCCTGCTTCCAGGTCTTTCTCCAGCCTGTCAGATGACAGTGAGGAGGCCAGAGCCAGGTATCTCTACAGGCAGTGGGTTGGACTTGGATTGACTGATGTCCATCTGTCCAATCATACAGTCCTACTCAGCCAGCCTGGTTCCACACCCAACACCATCACTGACAGGTCAAGTCACCAGTGTTTCCTGCCAAATGGGATCCCTTGTGATCAGCGTGGACCAAGTGACCTACCGAAGCAGCAGTTCTCCTACGCAGCCTACTCGGCAGTGGGAACTCTACAGGTACTGCTCTATATCCCTATATTGACATTTCCTAAATCAAAGGTTGCTTCACCCTGTTGGCTGATGCAAACCCATCCAGGTCTTCCTCCCCCTCATCACCATCATACTGTCAGATTGCCTAAGTCTCCAGCCCCTGGACAATAGGGACACCAGTAAAGGTCATACCCAGAGGTTGTGCTTTTAAATGTTACAGCTTGGGAACAACAATTCAAGGTCCAGGTGTTTCTCAGTGCTTTTATTTTTAGCAAATCCTATAAGAATCAAGTTTATAGTACAGATACAGTAGACAAGCAGAGCCTGACAACCACCTACTGTAGCTATGTAACAAATGTAGTTGAGAATCACAGATGAGAGGTGGGAACTTAGATCTTAAGGAGTTTTAGCATTTATTTACTGACAACTCGCTCTTTTATTCTCTCTTACCTACTACACGCATAATCTACAAACTGAACTATTCCTGGGAGAAGATGCACTACTTGTGTAACAATATACAGCATCTCCAGCTTACTGCAGATGACCTGTGGTCAGATCAACCTTTTCCTTTAGGCAGCATCTAATCTGTTATCCTAAAATATTTATTGGAAAATCTCTACAATAGACATATCTTCTTGGATATGCCTGAATCACAACTGTTAATTGTTCTGCCATCTCAAATGCAAGATTTAAAAAAGTAAGTAAGTATTGTTTTTTAAATTAAACCCTGAAAGATTAACACACTTTCTATTCAAAATGACCAACATTTTAGATGTGCATCTTAAGAAATAACAGGTGTTTTAGCAGTGCAGCAACTGCACCAAAGATGAAAAGGTGCTCATCCTGCATAGTTCCTCTTTAATTCAATATTAAGAATTCAAAATGCAACCACACATCTGCACAGTGGGCCAGTATCCATCAGGTGTAGCAACATATTTTTTTGTATTAAACGCCCATCCCAAATAAACGCCGGGTCAAACATTGTTTTTCGGTTGCCAAAAAATATTCTATGCAAATATAGCCTGCCTAAACACAAACAAATAACCTTAAACAAATTGAAAAGGGTGTCTCGAGACATTAAAGACGGCCGAGGACCGACGAGACGCCTCTGGGCTGGTTGCTCCTGCCCCGTCTGTCCACTCCTCTCATCCGCACTTCAGCACCTGTCCTGGGTGTTGGCTCGGCTCGGCTCGGCTCACTCCTCGTTTTAAATGACTTATTACTCCTTTTAAAAGTAGCGTAAACAATTTACTGTTCTGAATAAGTATGTTTATTTAGTTACCTTACGTTGCATTAGAATATTATAAGTTACTTCATTCCCTCAAAAAAAAAAGCCCACACTGCCAACACAGGTGCTGAAGTGTAACAGACTGAATTGGTTAAATTGTATGTGTAAATCAGCATCATCAAGGGCACAGAAGCTGAAAGATTGATAAAATAATTTTTATCTATTTATTTACTTTTCTCTAAATAATTTTGAGGGGAAAAAAATTAAGCATTTTTCTGGTGACAACAGCAGCTCTACACAAAGGCGAGTGTACAATACTGAGTTTCATGCATTGATACTGTATCATTTAGAGGAGGACTGATTTTAATCAGAGAATAGATTTTTTTTCCCAATTTATTGGTATTGTATATCAGTTCTGTATCATACGTATATAAATGCACATTGTAGAAAGAAACTATATTCTCTTTATTTAAGTGGGTTATACTCAAGAAGATCATTTTTATAAATAGAGCAGAAGGAAACATTTTCTTGGTATGGGTGCCTCAGGCCATTTTTTCCAGACAGGAGGTAGTTCATATTACACTCGGATAAGAATAGATAAACTCCACGATTAGGCCATAGAACCAGCGAATGCAATGCAGAAGCCGTAAAAATCTTCAACATGGTATTTGTTTCATGCTGGATGCACTGTAAATCTTCTTCACCATCCTTCAGGAGTGTGAAGGTTAATGGAAATCATTATGCATGTACTCTGCCTGTGTTAGCCAGCATACACACACACGCACACACAAAGAAATATAGTCACACTATTTTTAGAGGGTTTTACTTCTCTGTATCCCGGGAACAGAGAAAAGGGTTGAAGGAGACGCTTGTTATTCCCTTGAGCCCCTGCCCGGCCTGAGGGCAGATGAAAAGTTGGAGTGAGTCTCTGAATACCAAGTTTTCCTCGCTCTTTTCTCTCCTCCTCTCTCCCCTCGCTCTCCTTTTTGTGCTTTGCTCGATCCATCCAGCTGTCCGCTCGTCGGAGTCTACCCATACGAGGGTCACAGTCATCCATCATCAGATTATTTCCCAGCTCCGTTCCTGCACGCTGCCTTGAATTAAGCGGCAGTTTGCTGGATCTGAACATGGCTTTCAGACAATTAAATATGGTGTTTGTGATGGATGGATGGAGGCCCAGAACAAGTCTACTGGGCTAATAAGTCCTGCTGTGTGTGGCACTGTTTTGATGGTGTTGAAGGGACTCACACACACATGTTTGCACACACGCACAGACGCAGGAGACAGAAGGAAGAAAATATACTTTTTGAATGCAATATGCAAACTGTAGTGCAATAAACAAAAGGATATATTACACATATTGTGTATTTATAATATAGTTATAGGCACTGCTTGCATATCTGCTCAAGTTCAAGTTCAAGTTTATTTATATAGCACATTTAAAAACAACCGTTGTTGACCAAAGTGCTGTACAAGCCATTTCGGACATGTTCAAACACATTTAGACTCCAATTCCACATACATACTACACAAATAACCAGTTCTACGAGCATACATAACTGAGTTCCCAGATTTAACCCACGTTGAAGGCCAAAGAGAATAGGTAGGTCTGGAGGAAAGACTTAAATTGATAGACATCAGCAGTTTTTATGTGGGTAGGAAGCTTATTCCAGAGCCTGGGTGCTGCCACCGCAAAAGCTCTGTCACCTTTACTTTTGTACCTCGATCTAGGAACCTCCAGGAGAAGCTGATTTGATCCTTTTGTTGCTCTGGCTGCAGTTTGAAAGCTTAAAAGGTTGCATAAATAGGGTGGGGGCTAGGCCATTTAAGATCTTAAAAACAAACAATAAATTCTTAAAATCAATTCTAAATTGGACAGGAAGCCAGTGAGGCCAGTACTGGTATGATATGGTCCCTTTTTTCTTGTAACCTGTGCATCTCTATGCATTCACAGTTTGTACAGTTCAGAAACAATAATACATAAGTAATTGGGCACTACTTCTCTGCATGATTTGTGGTACGTTTGATTAAAGTGGGGGGTTACATGTGGAGGTACAGCAGAGAAAACAGGTTGTAATACTAAATCATTTTTGATGCAGGTGCTGAAGAAACTTGTAAATGTTGCATTAAAGTTATACGGCTGTAACAAACCTACTGTTAGTGGTGTCAGAGGTCAGTACCTTTAATGGAGGTCAAAGGCCAATGCTTGTACTCGCTCAGAATAAACTAATGAAGTAAGAACATTAATCCTAACTGCTTGCAAGTGTGCCTGAAACCGTTTTTCCAACTAAAGCTCACACTAACCACTGGCTACATCCTGTTTAGGGCTGCAACAAACAATTATTTTGGTTGTTTTATTTTGCTAATCTATTGATTATTTTTTCGATTAGTCACGATTCTTTTGGCCACATCTGCTTTGACTTTGGTCCTCATATTCTCGGAGCAAATTAAAAACCCATGAAACACCATTTAGTAACATAACTGTTTTTAAATTGTTATTGTAATGAAACACAAATTAATGAAATAATACAATATTAAAGTCAGGGTTTTCCCCAGAAATGGAGTAGTAGAATTTAGAAGGTGTTATTCCATTAAGCCTTGCATCAGATCAATGTTATAAGTTGACTGGAAATGTGAAAATATTATCATAACCAAGGCACAAGCCTGAAATGCTGTTTCAACCGATCGCAAAAAAAAAAAAAAATTGAAATAAATATCAAGTGTTTTGCACTTAAAACTGAAAACAACTGCCTCGGTGTCTTGTGAAAGTTTAGCGTTACTTCTCAGAGATTTTTTTTTCTCAGAGTTTTTTACAATCTGGAGTCATGTAAACAATGACGTATTGGCCAAATTGTGACGTGATGCTGAAACAATTTGCTCCGGCTCAAATGCGACGCGTCGACGCATAAGACTTTTCGTCGACACGTTTTTATTGTCGATGTTATCAATTACGTCGACTAATCGTTGCAGCCCTAATCCTGTTATAAATATTACATAAAAATACATTGGGCAGTAGTTAATGAGCAGAGGGAAGGGGAAATTAGATTTATTTTTTTGTTACTTTGCTTATTTATTGTTACATAGCGGCATAGTCAGAGGGGAAATCAAAGCTTAAGACCATGGGCTCCAGTTGCTCGGCACGGTGCAATGTGGCTCAGGGTGGCGAACCCCGCCTAGTGCTAGTTTTGTGCAGTGAAACACGCGGGTTAGCTGGGTTACTGCTAGTATCTGGTGTCTAAGTTTTCTTAACCCTTAGCCACACCACACACACGCCACAAAAACACCTCCCACCAGGCATTACTGTACATATGTTGTGGTCATGCTAGTTTAGTATCAGCGTTTTGTAATTGCATGTATGCCGCATTTGTAGTGGGAAAGTAGAAAGTAAATCCGATAGAATCCTATTTTGTTTTGTGTTTATGAGTGATTTTGGTTGTTTTATTTATTGCCTTCAGTTTGTAGAGTACTGAAAGTGGGAAACAGGAATCACAGTTATGTTCTATGATGTAGAACAGGGAATGACCTGTAATGAAGGATAGGAGTGGATGTGGAGGATGACACTGGGGACACAGACCCAGTTGTCAGAGAAGCTGTAGGATTTGCAAAGCATACACTAAGTAAATACACAAGCAGCATCGCAGTCAACATCAACACGTATGAAATAAAAGAAAATCCTCCTGGCACATTCCACATTCACCAGAGGCTGTTATCCATCAAGTGAGGCGAGAGACCAGCCTCCCCATAGAGCCTCAGGACCATCTGGTCACAGCTGTAGGGACATGTAAGAGCACGTAAGGCATACATGAATAAGTTGGTGTAGTAAGTAAATGCTGTATGGACCTACATAGGAACAGATGTTGTGCATTTCTTTCTACAGTATATTCCTTGGAAGTTGCAAGTTACCTCATGGTTACTCCATTCCCTCAACAAAAAAAGGACAGCGGAGCATGCTGACAGTGTGCAGCCCAGGACAGGTGCTATAGGTGAGAGAGAGACTGAGCTGGAGCGTAAACCAGCCGTCCGCTTTCACCCGCAAGGTGTTTGCTGCTCGTAGCCGGTCAGACGCCCGCCGCCGAGTGTGAGGTCCATTGGCCGAGGCAGATGGGGTGTCTCGGTCTCACTGACCTGTGGAGCACCAGGACTGTGGAGAGCAGCTAGACCGAGATGCCGCGTCTGCCTTGGCCGTCTTACTTGGTGAAAAAAAATAGAACAAATCGACACTAAAAAAAACAAATCATGGGCTTGCAGTTGGAACTGAATAGAGTGGCAACGTCCTCCCCTTCTATTTCCAGTACATGGGTCCTCAAAAGCAAAAAAATATCAAAGGAATTCACTGGGTAGATAAAAATTGTTTTCTGGTCCCGTCCCGTCTGAATTGTGCTATGGATTTCACATACTGTATGTTGTTTGTGATATTTAAAGGTTAAAGATTTTTCACGCAAAGACGACTACAATTTGGAGCAAAAATTTTTTGATAATGTTAGGTTTTGTGTGAGCCCGCTTTGTGAACTACAGCTCTTGGCTGACATGCCGATCTCTCTGCTCCACTTCACCGCCTTTTTCCAAGAGGAGGATAAGAGCATAAGAAGAGGGGGAAATCATTTGAAGTCGGGGACATTACAAACATTACAGACATTACATGTCTTCCTCATTGTATTTTCTCAACAGCATTAAACTGAACAATGGCACAATAAATGGTCAGACTCTTGACATGAAAAAATATCATTTAAGCCTATAAACAACATTTGTGTAATCCAAGGCATAACGACTGGGGGATCAGAGAATAATTATAACTTAAAGCAGAAGTAAGTGGTCCGGTCGTTTTCGCTAATGCTGCGTTCCAGGCAGGCTTTTGAAATCGTAAATTACAGCTTCAAGTCACAACTTACGACTTTGTAGCGTTTCAGGCAACCCACTCGTGTTTTTCTGACCTGTTTTACCGGTGAAAGTCACTATAACGGCCACTCGTAACTTCCGACCGGTGAACTCGTACCAGATCGAACTGGTACCACTTCACGGTCGGAAAAATACGAGTTTCCTTGAACGCACCATAACAGTCCTCGTCCCTACGTCGCCACATTCACGGCGTCCCTTGGCTGCACACACAGCCCTGCATGCCGTTCTCTCTCCTCATTGGATAAAAACTGTAGGATACGATAAATGTTTTCTCCTCGGCTCAGAGCAGAGCAGAGGGACTGACAGACCCGTGTTTCAGACCAAACACTCTATGTAAGTGATTGCTGTCGGAAGATATAACTATTTAAGACTTATATTAACACAAATATATCACTTACTTCTGCTTTAACCCTCTATGGTACGGCGTTGCCATATGGCAACAAACCCATTTTAAGCCTTCTACACACAGACAATACATCCCCAGTTATGTTGCAATGCATTAAAAGAGAGGTGGGGTTCTAAGTAAACCAATAGCAGTGTTTAAATATGTTACATGACCCACTGGAGGCCATTTTGAAGCCCTTTTCTGCAGACGTCTTCACAGGGAGGAGCCTCGCCATTTGACCCCTCAAAAATGATCTAAAAAAGTGTTTTAATGACATTTTTCAACTGGGAAAAAAATATATACTCAATAATAGATTAGTTAAGTTCATTATTCTGTAGTTTATTGCACTGTACTTGATCATTAAATATTAGAAAATTGTTAAAATGTGTATGTTGCCATATGGCAACACCGTACCATTATGAATTGCTAGCCTGGCATGTTGATAACATTTTGTATTTAGTTATAGGCCTAAATTCTTCAAAATAATATTGTAAACTTTATGGACTCAGGCTCCACAACCATGTAGAATCATTTAGTTATTTTTTCAGGTCCATCAATTTGACAGATACACATTTGACTGTTGTAGTAAAGTTAACAGCAATTGCATTCAGTGTTGAAGAATATGAGCAGCTGGCAACATAGCAAGGACAGAGTGAAAGATGAAGACAGTGAGAATGATGAAGGCTATGAGCCAGAGAATGAGGACAGTGGAGACAGCGAGGGCAGTGGAGACAATGAGGAGAGTGGAGATGGTGAGGACAGCGAGGATAGTGAGGGTAAAGTGCAGTGAAAAATGTCTTTTTAAATGGTTTTTACTTTCAAATGAGATGCATTCTTAACTGTTCAGGCTATTGGGGATTGTTGAGACTATAACATGAGTTTTAAAATAAATGTTATTACTATTTTAGACAAAACTATTATTTTCATTACTTTCCACTATCGTACGGTGTTGCCGTATGGCAACGAACCCTAAAAACTACTAAAAAAATAATATTTTTTGAAAATTTCTCTTGATTATGTTTAATTGGTCTATTTTAAGATAAAAAAACACCCAAAACATTTTTTTACCAACTGGGATCATAATGCGTACCATAGAGGGTTAAATAAGTGCTCATCCAATCGGAGATGTTCAGTGTGCAGACAACACCCACATAGTTCCTGAACCTTTCGAAAGTACCTACCCCCGACAAGGGCAGTAACTTTTCTACCCCAGAACTTATTTTGGTTCCTGGTTCCTGTGGTCGAAACGCGCATAGTTCCAGGAAAAGCGGCGATAGTAGCCTATGCATAGAGCTTATTGTTAACGTCTAATACATTTGAACCATTATGGACACATTAAATTGGATATATCAGACTTGTCACCTACAGCTTAACTGTTCAAAATGTAAACCTTGTGTAAAATACCTTATATTTATACTGTAGTTTCATGTGACTCACTAGATTCATCATGGTCCCAGCTTAGGCTCTGTTTGAATATTTTTCTTTAAATTCACCAGTTTAGTATAATATGAGTAATTGTTATTCACTCCTTCATCCTCTAGTCACTAAGAATGTTTCCTTCCTTAAATTAGTTTGTTAATATTTACTACTTGCAGTGGAAAATAAGAAAGTACTAATATGACTGCAAAGTAAAATATATGTAATCTAGCAAAGTTTTGTAGTAGAAGCCAGACATTATTTATTTTATTAAATTATTTCCAGCATTATGTAATCCATATGAAATAGACTTCATAGGTTCATATAATGCTGTATGATATATTTTATATCTGATTTGTGATTGTCCAGTGAGTCAAAATATTATTTGACCCAAAAGTGTTAATACACGTTACTGTTTTTCTTTAGGCTACATGAAATATTCATGTAGAGGACAGATTCAGTTCACTTCAAACCACTTCAAATTTAGCCCGGTGATAATGACAAATTTTAGGGTAAGCTTGGATAAAGGTGCAGGCTTCATTATGTGACTCAACATCACAGCATCAAAAAGCTCACTGATGCTCTATAAATGCTCACTTTGGAAAAGCCTCTGATGAATTCACTACAGCTATAGTGAGGTAGTTGTCCTCACCTTCTGCCTATCCTCCTCCTTCCCCTCTCTCCTTTTCCCCCTTTCAAACTTCCCCTTCTGTCTTTGGAAAGATTCCCATTTCTGATCTTTATCCAGTGCTATTGTGTAGAACCAAGGCATAATCAAGGCACATTGCCCAGAATAATTGAAGATCTATGAGTTTGTGTGGCCCTGATGGATTTTGGTATTGGTTATTCTTGTCAAGCTTTGTCGTCAGATCAGTGCACTCTCTGGCAGCACCGACGCAGGCCACTTAACTCTGGAAAAAGAGGCAAACTGGGCATGAAACAAGGAACATCACAAACCTCTAAGACATTTTCTAAGTGGAGAATTAGAGAGTCTCCAGGATGAGAGAAGAGGAGGGTGTCTCACACCTGGCTGCCTGGTAAAGGAGAGTGGAGCACCGGCTCCATAAACCAATAAAGGGGGAGGAGGAGAGAGAAGAAGGGGATAAGGGCATCCTGACATTAGATTTGACTAATCCCTTTTCAGTTCTGTACCCCACCCCAGGTGAGGTGCCTCTGGGCAGCAGCTGACATATCCATCGAGACAGAGTTATAGTGTATCTGGGAGGTTGGGAACTTTGCTCTTTGAGGAAGGATATAATGTTTGAAATGTTGCCCTTTATTAGAAACTACTTTTGGCCCTCTGCCGTCATAGGCAGAAGGATAAATGGTGTCAACCCCACTGTTACTCCCAGACTCACAGCCAGTGATGAGAAGAGAAGGAGACCTGATCAGTTTCTTGCCCGGCAGGATACTGCTGCTGTTGGAGCAGGACAGTGGCTGCCCACAGTGATGTTTTGAGTCTCCTGGAGGACTCCTCCGGTGAAAGGTTTGCAAACAGGTGAGAGAGGTAGAGACATGGGAGTCCTGCTGCTTTGAAGACTTCTTTACAGCAGAGACTGAACGTCTGGGCCAAGGAAGATGAGTGAGGATGATTCCTTGGCAAGCAGCGCAAATGTATCTTCTACTGTCAAATGTCTTTGTTTGGGGTATCGCTGATCACACGGACTAAGCCGTTGAGATTTCCCAGGAAGATGGCTCACAAAGGTTGGAGAACATGGTTGATGAAACTGCAGAGAAAGGAAATGTTGACACCATAGTAGCAGTGTGGCAGCAGTTAAAGAGCCTGCACTGTTATGGAAGGCAGACAACAGGAGGGAAACTGACACTGTCTCCTCCCCTGAAGGTTCTCCACTGTCCCTCAGTTGACTCTGTGGGTTCACAGACAACAGCTGGGGGCTCGGTGCTAAGCAAAGATAGTCACTATTCTTTCAAGTAAAAGATTATGAGCTCCATCTGCAGGCAGGAAACACACACTCTGCTGATGATGAGAGGCTTGTTCCTACACACAGATCCAGGGCTGTCTTCTTTTTTTTGGATCTACCCTATCCCAGTGGGAGTCGGGAGGAGTTTGATCATCGTGGGAGAGTAACAAGGCCTGGGTCTGGTGCTACTGTATCTCTGGAACTGTCTCCAAGGTGAAGGAGAGCCCCCCCCCCCTTACTGTGGTCCTGTACCTGAGAAGTGCCACATTCTCGTCCTTAGTATACATCCAGTTACACACCCCCTTGTCTTCTATACACACACTCCCTTATTCAGGCTCTACCCCCCACCTTCTACGTGCATAAAAACACCCACACACTTATATAACGGCTTACACACAAACAACCCACGCTACCAATTATAAATTCTCCACTACAAGTAAAGCACTATATATGTTTCACAAGTCCTACATGTGCTTTTTGCTGTCAAGTGCATATGGAACTGATCCAGCTGAGTGAGTATGTGTACAATAGCTTACAGGTACATTTACATGCATATACACTAATGCATTCATAATCAAAGAGTAAACATTTGCAGGATTTGCCTCCTCCGTGTAAACTGGCTTGTTGGAGGATTCTAAACTTTTAAGATTGATATGTTAATGAATGATTAATTATATCCCAACAGACTGAGGTACACAATAATTTAATTAATCCAAACACCCATATTTGGCTTTGGTGAGGCTCTTCACTTACTTTATCTTTCAAAGGTGAATCATAAAATACAGACATACAGTACATCTTTCAGTAAAAGTACAGCCAACTACCTTCCACTGCAAATAAGATACAGGTTTATGCAATTACTACAGTGCTATGTTACTTCAGTTTGCATAATGGCTTAATAGTGAGGCTTTACATGAACAAGACACTTGAGTTCCCTAACCCCTCATCAACCACAATGCATTTAATATATTAAGGGATACTAATAAGATCTGCAATTAAGGTAATTGGGGTTATTTAGAAACCAATGGGGTTATTTAGAAACTAGTGCTATGTCATCATACTTATCTTCACATAAATCATAGCTGCTATTAATATGAGCTCTGTCTCTAACAGGATAATGGAGTTCTTAGTTCCAAGACTGTTTGGAAACTGTTTTTCCACATTAATATGCAAATATAAGCTTATGTGCTCTGGAATCTAATGACATTATCTCCTCTTAGGGCAGCACAGAGTGTAATTATGAATATTCGTCAGCTTCTCCACACACTGTGACCACATACAAAAACCCATCATGATGGCATAATAATAATCATACAATGGAGCATGTTGTTAGTCTGAAACTGTGCGTTGTATGCTGACCATGTTCCATTTACAATGGTTGATAATTGTAGTTAAAAATATATATATATTATTAGTATAAAATATAATTTGTGGCACTGTGGTTTGATTTTAGGAAAAAAAAAATACAAAAAATATTATATGAAAAACAGAAAATTAATGTTGTAATACATTATTTTTTTCTATGGCAAAACAAATGTATAACACACCTCTGTAATTGTTTTTGCACATTTGTTTCATGTAATTTTACAATTATTGTTATTATTGTGCATATAATAAGAACACAGCAGAAAGAAGCAATATCGCTTGAAATTTAAGGCAAGAATTAGAAGGAAAAAAAAAAAGGTGGATAAGAATCTTTTCCTATAGTCATGCCTGCTTTTGCACACTGCTAGTGAACTTCACAACTAAATAACAATAAAACAACCAACCAGTACAAAACGTATACATACATAAATACAAAAACATTAATTTCAGTTTAAGTGCATTTTAGTTCAGGTTCAATGTCCAGGTACATGTTGACAAAAATAACTTCCTACCACCAACCACTATAATTCTTACCATTTGAACAGAAACTTAACGTTCATGAAGTTTTTAAGTTTAAGTGTACCATAATATATTCATACAGTACTACCATCAAACTAGAATAAGGACAAACACCCTGAGAAATATTAGTCATGTTTTGTTCTGATGAAGCGTAATACGTACTATAAAATTGTGCTTTGGTGTGTCATAACTGTAATTGTGCAACATTGTGGCTACAGCTTACCACCAATGGTAAGAGTGAATAATGGTTTCTGTAAAGTGCTTTGAGTGCCTAAAGCACTATATAAATATAAAGTCATTATTAAACATAAATGTACATAGAAGAATTTCAGGGTATTTTGCATGTTGCTTGATACAGTATGCATTCTCATAAGAACTTGTCATCAATGATTCCTGCCAGACAGTAATACTGTAGTTTTCTTTTTCATTTAAACCAGAATGATTTTCTGCCTTCTTCTGCCTTCCACTTTGTTTCTTTATTCCTCTCTTTATTTTTATTTGTATGATGTGACAGCTCTAATCAATAAAACTGCATTTCTCAAACTCAGTTTTACTGAGTATGGCAGTGTGCAGTATCTGTTAGCTTGTGAAGACTCAGAGAAAGGCTTTCCCAACATTGGCCCTCCTTCACTCTGCCTCTCCTTGTTGTCTGCAATAATGACAGTGTGACTGTGAAGACACTTCATTTACTTGATGTGATAAGAGTTAATTACAGGGTGGATTTGAACAGCCTTCAATCAGTAGACTGCAGGAACAATCCATGACCTCCTCTCTCTTCTCCCTGCATGACTGCACTCCTTTTCTTTACCATTTTCCTGTCCCTTCACATGCTCTTTATTTAGAGGCTGGGAATTTCCTTTTTTCATCACTTTCTTTTGTAAATTCACCTTTTTTTTCTATTGTCTATACCTTTTTGTGGAGCCTCTCCATGGAGAACATACCATCTTCCATTTTGTTCGCTATAATCATAAACACCCAGCACTGAGAAATACATCATAGCAATATGAACACATCTCATTTATTTTAAATAAAATGACAAAAAAAAAAAAACATTGCCGATCAGCAAAAGGCTTTGATGAAGTATGCATGCTCTTTCTATGCCTGTGTGGGTGCACAGTACTGTAGATTGATTGGCAACTCAAAAATGCCCGTAGGTGTGAATGTTTGCATATCTTTATGTGTTGACCTGTCCATGGTGTACCTCACTCTTACCCTATGCCAGCTGGGATTGGCTCCAACCCACCTGTTAACCTGCTCTTAAATGTGATATAGACAAAGATGTCTTTCTTGACAACACAGTAGGTGACAACAAGGATATATCAATGTATTTAAAATGTGAAGTTTCAGAGTGTTGTTGTTGCACACATGCAATCAAGCTTTTCTCTAGTGCTGTTGAAAACACATTTCAGAATTGTGTGATTAAATTTGAAATTCTTAAAGGTATAATATGTAGGAATTACCCCATCTAGTGGTGCGGTTGCATATCGGAATGTATTCTTGATGTTGCATTCACGTGAAATCGGGCAGAAGTCAGACAGACAACACGAGGCAAAACAATACAGGCATGACAATATGTTGTCATGGTGATGTCGTATTGTTTACCTGACCCACGTTTTACCGTCTTTCATGACATCCGGTTGGTTTTCCGACGGCGTCATTCAGGTGCCTGACTGCACCTGAATGCAACACCAGTGCCTCCGTCCTTCCTCACACTACACAGTGGTGACAGTTTTAGCTGCTACCTGGAAAACTTTCTCCCCAAGCCGACAGCTCCGGTGAGTTTCTGTGGTTACTACGGTTACGCTGTGAAGGAAGAAAAAAGCAGTCGCTCAACTCATAGCCTTGATGTAGAAAAAATATATATAATTTATTAAAAAAGGACCGACGTTTCGACCTCACACAGGTCTTCCTCAGGGTGTACTCTACCTACGGTTACGCTGCCACTGAACGTAAAAAATGGCGATGCAACATTCAGTGCGCCCCCCCCCCCTTGTATATTTGACAACTCATTCTAAGGTACGGAAAGCTTTCATTTGTATGCGAGTGTGATTCAACTTCAGTAAAAGCAATATTACATTTTTGCTAATAAAAAGCCAAATAAGTTACATATTGGGGCTTTAAAAAAAATCACACATGGCCCAAATCCCCTACTGTATATTCCTAATTTTCCCTACTGAAAAAACACTGTCATGTGAGGACATCAGTTTCTGCAGAGATAACATGTGTTCTTCTCTGCATCACACAGTCAGTCACAAGGTTACCGTCAAAACTGAATCTTCTAATGAGCTCAGTGTCACCAAGCCTTGCCGAAGCTTTGCTCTTCTGGTGGATTATGTCTGCCTGAATGCCATTTCCTGGCAGCAGGTTACAAAACATCTTGAGCTCGCCTAAATATTGGCCAAGTGAGTGGTTTTCTATGATAAACTGATAAAAACGCTCTCCCCCCTACAGTCCTGTAGTCAGTAACCATAAATGTGTCACTGAGGATGTAGGTAACATTTGGGTTTTCTCTTACGGTGTGAGTGTGGATAGAACTTATCTTTAAACTCATCATTTCTCATAGGATAGTTTTTTAGTTACCTCTAATGGACTGAACGCAGTTTAAAAATACCACAGCATTTACAGTAGCAGCTACAGTATTTATACAAAGTGTTTATTATTTAATTCGGTAAAAATTGTCAAACATATTGTACACTGACGTTCTGTAGTTTGCCCAGAGTATTACCCTCCTTCACATCCTTCAAGAAGTTGAAATCAAAATCTAAGCTGAATGTCTGTCTGGGCTAACAGGAAAAATTCATCACTTCGCCAGGAGAATGATGGTCGCTCCGTCTTCCATACAGAGGCCGACAACATTGTTAATTTCATTATCTCCCAGCTATGAAATGAAAAAAGAAAAGAGGCAGAGAGGAAGAGGAGAGATGGATCTGGTTCAAGCAGCATCATCTCAGTGCATATAGAGATTCTTCTGTATTTCAATTTGCTGTGTCTTGTACTGTTCCATGGTCTGCAGTTTAAATGGAGGCCTTTTATGATGCAAATGCAGGCAGGAGCGATAAATCTCTCTCGCTCGCCTCTCCTGGGTTCTCCTGATGCAAAAGATGTGCGCTCACTCTCTCTCTGTCTGTCTCTCTCTCTTCCTCTCTCTCTCTCTCTGTCTCTCTCTCTGTCTCTCTCCCTCCTGCGTGTTCTCTCTCACACTTTGCTTTACTTTCTTTTCACTGCAGCATTGTGTTACACTCGCCCCCGGGCCACATGAAAAATGAATCAGGCCCAGGTGATGCAGTGGGGGGAGGTGGGGGTGACAGACGGGTGACAGAGAGGGAGGAACAGAGAGGTAGAGAGTGAGAGACCCCAAAAAGTATGCTTTGACTTTCCTTAACAAATTCTAGGTCACTTTAATTTGGGACATGATAACACTCACAGAGACCAATGTGTATACAGCTAAAACCACACACACACACACACACACACACACACACACACACACATAGCTACACAAATGCAAAAGCATACTTAGTCAAAGTGATTATAGTTTTTGGTCTATGACAGTGTTTTGCTATTGATCATGAACACTAAATCAGGAATGGTTCCATACACACTGGCAGTTCATTAAATCTCTGTAATTACTTTAACCTTTGTCAAATAGCATCTCAGAAAGTGCATTTATTTTCAAATTGTCTGTTAATTTAACACCTGATGTTTAATATCAATGCCCAAGACCCATGCTTCATTCTTAATACCAGCAGCTGAAGACGAGCTACGCCAAATAAAATGGCAAAAAAAAGGCTAGCAAAGATAAAACTACTCAGACCAGCTGAATACAGACCGAACCCGACAAAACATTCAATGTTACCTTTGAAAGCTTGATACCTTTATTCTATGCCTCGTGTTTTTGTGTGTCGGTTTTCATGAAGTTTGAACACCAATGCAGAGTAAGATCATACACAGTGTTGATAAGCTGATGAGCACACAGCTGACTGGCTACCTGACATCTGGCTTGGTAATTACTCACAAACATCCGGTGAAAACATTTGGTTAAAAACCATTCAGTGTGATATTAGGAACTGTTAATCCTGGAGCTTCTGTGCTGTTTCTCCACTTTAGGGGGAGGTGGTGGATGTTCAGTATGGCAGTGTGGATGACCTGAGGAGAGCCAAAGACAACCTGAACCTCACCAACCAGATTGCTGTGGTCAAGCTTGGTCAAGCACCTTTGCTGTACAAGGTAAGATGAAAATCAAAATGCTGCTCCTCTGCTCCTCTGAAAAGGGAGTCACATGTGGGATTTAATGCTCTACTTGAGATTTACACGATACTACAATTCTGCAGCAGGAAAAATATCCATCCAGACTGAGGAATGAAATCGTTTGATCTTTTAAAAATAAGTGCTTTTCATATAATTACAATATTTAAAGCTGAGTTTCCAAAATGATCTTGGGTATACCTGCACCCAGCTGTAACTCACTGGCCTTTGGGGACACTTCAGAATTAAAATACAGTCTGCTGCAGAGGGATTTTTGTACTCAACAGGGCATATTTCATATGGCCAGTCATGTATCACTAATTCTTATATTGTTTTTGCCATAAATTTCTCATTTATTTATCATATCTGACTCCTGTACCTCTTCAGTGCAAAGATGTCTGAATCCATTTCCCTTCATAAGAAATAACCTTAGCAATGCATTGATTGATTAAGTCTGTTTCTGCTTGGATGTTTGCCACATTCAATTCAAAGCAGTTATCCCATCAATTAGAAGATGACAGGGAACATATTGATTCCAATCCAGATAAACAGAACATAAACATCCACTTACAGTACATGTTAATCACTTAGTAATTTATCCTCATTTCCATACAAACAAAACGGAAGGTTAGAGTTTTGCAATAGAGAAGGGGGACATGTTGTATACTGTCAGTAATTTCTGACACCAAATACAGTATAGAATGTTAACTGAGCTAAGGTACAGTGCAATAAATTGTAAAATTAATAGGTTTTGATGCTACTGAGCCCGCTAGGGGACATGGGGGAAAAAAACAAAGATGAAGTTTCTCGAGATCCCGCAAAGGTTTCTCGAGATCTCGCAAACTTTTCTCGAGATTCCGCAAAAGTTTCTTGAGATCCCGAGAAATGACATCACAGACTGTCTGTCTGTGAGCAGATGAATAAATTACAGATATATGGACATTTCTCACTCTAATGATGCTTTTAGTGCCGTAGAGACGTGTTCACAGTTCATACACGATATCGTTTATTTTGTCAGAGTGGTCTGATGTGAGACGGAGCTCAGTTCTGGTGGGTCCGGCGGCCGGTCGGGTCTGATGCCTGATGCTCGGCTACGGCAGCTCGCTTTCTCCCGGTGATGACGGCGGAGTTTGACCCTCTGGCTCTGGTGTGTGTGCCCCCGATGCCCTCCACCCCTGCTTCTGCAGCCGGCTCTGATGCCTGATACTAGGCTACGCTATAGCGGCTCGCAGTTCGACCCTCTGGCTCCAGTGGTTCCACGTTATGTCAGTTTATCCAAATAATGCTTCTTTATAAACTTGCTGCGACTGGAGTCAGAGGGTCAAACTCCGCTGTCATCATGGGGAGAAAGTGAGCCTCAGACCCGGCTGGCCGCCGGACCAACCAGAGCCGAGCTCCATCTCACATCATACCGCTGCTACTGTCACAATAAAAAATATTGCGTATTAACTGTAAACACGTCTGTACGGCACTAAAAGCAGAGTGAGAAATGTCCATAGATCTGTTATTTATGTATCTGCTATGATCACAGACAGACAAACAGACAGTCTGTGATGTAGCAAAAGTTTCTCCGGATCTCTAGGGAAGTTTTGCGGGATCTCGAGAAACTTCATCCTCTTTTTTTTTTTACCCATCAATTTTTTCCCCCCATGTCCCCTAGGGGGCTCCGTATGATGCAAAGACAGGTGAAAAACACTTTTTTCTATCACAAACCCTGAAAGCTTTAGCTGGTAATTAGTGCAATTTAAATGATGCAAGTGGTGAAAGGACATTTCATACCTCAGTCATTTCAAGCTGTCACAGTAAACTTTAATTATTTTCATGGTTAATAATGGAACATGGAAAAAAAGAATGCTACTGGATGAATGGAATCTGCAAGAGTAAATTCAACTCACTGCTGAAGAGCTTCTGATGAGGTTTAAAGCTCTAAAGAAGTAAAACCTTGGGTGAACCTGGCGGGAGACTTACTTACAGTAACAAATGTTCTAAAGAGCGAACTTAGAAATGAAGACAATGTACTCATTGTCACTTGCCAACAGGTACTGTAAAAGATGTAACATACAATTTTCCTGCTGTTTATGCTAAATACAATCCTTAAATGTTTGTGTGCTTTGCCGCAGCTAAAACCTTTCTTTTTATTCACACAATAGATGTGCTGTGTCAGTGCTGAGGACTCGGGTGTGTGGTGGAGTGTGTTTGAGGTCACTTTCCCGTCTTTATTTCATGATGACGTGTACATGTTTAGGTTGTGTATCAGAGACGTTCAGTGAAGCCTAGCTCTAGTCTCTGAAGCTTGTTAACCCCGGTATTCTTCATAGTACACAGCTTAGCTCTCTTCATTGCTGGGTAGGCTTAATGTAGTCAGTAAGATAACTTTGAAAATATAAATTAAAAAACTACAGGTTATTATGCCGGTGCTGTTGTCAACACAGCTAACCTTAGCAATAAACGCTAGCTAGGCTGCAATTTAAAAATACTACAAATATACTAATTTAAAAATAATATAAACTAATAACAAATAACAATAATTTAATTAAACTTATACACAATACAATATTTACAAGGAGATCGGGGGAAAATAACTACGGTTGATTGAAGGAGAGTAAAGTTTGCGATGCTAAGGCCGACCAAGACGGTGACCAGAAACAGGCATACATGAAGCGGCGCTTTACCTGAAGTAGGAAGTGACTTTGTGCAAGAATCCTATTGCTTTCTATTTTTAAGTTTGAGAGAAACAGTAGCAGACTTTATCTTATTATCACCCATGCTCATTCTTTACTGAAGTTGACCCACAAATCTCAATTTATGGTCTTCATTAGTGGAGTTTACTCACATGTCATGAAGATGGCTCTGTGCACATCACAGCCATCCATAGCACTTCTCTGATCTGATTCAATGTGCAGCATCGAGGTTAATTACTAGACACAATAACAATGGTATCTCACAGTCTCCCTCAGCAGATGTTTTGCTCACTTGCAGTAGATGGTCTGGGACAGGTAGAAATGGGGTGACCTCCTTCACCCAAATCAAATTTTAACTTGTAGTGTTTGAATCCCTACATTTTGTTAAAAAAAACAAACATAATATTATTTCTTTTTAGCTGTCTCCTTTGCTTTATTTGTCCAACATTAATCTACTTCTGAGTGTGAGGTTAGTGAAAAATGACAGGCTAATGAGCCATAACAGGAGTAAATGGAGGTTACCAAAAAAAGGTAAAGGAAATATTTAAAGAGCTGCCCCCTCACTTCATTTACATTTACACAGTTAGCCTTTTAAAAATCCATTATATCATTATATCAGACATGGACTTGCTATCACATGGGACCGTTCCAGCAACAGGCTGCTGACCCATTTTTTGCCTCCTCGCCCGCAGTTTGTGACAAATTTGATCATGTGTGCCTCATAATGTCTCTGTGTGTCAGCAACTGAGAGAAATGATCGCCCTTTACATATAAGTGGGGGAAAGTGATTGATGAGCCTTGTGCTCTCACTAATGAGTGTGTGTGTACAAGTGTGTGTGTGTGTGTGTGTGTGAGAGTGAGTGTGTGACGGTGACTGCAGGCTCAGTGTTCCACATACACCTAGATTCACATGTGATACACAAAGATTCGCCATGTCTGGAACATGTTACATTAACTTATTGTGTGTGTGTGTGTGTGTGTGTGTGTGTGTGTGTCTGTGTGTGTTTGTATGTGTGTGTGCGCGTGCCGTGCGTGCATGTGTGTGTGTGTTTGTTTGTGTCTACTTCTATGCTAGGTTAAGATCTGGGTAATGGGCAAGGAAATTCATTATGTCAATAACCTCTCAAAGACAGCAGTACAAGGATGGATGTGTGTGTATGTGTGTGTCTAGTGTCCCTGCTTTGCAGTGAAGGACAAAGTTGTGATGAGAGAAGAATGGCCGTGGTCGGTTTCACATATTCAATAAAATAGTCATCTCTGCTCGTAAAAAACAAGGATGCTACATCTCCCATGAACAACAATGAAATACTGCTCTGTAGTGGCAGCTGCAGCGCACGTCCTCCCACCCAGAGGCTGTGATTTGATCATCATGAGAAACCAGGAGTATGAACAAAAATCAGCTTCAAATAGGATTATTAATGCAAAGTCACTAAAGTATTAATAAATGCACCTTCTTCTCTGATCAATATTAGAAGAAATGAGCACATAACATACAGCAATCAGACACATTATACAGTATATGTAGGTATATACTGTATATATGCACACAGTATATTCAATTAAGCCACAGAGAGTTGTCATCTCCTCTCAGCTCTGTGAGGTGTTTCCTTTCTGTTCTTTGTTGTGGTTTTCTTCTCCACTTACTTGTTGTGCACTCTCATCGCTTTCATCAGTCCTGTTTGCAGCAGAAAAAGGAATCTCTTATAAACCCACTGGTTTGCTACCTACCTGCCCAGCATCAAATAAAATAGTTGGGGAAAGGCAGAATATAGTGGGTTGACCACTAATTAGAAGGTCCTCTAGTATTGTAATGTAAAACACCAGTTGTGTATTTGAGTTTTGAGGAAGTGCTTTGAGTGGTCAGTAAGACTTAAAAATGCACATTCAGGTCCATTTACCATAGTCAGACAAAGCTGGTGACTCACAAACTCCACAGGAAACATTTGCCCACTAGAGAACCAGATATCACCCTCAGGATCTATTGAGATATACCGTACACTCAGAAGGTTTATTACTTAACACCTGGCTGAAGCTGATGTGATCTGATCTGACTGTCCTGAGATAAATACTGCCATCATTATGTTAATAGGTTCTGTTTGCAGGGCCGCTAGAAGTAATTTTGAGAAGGGGGAGCTGAAAAAAAAGCCTTTTTGGGGACAACAAACTAGGATATGTGCATTTTAACATACTGTAGCTCTCAGTAGGATGAGGAAGAGGTTTATCTTCACAGAAAAGAGGCACCACTGTCAACTATGTAAGGGATAATGTAGTGAGCCAGTCATTATGGAGAAATAAACCCCCGACAGGATGAATGGTGCCTTGACTCAAAGCGTACAATTCAGAAAAAAACAAATCTGCCCATGTTTTGTGTGGGTCACACTGGGTGGCTTAATTAAGTCTCTATTAAATAATAATAATAACAAAACGTGGAAAGGATTTTTATTTTTTATTGGCGCTATAAAGTGTCCTATAAGTCTAAATAAACTAAATGTAAAATAAATACAGGGGGGAAAAACAACAGCAGTTCTTATTGTAGCCAGACCGGGGGTTTGTAACACAGAATCAGTTCTCAGATGAATATTATGTTTCTTTTAATTAAACTTAAAAATGATGCAATAGGCCATTTAAACCTGAGTTAATGCAACATCACATTATGACACACACAACTCTGTTATGGGCACACCATCTAATTAGTAACCAAAACATATACAGTACGTATTTATAATTATTTCCAATATGTTTTTTAAATCTCACTCTGGCCACTAGGGGTTGCACCCCATTGCCGTGGCCATGTCTGTTTGTGTTGGAATTCAATGTGGGATTGTTTTGGTAGCTATACAGTAAGTTGTGGTGCTCTTGAGTTGTGCCTTATAGGCAGGTCATTCTATTGTCCACCCCAGAGTTACCAATTTACCTTATTTTTAGTGAGTATGCCTTGACAACTTTATGCAGTGGTATTTGAGTGTCTGTTTGCTACCAAATGGCTGAAAGTACAAAACAACACTCTTTTTAACTTAAAGTTCAAGTTATTTCCAGTTTCTCTGTTTTCCCACCCACAACAAAGCATTGCAAGGTTGAAATGTTATGCATGCATCTTAACATATTTATGTGAGTCTGAATGAAGCATTCCTTCTTCCTACTCACTGTGTCTTTGTGTGTTTGTGTGGCTGCCCAGCTGTCCCTACTCTCTGAGCTGGGGTTTGGGGGTGCTCTGCTTTACATCGACCCATGTGATGCTCCCCCTGGCCGCCACACTTGGAATCAAGCCTTCAGAGTGACTCTGAACCCCGGAGGAAACCCTGCCATGGGTGAGTGACTAGACTTAAATACCCAGTGATGTGTGCTTATTTACCAGACCCTTTTCCTACGTTCCTTCCAAGTGCATATAATTCAATATTTAAGAGCCAGTTTTGGTGCAAAAAAATGTCCACAAAACAAATTTCAGTGATGATGATTGGGTTCTTGGTACTTTATGTTAAGGGCCAGACAGTTTGGCTGGATGGTCAATCTTAGTGAAAAATCCTTGTCAAACATATTTCCTAATTTCTTTATTTGAATGTGTGAATTTACAGCACGTTTGGCTGTTTATATGTGATTTCTTAGTTTGCAATGCTTTGAGTCCTCAGGGCCACCATAGGTTTTACACAACCACAATTTTGTCATGAAGGTCTACAGGGAATTCTTTGGATTACATGACTTGGTTTTTGCTCAAATATATTGTATGGAATGTGGGACCTTAAATACACAGGTGTACGTGTGAAAAAAGCGAAGAGAAGGCTGAGTACTACCTGAAGCCACTGAATAATTTGTTGTTGTTTGAATCAGATGGTCAATATCTTATTCTGCTGACAGCTAACATGTAGATAAAGAAAAAGCAAAAACCTGAAAAATGAGAGCAAAAATGATTATGATGCCCCATCCATACAGCACAATGGATCACAGAATGATTGACAAGTATGAGAGTGATGTGAATTATTTTCTCTGGGCTTCACCTTCACCAGATCTCAACCTGGTTAAAAACATATGGAAGATTTTGGACCAGTGTGTTAAACTGATCTCCATCACCATCATCACCACACCAGTTGAGGGAATTTGGAAGAATGGTTCATAAGCGCCAATGAGCATTGATGTTGTTCTCAGACCATGTGACCAATTTCTCTTTTTTTCCCCTTTAAATTGTAATGTGGGAAACATATAAATGAATATAAGCTATACCCTCCACCAATCACTGTACAAAATACTGATATTTCTGTAATACAGGGGCAGCTTTTTGTAACAAAACTGCATCAAGGCTGTGCACGGTTCAAGATAGGCATTCCAATAGAATTAGATTCAATCATATCTGGTGGAAAATGGACACTTAGAAAAATACTTTAAAACCTCAAATGAAATATGATTTAATATTATCAATAATTTAAGCATGGGTAAGTTCGACTCTGTCTCTTTGGAATATGGCCAGAGCCTAAAACTTATTCACATTTCATACCTTGGCCTAAGGCTGAGGACATTATAGTTCTCTGTATCTTCGTTACTCTTTTCTACTGTATTTAAATCACCCTCCCAAGATGGGTGACCTCTCCGACCCTCAGTCTTGTCCCCACTTCCTGTTTTTCTGCCCGGTCTGGCCAATAGGGACGTGTCATTACCGCTGAAGTATCTTTAGTCCTTGTACGAGTCCCAGTACCACAGTAGCAAGACCCAGTAGAGTCCCACCAGATGTCTGGACTGCTGTGAGACCATGTGTACGAATATGTGTGTGTGGGGGGGTATTTAAGTGGAAGAGAGAGAGACAGATGCTGGCTGTCTGATCTCTCACCAATCGCAATGCTCTCAGGTCCCTGGTGCTAATACAGCTCAGAAGAACAGAAGATGTGAAAGGACACCTCATTACTCAAGTCAACCATACTTTATTCAACAGCCAGAGATCGCCCAGATTACATCTCTTTTTATAATTAGCCTACTAAAATAATATTCAGTGAGATTCATGTTCCTGGATTGAAATAAGTAAAACAGCTGGAACATCATTTCACTTATCTGCAACATTTTCAGAATAATTTTCACTGTTAAAGTTTGAGTTTGTTTGGTTATACTAATGTACAAGTTGGTAGGCACAGTAACTATGGGCAGAGACAAATCAACCGAGACTGAAACTGTTAAAGGTGTACAGAAATGGCCGTTTGTCCTGTTTGTCGCGCCGAGTTGTCCCGAGCTGCAACACGAGTTTACCCGAGTAAGGAAAACAAATTTGATTGGTCGTTATCGAGCGGGCGGGATATTCAAAGTGTGGGGTGAGACCGAGCTCCGTGTGTGTGTGCGTGTCTCAGACGTTTGAATGACGGATGACGGATCCAATATCAGTGGCTGGTGAATCGTGTGCAGGCTGACGTATAATCCGTGCACCTGCATTATCCAATGCGAGAAAAAAAAATACACACTTTCATCCCGGATTTACTCAAAAATAGAATTTTGCACAAAGTTTGGCCTACATCGTCTGATAGATGAGTTATTAAATTAATTTTATGATCCAGAGTGGGCTCAAATTCAGTTTTCTTTTCTGTACACCTTTAAGCACAACTAGACAATTCCTTGGACTTATATGATATGTATTAAAATAAAATTAAGTTTGAAGAATATTTGCCATTTAAAATACTTGGCTGCACAAGTAATCACAATGTAATTGAAATCACGATTCTTTCTGATAAAGTTAAAATGCATCACAATATTGCTGTGCAATGTCAGCACCATATTTGTTGTGTTTCTACAGAAACACCCATCACATACTGTATTACAAATGACATAACATATAATACAGTACATTACTGGGGATAAAATCTAAATACATACATGTTTGATATAAATATGAAGGCCATAATGATCTCATAGCATCTACCCTCTTACTGTATGCTCTTGGATTCAAGAGCATACAGACAAAGATGCAGACATTTTTTTTTTCAGGTTCATTTCTGATAGATCTTGTCAGTGCTATGATAATATGACATTTTACTTCTCCCACTCTATTTCTGAATATATAGTACACAAAATGAATTGTGTATTAGGTTTTTTTTTTAAATCTTGGGCTCACAATTTGATTCAAAATTGATTCTTGATTCAAAAATAATTTTAACAGGTCATATTGCATATGACAGCATACGTATATCATAAACATACAGTATATGATGGTCAGAGGTGTAATGCTATTTGCTGAGGTACTGGAGAGAGCACTTATAATGTGCATGCATGCAAGAACATAGAACATTAAGATGCAGTTTATTTCCAATGACATCACTGCTCCCACAGGGACAAGTTAACATAGATTGGTCAACTATGATCATATCATCAAATGTTAGACTGACTTTCATCATGTTGACCTCATGACACAGCATTTGACAGACATCTAGATCATTAGACTGTACTGTGGATGTGATGCATGTAATTAGCATAGAATTAAGCAGCAGGTGAATGAACACAGGTGATTTGTCTTTCGAATTTATTCACTTAAAAAATGAAGCTTCACTGGAAATGATAAGTGCCTGCAGTGCAGACAAAGCTCAGGAGAAGCATACAGGTAACGCTATGAAAATGTAGCTAAGCTAGTTTTCATTTCCAGGAGCGTAACATGCCAAAGATCAACAAGCTGATTTTGTCATGCATCCTTACTAATTAACAAATGAAATCACAATACAGCTCAGAAACTACCAGCAGCAACCAGCAACTTGTAAAGAGGAATGTTTTCCTGTGTGATCAATGCACTTAATGCACGCTTTGTATTTCAAGTAATGCACCATAAATCTCAATATGACAATTCACATGTCATTTGTCGTCTTTAGATCTGTTGTTTTAGTGGCAATCTGATTTTAAGTGAACATAAAGCCTGTGGATAACATGGGTCTTTAAGAGCTGCTTTCTCTCCTCAAGGATATAAAATCTGAAATGTATCCAAACACTGCCCTCAGTGAAGCTAGAGACTGAGTCACACTTTCCTTTTTGCTTTCTATTGCTGACATTGATCTATAGTCTTGCTCAAGCCACAAACTACCTGGCCAGAAACCAACACAGTGCCATCTCTCAGACTAGCAAATTAACTGTTACAAGACAGAAAACAAAGTCAAATTTCTTGTAATGGAGTTTGAATCTTTCAAGACAGAATCACAGTTCCGATGTGAATATATATTTTCCCACACCTCTACTATTTCTACTCTCTGATGCCCACATGATACAAGAAATACAACAGTTTTCATGTATCCCTGTGCGCACAGTTTTATCATACTTATTATCCACCCATACTCAATAATAAGTTTGTGATTGATACCACATTTTGAATTTATCCTTTATTTGTTCAGTCTAATTGAATAATGCCTCCTATTATGATGACATTTAAATGTCACATATGCAGAAAGTAGGAGAAAATATGTTCATCTATGATTGCCAATAAATAAACTCTACACACTAAGTTGACAGACAAATGCGGAAAATTGATTTCTCACATCTCTTTTGTTTTGGCAGTGGAGGAGTTTTTTCACTTATTTTTGTCCATTGATTTTCAGTGAGACAATTATACTTTTAGTTATTGCCATTTTAAGGTTTACATTTCCTTCAATACAGTATGTCCATGCAGATTTCTCCTTACTGTCATGTAATGGCCATGACAGGGAGAAATGCGCTCAAGCCACCGAATGAGAAAGAATAAACAAGCTTTTAGTTCACTATCGAAAGTGCCACTCAACAGGAACATTACTGTCATCAGTTACTGAAGCATTCAAAAATATCCACCTCAACATTGGTATAGCTTTTGATGTATGGCATGTACGTCAAAAGTATTGATGATAATGCATGTGCAGGACCACGTGTGTTGTAGCGCTCTGCAATGTGAACCTCACATTTGCAATAAAAAGTAGGAGCACTGTGTAAATAATATCAACATTCAAGCCATGCCACTGAGCTTGATGACGCAACAGAAATAATGATGATGATGATGCATAATAGATTGGTAGCACATATGCTCCTTATGAATAGAGTGAGCAGAGAGCCCTTTTCATTTAAATTCATATCAATTGTGTGAGATAAGCAATGCAGTATGTGTGCATAAATGTAAAAATAGCACATTGCCATTTGGCCTTAGAGACGATTTCATGGTCCTTACCATATATACAAGACAAATTAATGTAATATTGCACTTTCACATATGTGAAATATTTCACATGTGATGGATTTATGTTTTTTGTATTGACAGAATGAGACCTACAGTAAGCTCTAAGTGACTCCTCGCTGGGTAAAGATAGAAAGTGGTTCATTTGTGCAACAAAGTTAAAGGTAACCCTTTCTTTTACAGTCCCCTAATTACTGTGTATTTACTGTGTAATTACAAGGTAAAAGAAAGAAATTACAAGGTAACTAACACTGGTAAAATGATGGTAACTACAGAGTAAATACTAACTAATTGCCTTGAAATATCTCAACTATTACTAAAGAACAACACTGCATTAATGGGTAATTACTACCGTCATTGTGAAGGTAACTACAGTAAAATAATAACGCAATTACAATGTAAAAGGAGAGAAAATTACATCCCATTTTACCTGGTAGTATAAATCATCCAATATCTCACCTGTCCATCGTGTTACAAGTTATTGAGCTGTTTTGTGCTGGTAAAACTTTGCTCATTCATTTATCATGCCTGATTTTATTTAGTACTTACCTGGCAAATATGCCATCAGGGTCCTCTTGTTAATTAAAACCTTCTGTAGTGTTACCAGGTAAAACACATCTATTTACCAAGCAAATAAGATGAAAGTGTGCTTAAAAAAGAAAGTGTGGCTTCTTTTCCACAGTATTACCAGTTTATTACTATGTAATTAAGCCAAGACTGTTCAGTTTTACACAATTTTCGTTTCTCAACATTACCATGTATTTTCTGTAGTATTACTAGAAAACACACATCTATTTACCAAGTAAATAAGATGAAAGTGTGCTGTAAAAGAAAGCGTGGCTTCTTACCAGTTTATTACTAGTGTAATTAAACCAAGACTGTTCAGTTTTACACATTTCGTTTCACAACATTACCATGTATTTTTCTGTAGTATTACTAGGTAAAACACATCTATTTACCAAGTAAAATAAGATGAAAGTGTGCTGTAAAAGAAAGCGTGGCTCTTTCCACAGTATTACCAGTTTATTTACTATGTAATTAAACCAAGACTGTTCAGTTTTTAACATATTTTCGTTTCTCAACATTACCATGTATTTTCTGTAGTAGGCTATTACTAGGTAAAACACATCTATTTACCGAGTAAATAAGATGAAAGTGTGCTGTAAAAGAAAGCGTGGCTTCTTACCAGTTTATTAACTAATGTAATTAAACCAAGACTGTTCAGTTTTACACATTTTCGTTTCTCAACATTACCATGTATTTTCTGTAGCATTAACTAGGTAAAACACATCTATTTACCAAGTAAATAAGATGAAAAGTGTGCTGTAAAAAGAAAGTGTGGCTTCTTTCCACACAGTAATTACCAGTTTATTACTATGTAATTAAACCAAGACTGTTCATTTTACACATTTTCGTTTCTCAACATTACCATGTATTTTCTGTAGTATTACTAGGAAAAACACTCTATATTACCAAGTAAATAAGATGAAAGTGTGCTGTAAAAGAAAGCGTGGCTTCTTTCCCACAGTATTACCAGTTTAATTACTATGTAAATTAACCAAGACTGTTTCAGTTTTACACATTTTCGTTTCTCAACATTACCATGTATTTTCTGTAGTATTACTAGGAAAAAAACATCTATTTACCAAGTAAATAAGATGAAAAGTGTGCTGTAAAAGAAAGCGTGGCTTCTTTCCACAGTATTACCAGTTTATTACTATTTAATTTAAACCAGACTTTTCAGTTTTACCATATTTTGCGTTCTCAACATTACCATGTCAGTTCGGTTCATTTTCGGTACAGTAAGGAACCAAATGCAAAACATAAATTTGATTGTTTTATTAGGAATTTTTTCTAAACCAAATTACATGTTTTAGTCAAATGTAATTATTTTACTCACCTACTAATGTTATGTTGTACATTGTCCCTGATACAAATAAACATATTAAACAAAAGTAAACCATTATACAAAATATTACAAGAAGAGAGAAAAGAATAGGCCTAGGCCTACTGTTCTAAAGTGCTGCCTAATAAGTTAAATAAATTATTCTCAAATTAACAAAATACGGTATATAAAATAAGCCTTACAAATGAATTAAATATTCACAAAATAAAACCAAATATATAAAAAACATGATTTAAAAAAAAAAAAAACTTCTCACACAACTTTTGACGGACCGACCATAGGCAATGTGTGGGCAAATGCCACAACTGCTGCCTGACGATGCTTCTTGGCACATTTGCAGCAGATCCACAGGTGCTGGAGCCCGTGCGCAACACGGCAGAGAGAGAGAGAGAAAGAGAGAGATGACGGACAGACAGACAAACACAGAGAGAGGAGCCACCGCCCCCGCCCCCACCCCTCCTACAA
Source organism: Trachurus japonicus (assembly GCF_045865225.1). NCBI lineage: Eukaryota > Metazoa > Chordata > Actinopteri > Carangiformes > Carangidae > Trachurus > Trachurus japonicus. The sequence continues at coordinate 10,035,010 of NC_140910.1, forward strand.
GCAGGAAGGCATGCTTGGTGTAGACTACTCTGAGGAGAAAATAAATGACAACATTTGCTTAGATAAAATAAAAAACAGATTTATTATTGACTGAGAACGGTTCCTATCATTGTAATGGCAAGAACACATGCTTGAGCTTTACGTCCTAAGATTTTCAGCCAACTATGATTATAGAATATTATTAGCCTACCTTTGCAGCAGGTAGCACACACGCACACGCACACGCACCCGCACATACACACACACACACACACACGCACACACAAACACACACACACACACACACACCTGTTGCTGTGCTGTCTCTGTTCCTCTGTTTTTGTACTCTGCTGCCTGGTTGTTCTTTTGGGCTCAAGCGAACATGGACGGCCCAATCCGACAGACGCGCTGGTTCGTCCGAGAAAAAAAAAAACCGCCTGATGTCGTCGCTACAATTCAAATAGTTACCTTGGTTACCTGGCTGTTAGCCAATAAAACCACGGAGGAGGAGTCTCCGCTTCCACAACACTTCTCTCTGATTGGTCGTGGCGTCGTGCCTGTGTTGCATTCACTGTCACTGGGAAATTACAAAACTACCATCACACTTTCTGTTTAACTCCGTCTGAGAAAACATCCGGGGCTGAATAAGAAATGTTCGGGCTAGAGCCAGGAATGCCCAGACCAGGCGACGCCACTACATGTATTTGTATTGAACCGTATTCGGTACGGGGCGTTCGGTTCGGTACAACGCTGAGCACGGGTGAGAAGGTTGTGTGTGTTTACAGTCCGACTGCAGCTACATGTGCAGCCCCGTTTGCGTCGTGGCTAATGCTACCGCTAGCAAGAAAACAGAGGCTTGAGGACCCCCCTGCTTGTAGGCACAGTCTGCTGTCCCTTTGTCTGTCCCGTCTCTCTCTCTCTCTCTCTCTCTCTCTCTCTCTCTCTCTCTCTCTCTCACTCTCTATCTGGCCGTGTTGTAAAAGTTGTGTGAGGAATTTTTTTTTAAATCATGTTTTATATATTTTGTTTATTTGTGAATATTTATTCATTGTAAAGCGCTTATTTATACCGTATATTTTGTTAATTTGAGAATAATTTATTTGACTTAATTAGGCAGCACTTAGGCCTATTCTTTTCTCTCTTCTTTAATATTTTGTATAATGGTTTAATAAGTTTATTTGTATCAGGGACAATGTACAACATAACATTAGTCGGTGAGTAAAATAATTACATTTGACCAAAACCTGTACATTTGGTTGAGAAAAATTCCTAAATAAACAACAATCAAATTTATGTTTTGCATTTGGTTATCTTACTGTACCGAAAATTAACCGAACCGAGACCTCAAAACCGAGGTACGTATCGAATGTGATTTTTGTGTATTGTTACTGAAAAGTCTTGGTTTAATTACACAGTAAGAAACTGGTAATACTATGGAAAGAAGCCACACTTTCTTTTACAGCACAGTTTCATCTTATTTACTTGGAAAATAGTCATGTTTTACCTGTAACACTATAGAAAAATACATGGTAAAGTTGAGGATGGAAAATGTGTAAAAACTGAAGAGTCTTGGTTCAATTACACAGTAAGAAACCGGTAATACTGTGGAAAGAGGCCACACTTTCTTTTACAGCACACTTTCGTCTTACTTACTTGGTAAATAGACATGTTTTACCTGGTAACACTACAGAAAATAAATGGTAATGTTGAGAAACGAAAATATGTAAAACTGAACAGTCTTGGTTTAATTACATAGTAATAAACTGGTAATACTGTGGAAAGAAGCCACGCTTTCTTTTACAGCACAGTTTCATCTTATTTACTTGGAAAATAGTCATGTTTTACCTGGTAACACTATAGAAAATACATGGTAATGTTGAGAATGGAAAATATGTAAAACTGAAGAGTCTTGGTTCAATTACACAGTAATAAACTGGTAATACTGTGGAAAGAGGCCACACTTTCTTTTACAGCACACTTTCGTCTTACTTACTTGGTAAATAGACATGTTTTACCTGGTAACACTACAGAAAATAAATGGTAATGTTGAGAAACGAAAATATGTAAAACTGCACAGTCTTGGTTTAATTACATAGTAATAAACTGGTAATACTGTGGAAAGAAGCCACGCTTTCTTTTACAGCACACTTTCATCTTATTTACTTGGAAAATAGTCATGTTTTACCTGGTAACACTACAGAAAATACATGGCAATGTTGAGAATGGAAAATATGTAAAAACTGAACAGTACTGGTTTAATTACATAGTAAGAAACTGGTAATACTGTGGAAAGAGGCCACACTTCTTTTACAGCACACTTTCATCTTATTTACTTGGTAAATAGATGTGTTTTTACCTAGTATGCTACAGAAAATACATGGTAATTTTGAGAAACGAAAATATGTAAAACTGAACTGTCTTGGTTTAATTACATAGTAATAAACTGGTAATACTGTGGAAAGAAGCCACACTTTCTTTTACAGCACACTTTCATCTTATTTACTTGGTAAATAGATGTGTTTTACCTAGTAATACTACAGAAAATACATGGTAATTGTTGAGAAACAAAAATATGTAAAACTGAACAGTCTTGGTTTAATTAACATAGTAATAAACTGGTACGAAGCCACGCTTTCTTTTACAGCACACTTTCATCTTATTTACTTGGTAAATATAGGTGTTTTACCTCGTAAGTCTACAGAAGATACATGGTAATGTTGAGGAAACGAAAATGTGTAAAACTGAACAGTCTTGGTTTAATTACATAGTAATAAACTGGTAATACTGTGGAAAGAAAGCCACGCTTTCTTTTACAGCACACTTTCATCTTATTTACTTGGTAAATAGATGTGTTTTACCTGGTAACACTACAGAAGGTTTAATTAACAAGAGGACCCTGATGGCATATTTGCCAGGTAAGTACTAAATAAAATCAGGCATGATAAATGAATGAGCAAAGTTATTACCAGCCAAAACAGCTCAATAACTTAGTAACACGATGGACAGGTGAGATATTGGATTATACTACCAGGTAAATGGGATGTAATTTCTCTCCTTTTACATTGTAATTGCGTTATTATTTTACTGTAGTTACCTTCATAATGACGGTAGTAATTACCCATTAATGCAGTGTTGTTCTTTAGTAATAGTTGAGATATTTCAAGGCAATTAGTTAGTATTTACTCTGTAGTTACCATCATTTTTACCAGTGTTAGTTACCTTGTAATTTCTTTCTTTTACCTTGTAATTACACAGTAAATACACAGTAATTAGGGGACTGTAAAAGAAAGGGTTACCAAGTTAAACAATTATTATTTATCCAATCTGCAGTGTTTTCGTACAAGATGTTCATAAGTAACCTTGTCTCCAAGAAATTACATCCCTTCACCTCTCAACAGCTTTCTTTATTAGATTGCAACATGTTTTGTCGGATGTGTTTTTATTTTGATGGAGGAAATGAAGAGGAGGTGGGCAAAGTGCACATCTTTCAAATCAGAGATCAGAGTTTGCCTCTCCAGCTTAGTGAAGTCACTGTGAACCATTTCCATATTAAACCAGACTCCAATCTCGCTCCAACCTCACCTGACTCATGGAAGTGCTCAAAATAAAGCCTGGCCATATAAAAGTTTAACAATGTTGTAGCACAACAAAGACATTTTCTGGAAAGTTGAGAACAAATGTCTTCTCTCTGGACTGATATGTTTGGTATCAGTGTATTTGCTACTTGGAAAACATGTAAATTTGCAAAATATGTTTGTAGTAAATAGTTACATTGGATGCAAAAGTATTACAAATTAGACTATATCAATGCTACTCCTTGGGGGCAGGTTGTCTTGTATGTGCCACTACAGTATCAATGTTATTTTTCAGTGAGACAGCACTGCAGAGTTGTTTAGAGCCCAGCCTGTCAGCCAGACGCGCTGCACTGTATGTTAAGAGCATCGCTGCATCTCCTGCTGGCGTGACACAGAACAAGCGAGAGGAGGAGACTTTAACACACAGAGACTTTCAGTCATTTTCAGGCTCATACTGCGGTGCAGAACAATCCCTCGCAATTTACTGAAATGTAGGCCATTTTTGCACACTTCATGTGTACTTAGGTTTCAACCACTGACGTACGTCCCGCTGTTTTGTGTGACTATTGAAAAGGTGTTGCATTGCAACTGTTTTGCTTGGGTTGGAAATCTTTTACCTTTCAGGCCCTTGGTGTTTTAAGAGTTTTACAACATGCTCAGTTCTCAGTGGTGTAAACAGCACCTCCCTTTTTAAAAAAAAAGAAAAGAAAAGAAAAAGAAGACAGTAGAAGCTGTCAAGAATGCTCCCTTGTGGAAATGCTGCCAGTGGAAGAGCTGTTTAGAGCGCATGTAATTCTACTGTTTGCCATGGCTCTGTTTAATGTTCCCCAGACTTTCCCCACCTCTCAGTTTATTATTTAGACTTTGTTGTCTTCCTCTCTCCATCTTCTCCTCCTACTCCCCCCTCAGCTTGTTAATTTGACTGTTCCTTGTAACTTCGTATCTCTGCTGTGTTGTCATACGCTGCCTGCTGAGACAGCCACAGCAAATCAAAGCTGCTGCCATCTCATACATACGTATTTCCCAATTATGTTGTGTTGTACTTTATGTATATATGTATGCATGTCGGGGTAAGTCTGGGTTGCGTATGTGTATATAGGCGTTGCGGTAGAACAAACTATGTTTTTGTATGCAATAAAAACTTGGTAAGATGTGCGTGTGCATGTCTGCATCTCTGTCCTTGCTCGGATGTGTATTCACAAATGTGTTTTCCATTTGTTTCTTACTTGGCTGTGTCACGTGCAGTGCTGCATGGATGAAAAGAGAAACAAATCAAGTCATGCAGATTCCTGCAGAGCCCGCAGTGTTTGCTTAGATATCATCGGCAGGTGTTCGCTGTCAGGTTCACTCCACGTTGCTCCAGCATTCATCTAGTGTGATATGCACCATGCTGCTGTAGCATTAATTTAATCTTAGAAGAGATGCCACAGCTTGGATATTCTTATTTGCCCTATAACTGTCTCGACACTCGGTTTAAAGCTGAGCTGGAGCCAACAGCAAGAGGAAAGATAGCTTATTGCAGGCACATTGAAAATGACTGACCGCGAAATCACTGACAACTCAGGAACTTTGTTTTGTGTGATTTGCCGTATCAAAGCTTGGTTAGTTAAGCAGGAGATGCAATTGGACTTCATGTTGCCAAAAGGCCCAATACAAACAGCCTCTATCCAACAAATGATCTTCATGATCACAGACACACAGAGAAAAGATTAGTGGAAAGACTCAAACTCCACATTTCTCCACACAGTCCAAATCTCAGAAGTCTGTCTTTGGCCTCTGCTACAAGTCTTTGCCTGGCAGCTACTGTGGCTCTGGAAAGGTGTTATACTGTTTAAACAATATCATCAGTGCTCAACATCACACTGTTCCTTTTGCAGTGTCTTCTACCAGGAATGTGTGGCTACATAAGGCTGGAAAGCCTGGTCTAGAATGTATCAGTGTGATTTCAAGCAGTAAGACAGTAATGGTATACAGTATCATGATATATTTTCTGGAAATGCTTTACAGTATAAAAGGGAAAGGGAAAGTATAGTATATCTATAGGACTATTTTATTATGTAGGACACAATAGTAATAAGTAGTAAGAATATGTGTAATCGTGTCTTCATGGTCCAAAGTAACACTTTGAACACATTTTCCTTTCTTCATATTTTGAGATGTGCAGTGTTTCCCTGAGGAATTTAAAAACACACCCTTTACCCTTCAAAGACATCATGACTTTTTTGCCACTCGCTTGTTACGTCATCATGACATGTTGTGTTTGTGGTGTGAGCTTGGAGGTGTGTCTCTAATTTGGGGGTTTATTGGCAGCTCATTAATTTCAGTAAACCTTGCACACCTGGGCACAGTGTGCAGAGGTTGTTTAAACTCCTGCAGTGACACACACACACACACACACACACAGACCACCTCCCACCCAATACACTCCATTGTTTGGTCATGTTTGGTTGGACTAAGTTTACCAATGTTTGACATTGCACACATGCACCCAACACCTTTACTCATGCACATTCAACACCGCTGATGTTACAGGCTTTGACACTTTATATTGTAATTTGACCCAATTTAATAAAGATTTTTTCAATTATTAAATTTGATTAAATTTGCTTAATGAATAATTCAATGAAGCTTTATTACGGTGAAGTCTCCTGCTTTTAAGACATTTGTTACTCACTACTGTAAAACAGCTTTGAAGAATGAGAGGGGCCAGAGGGTGATGATGCAATGAATGACTTTAAAGGAACAGGGAGAAGATGCAAACTCCACCCACAAAAGCCTCAGACCTAACCACTTAACCACTGTTGGTGTTCATGAGCATGTGAAATCTTAGCCACATCTCAAAATCTAGCGCACAGCAACTACTCTCACATGCTGGTGGTACAAAGCTACTGCTGAAGTTCCATGTAAAGTTCTCCATGAAGTCGTTGCTAGGATACAGGCCAAACATCCTGAGGCACTTCAGTCATGTTTCCCTGAAGGACTCACTGGGGGATGTTGTGGAGAGATGAACACTGAAGATGGTGGAGGCCATTCTGAACAACTCATATCATCCACTTCATGGATCCTTGATGGACCAGGAAAGCAGCGGTGGTGGATGGCTCCTCTCTCTTAGCTGCAGGACAAAGAAAGAAGATCCTTTGTACTATCAGGCTTTTTTTTCTTCTGCAAATGGTCAATGAGCTGACAGACAAATGAATTTCCCTTTGGGGATTGATAAAGTAATTCGTATTTGTATTAGTATTCATACATTTCTGATTACCACTGATATGTTCATGATAATGATATTTCAGAGCTCCTCTTGTCAAAATCCATACCTTAGTGCAAATTCATACTGGTGTAATTTCTATATCGTCCACCCCTATGGCTGCATATATTTGATTAGTTGGTGCACTGCCATGCTGAGTAATATTTGCATTGTGTTGCAGCAAAAATTGTGTTTCCTTTTCCATTGTGTCCATTGTGGTTCCACTGAAATTAACTGAAGTATGAAGGGCTACTCTGCCCTATAAAGCAAAAAGGCAGCAACTGCATTTTTGGTCGAAAATGAGTTATTATCATTTTCATGACATTCAAGGCATCCTTTGTTATGTGACAAAATATCTCATCTCAAATGTGTGTCGTTTTGGAGAAAAATGGTAGTCGTTTTTACAGTAACTGCAAAAAGCCCTAGTGAAACAAAGCAAGAAGACAGTAACTACCGTTACTCTGTCAGTTACTGTACTTTTGCTTTGTTTTACTTAACGTAAAAACAACCGTGTTGCCGCAGAGTGAAGTTACTGTTTCCATGTTTCCCATACCCCGGTTTCCTCTTCTGAATATAAAAATATATTTATGATTTCCAATATTTCCTCATTATCATTACTCAATCAAGATTATTTAGTTCTGCCCTGTTGAATTGGAGTTAGCCTAACTTGCCTATATTGCTTCAAAGTGAAGTTGACAGTGCTTTAAAGTTAATGTGATTTGTTGTAGATATAGGCGATACACACCCAGATACACATTAATCTAATATTTACACATAAGAATGTGGTACTATTCAAAATAAATTGTCCTAATTTGGGCCTTGATACAGTTTAGGAATGTGAGACACTTTAAGCAGCAATTTCAGCACCAGAATTTCCGGGTGGAAAATATTAGCCTAAAATGGTCAGATTACTTTGGGTTTGGTATATCCATGTTCGGGGAAACAAATGGTTCCAATTAGTCCAAATACAGTGTATGTAACACACCTAGAGCACAAGTTGTGACAGAATAGTTTTTGAAGAATCTGCAGTTACTGACTTTTTGCTTGGTATGGTGCCACATTTTTGGCAAGTAATACAAAGCAAGAATACAGTAACTGCAAAATAGGGGTAAAACATCACATCAAATATGAGAATTAATATGTATAAAGGATAAGCTAATACAAAGTAACAAAACTGCCTCATGTCCAATAATCTACAACAACTTAGGCTGGACAACAGGATAACTTTAAAGTATTTTTTCTCAGTTCGGAACTCTGTGTAGTTACTGCCTTTTTGCTTTGTAGGGCAGTACTGTGGGTTAGGGTCTTAATGCAGTATTGGAAGGAGGGAATTGGCTCTATGCACAGCTCCACAACTTTATTATTATTATGAGTGGACAAACTGATTAATCCCGGTGTGTCGGACCATTGTGACTACTCAGACACACCTGGATTAAACAGTTTGCCTAATAATGTAAGACAGGAAATAAAAGAGCAGCCTTAAGTTCAGGAAGTAGTGGAGCTGCGCATAGAGCCGATTGGATGGGAAAAGAATTCACAGAATACTACCAGAGACGTAATTTTCATTCCATATCTTAGCACTACAACTTTTAAACTCGGAGTTTGTTGGTAATAATCTTGTTTTGAATTGTTGCTGTTCAGAAATACAGACAGAGCCTCTTTGGATGCAGCAGAAGTAGTGGTGCAAATTCTGATTTCGGACATGTTTGTATCCATTAACACAATGAATTTGTATGAAAGACTATCCAGTTCCTTTCTCATGTCGGAATACAAAAGGGAAATAGACATTTTGTTTTTCCTTTGTGGGGATAAAAAAGGAGAAATAATTGTTTCTGGCATCCTTTTCATCTCAGGCACCTCAAGTTTTTGCCCCTGGTAGTGAGGCAATTTCCTCTCTACCTTGAATGTAGCATCCATGTGTGTGTGAGGTTTGTCTTACTCTGATTTCTTTTCACAGCCCCTTGCTGCTTTTAACAAATGAGAACTGCTGGTCATCAGTTTGTGATTACTCTATGTACGTGTTCTCTCTGATATTATACACCACTGGTTGTGTGCATAGCTGAGGTTGCTTTAATTGTGTTACCCTTGAACGTGCAGCGCATTACTCTCTGTTTTACGATCATATGGCCAAACAGAGAATGTTCAAATTATTTCCCCATGTTAATTTTTGCAATGGTTGACAGGTAGGTCTTTTCAGCACGTCCCCTGGGTTATTTTTGAAACCTTGGCTGGGTTCAAATGAACCCAATGAATGGAAAATGTAGTCATTAGCATATTGATTTAAATACAAGGTTGCTACAAGACATCTATTTTCCCCAAGCCAACCCTTCCCCCTCTAAATTGACAATCTAGGGTGCTTTATATACAACAAAAATGTTTAAAGTTGATGGAGTTGGATGGTGCGATACACACTGACTTGACTCTGGAAATCAGGTTTTTATTACATCAAGACTGGGCAAAGGATATGAGTTCAGAAACTCAATCATCAAACAGGAACACCAGTATTGTATGGTTCTGCGAACACACTTGATCATATTCAGTGACAAAAATGTTTCTGCTCCCAATCCTGTGGAGAGGATTCACACCTTTGTTATAAACACAGACCTTTTTGAGTTTCTCTAAATAACAAATACAATACAACCAATACAGAGACATTCCAATGTGATAAAATGAAGATTTGATTTGTTTTCTCAGGACTCGCACCTCCCAGCAAGAAGGTTCTGGGTTTGATTCATGTTCTCCCTGTCTGTACTGTTACGGACTAGTCGGGTCTAGGGAGATTTAAGTGAAAGTAACAGATGCTAGTCCGAACCTGGAGTGTGTGAGAAGGAGATATTTGTGGTAGACTGGTGACCTGTCCATGGTATACCCCACCCTCGCCCAATGTCAGCTGGGATCAGCCCTGTGATGCTGCACAGATAAGCAGTATAGACAATGGATTCATGTTTATCTGTTTTTCCAAGTTGCCTCATTGCCCCTAGTTTGTTGGTGGGAAGAGTAAGAATTGGTCAGTTCTGTCCTTTCTGTCCTTTCGGGCCCTTCTGAATGTTTTTAATGGGTGGAGACTGATCCCAGTATGTTCACCACATGTTACATATTGCCAAAGTTTAAGGAAATATTGTTGGTTTATATAAAGGGCAATGCTATTTACAGATCAGATCTCACAGAATGTGCGTCATCCAGTATCCTGCATGAAGGTGTGATGCACTATACCCACCCACCCACTGCCCTGAACCCCACACCTCTCATTTCTGACTTAATAATGGCATGGAGCTACCTGAAGTGGTGTTGAACATGAGCATTGATATAGATTGTGAAAGAACTTCCAGGCTTTGTGATAATATGATTATAGATAATTATTAAATTATCTAAGATAATTATTAAATCTTCACACACTATCACACTTTACTTTCAGATATTCCTGGGGGATCTGATCTTACATCCTTATTTTAATATTAATTTGTTGTGGTATTTCTTTTCTTTTTCTTGGCACTTTTTTATTTGATTGTTGTTTGATTGTTTTTGTCTCAATTACTCCTTTGAGCTCAGTACCATTGCTTCTTGTGTCAAGTAGCTTTCTACTTGCAGTACCCTTCATTCGGTTACATTGTAAATGAGGTCTAGCTGGAACCAAGGTTGGTTGAAAATGAATTCATTAATTATGTTTCATTAACATTTAAATTTAACCTTAGAGTCATAGTCTAGACTTTATGAAATCTGAGATATGATGATAAAAAGTTGCATGAAGATATGGGGCCCTAGTTTGGTGGCGCAGCGCAGGTGCGCAAGGTAGCGCAGCCGGTCTAATGCAAGTTTCGACCAGCGCAGCCTAGCACAAAGTCAGATTGGAAGATTGGCAGATCGCGCTGCGCTGAGATAGGCGTGGCCGTGCAGCAGGGGGAGGCGTCACAGATTCAGCTTGGTGCAGTGGAAGTTTTGTGCGAAAATGTCCCGCCGAGGTTGCGCTGAAAGCTCGCCACCTCCAACCAGGTCTAATCTCAGCGCAGCGCGAAGCGCAGCAGGTGCAGTGGAAGTTTGACTGACTGACCTGCAGTGCACACACGTCACCAAGACCTGACAGGCAGATCTCCACAGTTCCAGACACATTTCAATGCAATAAATATCCACAATAACCACTATTTAATGCAACTAACGGAATCAACACGTGAATTTATATCTATATAGATTGTCCCGTCACATCTGACGTCAGATCAAAGCAGAGATCAAAGGCTGTCGGTGCGTAAAGGAAACTCCACCTGAATTAACACAGCAGGGACGAACTGGCACTGAAAAGCAGCTGTGGATGTCCCAAGCAGGACTGAGGGTGGATGACTGCATGTCGCTGCCGTGTTGAGATACCACTCTGCCCTTGTGATGATCGCTTTATTTATTTATTTACTTATTAATTCATTAGCGGAGAGCGACCGCATCACGCAGCCGTAATGAAAAACAAAACACAAATCATCATCTCTCTTAGTCCACCACAACAGCCTCGGTATCAGATAGTCAGTATATAGCCTACTACAGTATACTCAGCATCTCTATCACAGAAAAAAAAGAGAAAAAAAGAGACGGACAGAGAGAGAGAGAGAGAGAGAGGAGGACAGAGAGAGAGGGAGAGAGAGAGAGCGTCCTTTACGCTGATTTCATCCACATGGTCTTTGTTTATGTTGTGATTAGTATAGCCTACACCTCTCATCTGTCTTACACAGGGTTTGAATAAATGTGAGTTTCTTTATTAGTTTATTAGTTGTTGTTTCTTACATTGGGCAGCCGTTCTCAGTGTATCAGATCAATCCTGGTTAAGTATATTAGTAAACTCATTATTCGGTCACTCTGAGCTCGGACCTCCGGACCAAAACAGCTGTTTCCTCCTGGGAGAGGTTCGGCCTCTGGCGTCGCTGTCTCCTCCGCCCATGTCCAAGTATAAAATGACAAACTTGCAGCGCGCATCACCCGCCGCGCAGTTAAAGGTGAGGAGAGGAGCTCCTTTGATTGGTGAAGATCTGACTCGGCTGTGTCAAACCCACTCCACGCCTTTCTCTCCTCCTCCTGTCTCCCTCCCGCCCTCTCTCCTCCCTCTTCACCGTTTGCGCCGGTGGGAGGGGCGAGGGGAGGGGTTGCGCTGGTCTAAGTCTGACTGCGCGGCCCACCAATCTTGCGAAATGGACCTGGGCCACACCCCGTTGGCGTGGCGAAGCTGCGCTGATGTTAGACTTCACCCGGTCTACGAGACTAGGGCCCTTAGTGTTTTGTCGGGTCATCAATGTGGGATGAGGGAGATTGTATTGCAGGTTGCTTAAAGAGTAAAATAACAGTCAGCTCCCCTGTCCTTGCTCTGCTCTTATTGTCTTGACAGAAGTACACATCTCATCAAGTCCAACTTCGCAACAAATTGCTCCCATTTGAAATCAGTTGAATCGAGATCAAAAACCGGAGCCAGTCCACACATTTCTTAGCCTATTCAAAGTGAGGCTATTAAGTATAAAGTGAAACCATCACTCTACGCCTCACCCCCCATTATGTTTCAAGGTGAAAACAAACTTTTATAGAGTTCTCATTACGAATTAGCTCGCACAGTTTTCAGGAGAAAGTACTTTCTCTGTTCATTCTGCTGAGAGTTGGACTTTGCTGGATTCATTACAGTTAATTGGCTGTTTAGTGGGACACTGCTGAACAGTTGAGTGTGGGAGCTGCAGCTGTAGCATTAGCATCAGCACAGGCTGAATTATGCATGGAGGTTAAAGCTTCTGAAAGCTTCTCCTTATGATTTATTAATGTCTGCTTGCAGATACGAATGGATTAGGTCTGCGGCAGGGATACCAAGCAATGACACATTCACAATGGTCATGGCGAAGTTGTGTTACTAAACCGGATGGGAATCAGAGCCAAAATGACTATATTATTCCATCAGCTTCCAACATTTCTGAAACTTTGGCTGCTCATAGAAAAGACAGAGCAGAAAAGTTTCACATATGTGTGGCAGACCAAAATAACTGGGAAGTCAAATGCTTCACAGTGAGCAGCTATATTCAGCATGGCTGAGGCTCGCTGCTTTATGTCTGTACTTACTGTTGTAGAGCCGTGTTCCAAAAAAGAAAAGTATGATCAAACCACAATTTTACAAGTTTTGTGTCTCTTTGTTGAGCATAATCTTAGTATTTCAGTATTTCAGTTGCTTGTGAATGTGATTATTATGAAACAGGAGGAAATCTATATAAACTCTGTTACAGTATCAATCAAAAATGGGCAACATTATGAACGGTGCAAATAGGATTTATGGCTAAGGCATATAAATGGAGTGACCACATTTGTTAATAAATGAATATGATGTCTTAAAAGAAAATTACAATCGAGATCTCTTGTAATACCACCAAGATAATAATAATAATAGTTATATTAATAGCATACATTTATATAGTGTTTTTCCCAACACCCAAAGCACTTTACAGAAACCATTATTCATTCATACCACATTCACACAGGTAATGTGTGTAGCCACAGCTGTCCTGGGGCAGACTGATGGAAGTGTGGCTGCCAGTGTGCGCCAAACCTCCGACCACCACCATGATCATTCATACGCATTCACACAAGGCAAGGTGGGTAAGCTGCCCAAGGACACTACGACAGCGACTGGGACAGAGCAGGATTCAAACCCATAGTTGTTGGATGGATGGATGGATGGATGGATGGATGGATGACCACAGCTGGGATGGATGGATGGAAGGGGAGAATCAAGTTACCAGTTGCTCATTAGTAGTAGTAATAATAGTTACTCATAATAATGTATGATTAAATAGTCATGGGCATGGCCAGCATCCTTTGGCTGAGGCCTTAAAGCAGAAGTAAGCGATCCAGTGGTTTTGGCTAACTTCCTGTCAGCCGATGGAGTTAGCAGTCCCCGCCCTCGTCCCTACGTCACCACATTCACGCGCATCCCTTGGCTGCACACACAGAGAGGACCGCCCCTTTATGCCGTTCTCTCTCCTCATTGGATAAAGGTTGTAGGATACAAGGAAAGTTTTCTCCTCGGCTTACAGCAGAGCAGAGTGACTGACAGACCCGTGTTTCAGACCAAACACTCTATAGAAGTGATTGCTGTCGGAAGATATAACTATTTAAGACTTATATTAACACAAACATTCTGCTTACTTCTGCTTTAACACAAATATTCCACTTACTTCTGCTTTAAACTGTCTGTTTATTTCCTTTACCTCTCAGTCTTGCATGCGGTCATGTCTGCTTTTTCAGGGGATGCTTTTTTTTTAAAATAATTTTTGTTGATTAGTTCATTGTCTGTTTCAGAGACACTCTGAGATAACCTGACCTTAAGGGCGTAGTTAGTATCTGTCAACCTCCAAACACGTTGGATCCTAAATTTCCCTTAATTCAACCAAGACTATAATTCAGCCAACCCCATACCATCTATCCATCCACCCATACGCGTAGTCATCAGGGCCATTTTCTATTTTTTTGACAGCCATCATATATGACCTTTTACATTTAAAATTGTATTTTTAAAAAAGTCCCCCTTTAAACTACAATTCACATGTCAAAGATGTTTTAGTGTGTAATTAAGCAGGCAAAGTTTTCCACCAAGTACATCAGCTAAACTTCAATTAACTGTTTGAATGTGAGATGTTTGAGGTATGGGTAGCAGCAAGTCATGTGTACTGTAGCTCAAATGGAAGATTGAGGTACTAATACTAAGTCACTGGAGCTATAAATGTACACTATAATCTGTGTTTTTAATCGCACTGCAAGTACACATCATGTACAACCCTCAGCTCACTGAGCCACCAGGATCCCCCTCACATTCTCAGACTCTGTGGTATAATCCTCTTGTACTGTCACAACAGCTAAATCTGCCACGTGTCATACACGATCCCATTATCTTCCCTTTACAATCTAAACGCCACCGGAGCTGCCTGGCATCATGTTGGAAAGATAGACAGGTACATCCTGTTTGAAATTCATGTCACACTGGCTTTGCTGAACTTTGCCTTCCAGCCTATTTCACGGCTGATCCATCATGCACGTCAAGTGTGTGTGTTTAACCCACTAAAGACACAGTTGGCTTTCATTACCCCATTTCCTGTCTCCTAAAATGTTTTGCTCTCCAGTTTTTGCCATGACTCTTGTGCGTCAGGGTTGTGTGTGGGTGTGGGTGGCTGCGGGAGGGGGTGGGGGGTGGCGGTGGTGGTGTTGGATGTGCAGCAGAGCTTCAAATTGGCTCTCCTTGCCTCATGTCGAGAAGTTTTCTGAGGTAATAGACATGCAAATAACACAGGGGTGTGTATGTATATTTCCAGGCAGTGTTGCGTCTCAGCACTTGGTCAATAACATTATGGAAATGTGCCGTGGATTCTTTGGGTCTCACTGTTTGAGTTGGATAACAAGGCAGTCCAATGAGCCTGTTAGCACGGCGACAGTGACAGAATGAGGTGTTTGTATTGTCACACACTGTATCACAGCATACGACAGGTGGGAGAGGCGGAGAGAGAAATGTACTGTAGACACAAAGGAAGGCAGCCAGAGAGGTAGAAAACGCAAGTGATCAAAGTTCTACATCCCTTCTCCGTTTACTCTATCAAAGAAAACGTGTGCAAACATTTTCCATCTGTTTTTCCTTTCTTTTTTTTTTGGCTCTCAATTTTTGTTTTTTTTTAAACTGTCAAAGTTTCTGTTTGTCGAGTTTAATTGCATATCAAAACCAGCATCATGGCATGAATCCACTGATGCTTGCATAGCTGAGCACTCCATACTCCAGTTTATGTCCCGCTCAGGCACGCATGCACTTCAACACGGGCGTCTGAGGCTCACTTAAAGGAATTGGTGGAAGTGTTGTTTACAGACCTCAGCCCTTCAGATTTTCACATTTAACATGGTGACAAATTGAGATGTGACCTATGCAGAGGGTGTTGGCTTAATTGTACTGGTGTAAATAGCACCATTCTCAAGACAATTTCTCCATCCAAAGGTTTATTTATTTATTTTATATTTTTATGCCATCTTGATGTGCATGTGTGTTAGAATAGAGTCCAGTGGGAAATTTGAACATCTGTGTCTCACTGCCGCACAATGCCCTGGAGAGAGCTGGAAATAGATGGTTTTGCCTGTAAGGAATCTGCTTCAGCAGGTAGAATATCAAAAGGACAAAAAAAAAAAAATCATATAACATATGGTTAACCTGGCAATTACATCTACTTTAGCATAGATGCAGCTTGAACTCATTGCACTTGAATAAAAGTGTTCTCTGTAATTATGTCATCCTTTAAAAACCAACACAAAACAACAACAAAACAGGACACTATCAGCTGCTCTCAGACCCCCCCCCCACACACACACACACACACACCGCCGCCAGTTTCAGATTCTTTTTATTTATTTTTCAGATTTGTCCCCTGAGAGGATATGCAGTGCCACAGCAAGAACTTTAAGAATTGATGCAGGCCTTTGCTGAATTCATGAAACATTTTTTTTTTGTTTTGCCACAGTGTGTCTTTGATGGCAGATTTAAAGCCCCTGGAGACTGTGGGGCCTGCTGAGCTAGTTCAAGAACAAGGACTGACATTGCGGAGTGATTTGTGCGGTCATTTATGTGACAAAAAATTGTGAATATATATAGATTTCTTTTTTCGTTGTTGCTTTTAATGGATTCAAGGAGCAAATCCCACCTGACCTACAGTACCATGCAGCCACAATGTGTGACGACCCTCTCTGCTTTTTTTGTTAACTTTATTTAAATAAATACTTTGTTAATCCGCTGCATCTCCCCCCTTTGTCATGGCAGTAGAATAAAACTAAAAATCGACACAATTGATCACCTTCAGTTATGCATAACGTAGCCAACTCGGTTCTCATTTCTGGCTATATTTTTGATGTGTCTGAAAATACACTGCTCCAGAGCTGAATTGATGAAGGGTGCAGTAAAAGACTAACTGAGGAAATGTTGACTATAAAACAGACAGAGCACACGGCAGTGGTTCTCAAACCTTTTCATATCAAGAGCCTCTAAACTTTAGAGGCAAATTAGACCATGAACCCCAAATAGATAAGATTTCTGCTTTTTTTAATGTGTGTAACCCATGATGAATATATTAATACATTTTGTTGTGTTGTAGTTTATTGTGTTAATTCTGGATGAAATTATAACAAAAGTAAATGATTTCCTTTTTTGTTGTCCCAGGAGCATTCTTAAGGCCTGAGTTTCCCTCTATCTTAGGCCTTGTCCACATGGAAACTGAGCTTCACCAAAAACAATCTTTTTCTTGTCCTTTTTAAAAGATTTCCATAAACACAGCATAATTTCAAGAAATATCTGCATTCACACCGGATCCACTGAAAAAGACTAAAAACACTGTGGTATGTGTGTCAGGCCTGTGGAGCTTGTGTGGCGCTGTAACGCTGCCACACATAAAGTCCAAAACAGAGAAGGAGGCGGAAAGTTCCCCCGCTGTACTCAAACTCCAAATATTGGCTGTGAGTTGTGTCAGCGCATCTATGACGATCAGTGATGACTTAATAGGCGCAATTCAGCTGCAGTGGCTGAGGGGCCCAACAATAGTCGGCCCACCAGGGGCCCTAGTGTCATGGCGCGGCGCAGTGGTAGTTTGGCTGACCGGTGCGCAGTGCGCACACGTCACCAAGACCTCACAGGCAGGTTTCCACAGTTCCAGGCACATTTACAGTAGATGCAATAAATAACCACAACAAACACTATTTAAGGGTGTATTCACACCTGTTTAGTGCGCACCAACTGTTAAAATGATACAATGTTTCATTTTTCAGTTAGTGCGGTTGCTTTCACACCTGCTTTTTGTCACTCGGGACCAAACTTGGAGAACGTCACGTCTCCATGACTACCGGTTGAAATCTGGAAGCGCTGATTGATAAAACTTTCATGATGGAGACTCAAAGGGCCGGTTGTTAGTAGCTCTGGTCTTCTATATTGTTTGCATGTATAACTCTGTTTGGTACTTCCGGCTGGTTTCCGGTTGCGTTCACCCAGCTCGGTCCCGTTAGTTCCCGGTTAAACGTTAAACACGGCGGACCTCTGCTGCTCGGTAACCAGCTGCTCCACGGACACAAGGGAGGGACGCCGACCTGTCCATTGTCAGAGCGGACTCAGCGGACACGCACCGACCAGCTGCTGCTGCTGCTGCTTCGTTTGTGGGGACAGAGCTGCGTAGGACCGGAGCACCGGGCGGTCTCCCCGTTGCGTTAACCCGTTGTCAATGACTACGGGAGCCCTTTTAGCTCAAGCGTGTTGAGTTCGCCTGGCAGTTGGGTCGCACCAGAGTGCGGTTGCTTTCACACATCAACTAGTGCGCACCAGAGTTCGGCTGGAGCCAAACCGAGACCACCTCCTCAGGCCGCGCTAGTTTTGGTGCGCATTAGAGTGCGATGTGCTTTCACACCAACCCAAACTGGACCAAATTTAGTGCGCACCAGATTTAGTGCGCACTAACACTGCAGGTGTGAATACACCCTAATGCAACTAATGGAATCAACACGTGAATTTATATTTATACAGATTGTCCCGTCACATCTGACGTCAGATCAAAGGCTCTCGGCACGCATAACGGAAACTCAGCCTGACCGAATTAACACAGCTGAAACTGTGATGCAAACTAACAAAAAACTAAATAACTATTATCTCTCAGCCACCCACAAACAGCCTCGGCATCAGATAGTGAGTAAATAGCCTATACTCAGTATCTCTCATCACAGAAAAAAAAAGAGAGATGGACAGACAGAGAGAGAGAGAGACACTCAGCAATGTGTCCTTTACGCTGAGATGCTCCCGATTTCATCCCTGTTACGCATGGTGTTTGTTTATGTTGTGATTAGTGTATACCTCTCATCTTTCTTACACAGGGTTTAAATATGGGTTACTAAATGTGTGTTTTTTTATTAGTTTATTGGTTGTTGTTTTTTACACTGGGCAGCAGTTCTCAGTGTATCAGATCAAACCTGATTAAGGATATTAGTAAACTCATTATTCGGCCACTCTGAGCTCGGACCTCCGGACCAAAACAGCTGTTTCCTCCTGGGAGAGGTTCGGCCTCTGGCGTCGCTGTCTCCTCTTTCCATGTCAAAGTATAAAATAACAAAATTGCAGTGCGCATCGCCCAGTTAAAGGTGAGGATAGGAGCTCATTTGATTGGTGAAGATCTGAATCGGCTGTGTTAATCCCATTCCACGCCTTCTCTCCTCCCTTTTTCCCACTTGCGCCGGTAGGAGGGACAAGGGCAGTGCCTGCGTCGGCCTGCATCGGACTGCGCCGTGCACCAAACTTGCAAAATGCACCTAGACACACCTTGTTGGGGCGGCGAAACTGTGCTGCGCCTAGACTGCGCCTGGTCTACAAAACTAGAGCCCCAGGTGTTATTGGGGTCCTCCTTGGACGCCCACTCCTTTTGGGTAGTGAAATCAGCTGGTGGGGCGTTCTTCCAGACAGGGCGTCTGGATGGGAGTCGAGCAGTGGGTGGGTTGAAGATGTCTTCATGGATTGGTAGGTGGGGGGAGTTTTCAACCTTTTGAGGCATCTTTTGAGTGGATGCTACTCGCCAGACGTGTGGGGGTGCAATGTTTGATAGAACAGAGTGGTGTTGAGCGTATTGTTCCAGTAATGATTCGCATGGTTGTGTTAAGCTGGGTGTCCACGTGGTGTGTGTGTGGGTTAACTGGACCATGCAAGTAAAAACCAAATATGGCAGACCTTGATCCACAGAGAAATATGTAGCATAAGGATTTATGTATGACATTTATTCATTCGATCGATTGACTTTATTCAAAACATGGATTTGTCATTATGTCACAAGGAACATCATCATCTGCCAGTGCACTGTTTGTTCATCCTGCTCCAAGAGGACATGACAAAGAGACTCACATATCTCTAAGTATAAATATATCCAAGAACAATGCAGATCCAACAATAAATAAAAAGGGCAAAGGTGATCACAAATAAGTAAAAGACTTTTTTTTTTAAAAACAGCTAAATCAGATATACCAGGGTATGTGCTCATTGTTCTTAGCTACTAACATAGTAGGCCTATGGGTCCCGGGTTTTGAAAATTGTCCTAATGGAGCCATTGAGGATGCATCTGATCCCCCCTGGATAAGTGATTCTCAGGAAAGCCTTAAACATCACTATGTAGATGCAATTAAGTGACCAAACATATTGCAGTGTACATATGCCAAGAAATGTGGAACTCAACTGTACTGACACTTTCTTTGATAAACTTTTAGTGACAAATAAGACTGACTGGTCTATTGCTCCAGGTCCAAGGAAGTGTTTTTTTGTGTACCTTTCCTTTTCCTGTCCTACTAGTTTGTGAGACTAATATAATTTTTGTAAAGTAACTAATTGAAACTGGACATATTCAAATTAATCTGTGAAAAGTCTAGACACTTAATTATAAACCACCAGCTGACTTTTAGACTTTGCTCACGTAAGCAGCCTAATACACACAAAAAAAGAACTTCAACTAATAGAAAAGGCAAATTAATGGGATGAGGAATTTACCTACATCACAGTGCAAATGACTATTCTGATCAAAACTTTATAAGACTGTGGGAACATTTTTGTTTTTCTGCGACATTTTAATGTCAAAATTGATTGGACTTGAGTCTGCATTGTTATGAAGTGTTAAGTAAAGCTGTGGATTTATGGCAGAGTCAATCTCAAAGGATACAGAGTTACATAAACACACTGTTGTTTTCAAAACACTCCAGGTTCTTTATCTGAGTAATGAATAAAGAAGAGCAATGGGACAAGATGAGGAAAATGGAGATGACATGAATACATGAACAATAGGTGGGATTTACTTAATATTCTCTCAATTTCTCTCTCGAGCCATTGTTCTTGTCCTGTTCAGCCATTTATAACAAGCCTATTTTTCCTCCGTCTTCTTCGTGGGGTTTAAGTCTTCTCTCCCCACAAAGTAAGGTTGATTGAATGGCAATAAGCATTGAGGCAGAATTAGTAAGCAAACCCCCTAGTAACACTGCAGTTGCATCTTCTGACCAATTAAGCTGTGTTTCATTCCTGCCCCTCTCTCTCTCTCTGCCTCTATCCTTTCTGACCGTTGCTCCCTGCAGCTCATTTGGGATGAGACCAGCACTTAAGTCTGGCCAAATGTGAAAGTGTTTTCCCCAACAAGGATTTATAACAACCACAACCACACGGCCTTTGCACCCAGCACACAAATGGGTTCCTATTTAAATGTGCAGTATGGAAGGGGAGGATTAGTGATGGGGGTGACAGCTGTCAGAGACATTTTACTCTGCCCTTCTGCTCTTATGCTGTCAGCTCTGCTTCCTCCCCTTGTGTGTACGTGTTGGTCATTTTCAAATGTAATCATCAGTTTGTTTGATGGAGGTGGTTCACAGTGGGTGGACTGGCCTCACAATCAAAGAGACATAGAGCAACAAGGACTATCTATTGATTAAAGAAGGTTTAGTTTAGTTGGTTTTTTAAGCATGTTTTCATTAGTTTTTGTTTGCAAGCTAGAGCAAATCAAACAAGACATTTTTACATGAGCACATTTTTTCTCCCCTTCTTCCCCTCGCTGAATATGTAAATGCAATGCATTGTCTCAGTGCAGACTGTTGACACTTACAATTATTTACAAAAACAGTATACTTACAATTCAGTTCTTGGACATAGAGCAGACATCTTTGTGCAGAAATGTTGTGTCTGTGATATTTCAAAACCAAGTGAGAGCAGGCTTTTACTGCCTAAGGTACTGTACTGTGACACACTTGTTTCTAGGAAAATTGTCGGTAACACTTTACTGAATAGGTATTCATAAGATTGTCATAACACTGTCATAACATCAATGAATACTTATGACAGCTGTCTTAAAGTTTCATTCAGTAAGTTATTTCACTTTTGATGCAAAGTTGACATTGTTTGAGATGTTTTTGTTCTGACAACTTGACATAAAGACGACATTATGTCATGGTTAAGACAGTTTTATGTCAATCTTATGAATACGTATTCAAGTAAAGTGTTACCACATTGGCCGTTGTTTTCATTAAGAAGTACAATGAATTGCAGTCAGTGGATACAGCTATCACATCTTTACAGGGTTTTTGGGCAGTGGAGGTTGTCAGGTATGTTGGTCAGTCTCTGTAAAGGCATACTGTATAGAGAAAATAAATGAGTCAACTGGGGGGCATTTTGTGACAGCATGGTCCACAGCTTCCCAGCGGACCAGCAGGATGCTCCACTGTACTGTACACTCATGGAGCCATAGGTTTGATCTCCTACAGCCACATACACACACAAACACACAGTAGTGATGCATTATCAGGTTGGGCACTTGACCCCCACACACGGAGAAAATACACTTTCTCTCCTGGGCCTGAACAAAGTCTGTCAAATTTAACAGTGTGTGTTTATCCCTTACTGACTCATTTCCCCTGTCTGTCAGTGTCATTATGTCTTTTTATCTCTCGACCCCTCTCTCTCCCTCCATAAGCAGCTTTAGCAGCACCACTCTGAGTCGAAGCCACTAGCGGAGCATGTCTTCCCTCAGGCTTACACACCAACTGCAGTGGGTCAGACTCTCTAGCTGTGAGCCTGTCTATACAGTGAGAGTCTGTACAGTGGCCACTTGTCTGCACTGCGGGGAGTGCAGCCCAACTCCATAATCCCATGTAGTGGTGCCCTCTTGTGAAACAGCTTTACACCAATGACTGCTTTGTTTATGCTTCAGTTCAATACTGTATAATGCCAATCCATTATTTAGAGACTGAGCATTTGACACAAGAGCACATTCAATTTTCTTTTGCAAATTCTTACAGACAAAAAAACAAATAGTCATAATGTATGGATGAAATGTTGTGTAACTGTAAGTTGAATTATAAATGGGAGTACATTTTTTATGTATAGTTGGAACTAATAATAAATAACTTAGAGCAAACAGCATTGAAACAATCGTTTGTTATTTAGAGACCAAAGTTTTGCTAGACAATATTCTTACTGTTAATGTAATTTTTGGATTTGGTTTTCGTTAAATACATTCACTAAAAGCCTGCATTACCTTGAATTTTAACCATGATCGAGATGCCAAGTTCAACCTAAGTAGTAAAATGTCATCTCCATATATCAGCAACATCATAAAATAAATTGCATTCACATGCACAAATCATCCATACCTTAAATACAGAAGACTTGTTCTGTTGCTGTGGCTGCTCGGTGTAGATTAGAGCATGGATGGTAGAGATAAGATGAATTGTCTTGTTTGTGAACTGTGGCACAGATTTATAATGTATGGAGCTCTAACAGATGCTTTAACGCTTGGCTAAGTATTATCCATTGAGCATACAAAATGAAGCCACATTGTTTATACACTTCATACATACTATATGTTTACTCAGAATGAGTTTAACAGCTGCAGGAAAAATAACTGCTTGATTTCTGTAACGCCATCTATAATTCAACAGCAAGATTTTTGGCCTATGATTCTGTATTCCCACATATGTGCCTCCACTACATCCATGGAAATTGTGTCAGGCTAATTCTGCTTTAACCTGGCTCTTCTCCTGAGGTCACACACTGTACAGCATGCTGCCACGCTCTGTCAAGTGGAATTAATTGCTAGTGGCATGACCTGTGTGTCCACACGTATGGGTATATGCACTGTGTGCCTATGTGCATGGCTGAGTGTAACCCTGGTGTGTTGGTGCGTCTCTTCATTTCCTGGTGAGAGAAAGTAATTCTAGGGTAGAGCCTTTTTATTAACATCTTTCTAGTCTGAATAATGCACCCTGTTGGCATCTGGACTTCTGACCGACTTTATACCTCGTTATCTTTCCTAGTGTAAATGGAAATGACCTTTGACATGTTGGCTCCATTTTCACTGCATTTTCTTTTTGTAATGGTACACTAGGAAAATGTAATTTTCCTGACTCCATATTTATGTACATACAGTACAGTATAAAGAAGATATATGCAGGCCTCTCTTGTATCTCAGCAATTTGATCACACAATTTGCTTGTCATTGAACAGGTCTATATCTTTAAATGATTGAATTTGAACTTGTTTTTCTTGTTTCATATCTGTCATGTGGGCCTAATAGATAAACTTTAGCCCAGTCGACCAGAAGTATGACAAAAGCAGCCGTCCCTATCCTTCGTTGTGATCAATGATAATAAATCGGAAACGGCTTGTGTTTTCTGTACTTTGTCATTGTGACAGTAACAATGAACACAAGGTTAAGGTCATGAAACGGTTGCAGATGAAGCTGACTACAGGTTTCACACAGGCAGGGCCGGCCCTGTACATCTGGGGGCCCTAAGCAGGATAAAATTGGGGGCCCTGCCTCACAGTGTATCATCACATATTCATAAAACCAGCTACCGTATGCAACCCTTGCATATTTTATTGTACCTCTATCAACATGATGGCGAGCAGATATTTCATTACTAATTAGAGTCTAAACACTTAAAGCTGTCTAATTGCACTTGTCATTTTTTCTTCTACTTTGTTTTTGTCTGAATGTTAATGTTAATATTGTGAATGGCAATAGGTGGCTCCAAACCGGCAGTACTTTTGATGTAGCAGAAAGATAAAAGATTCTACAAAAGATTACAGTTTGAACAGATTTATTTTCTTTAAATTATCTGTACAGCTAAATTCTAGAACCCTTAAAACAAAACTTCAGTTGAGAAGAAGATAGAGGATGTTGGTTGGTCAGCAGCATCATCAGCAGTAACCATTGGAGCTGTGGAGAAGATTAGTAGAATTTTTTAGCCACTTTACACACAATTTAATTTTCCAACAGAGATAAACATATTGTGGCAACAAACAAGAAACTTACCAACTGTATGACTGGAACCAGCCACAGGGGATGAGGATGTGGCAACATGACAGCCATTAATAAATGGGTGATTGATCCTTTATCCCCTCACAGGAAAACAGCTGTTATCTTTTCACTGTAAACAGACCTTAAAATCAGCCAGGACATGTTAACTGCAGCATGCTGGTATGTAGCAGCTAGCCAGCTAAGTGAGCTAACACAAGCACCAACATGTTTTTCGGCTAAACGTACATCTAGTAAACATAACATTAATTAGCCTTACCTTGTCCTTGTTTTTTTTTTCATCCTTGACCTTCTTTTTCCTATTTTCCGCACCTGACGGATATATCCTTTTGGACATCGTCGCTGTCCAAAAGCTAATCACCTCCTCGCAAATCGCGATCTCAGTGAGTGAGGGAGGGAGGGGGCCAGGGGGGAGAGAAGGGGAAGGGGTGGTGCGCGCTCGTTACCGGACAACGGCCACAGTCTGCGTTACGTTTACGTATGCGTGTCACGGTCATTGTTGCCAGTTGGGTCAAGGGTTACACTTTGTCAGAGACGGTTAGACAAATGATTGAGCAAAGTTTGGGGGCCCCCTAGTGGCTGCGGGGCCCTAAGCAGCTGCTTAGTTCGCTTATAGGGAGGGCCGGCTCTGCACACAGGAAACCAACAAAGGTCTCCTGAGTCAAAAGCTCTTCCCCTCTTCTAAAAGTGGATTTTTTTTAATCCAATGTCAGCTGAACTTCTTCTTTGCTCTCATCATCATTACTATAACATCTGGGGGTCAGCCATATAAATCATAAATCATATGAGTTGTAATAAGCTGCTGGTAAAGACAACCTAATGGGTTGTTTTGTTTTTTTTACAGGAGGACAGTCTCAGATTAGGACATCAAAACAGACTCATCCATCAGTTATATATCAGTCTGGAAGAGCAACACACTATCAGTGGAAATAGTTACAAAAAATTAATGCAATGGGTTAAATCAATAATAGACACAAGACAGTGATATTATTCCATTTTTATTTTAGTAATAATACTTTACAAAGCAAATAAAACATTCAGAAAAAACACAATAGACAATGGGCTACCTATATTATATACACACACGTAAGAGGTTAGAGCCAGCTGTACTAAAGACTGTGTCACCAGTGGTGTGCAGTCGCACAATCTAGATATGTTTCTGAGATGGAAAAAATATGTTTTGGTGATGTTGTTGCTATTTGTGTCAAAACAGGGTAGAGTCGGCATTGCACTGAGATTTCTTAACTTTTTGAACAGAGGATTAAAAAGATTAATTATTAATTTTTCTATAAATAATGATGAGAGGGATGACTGTTTTTATGCTTGAGCAGCTGCCCCTCAAAAAGTGTGTGCACAGTGCTTAAGAGGAGCAAGATGATATATCTGCAAGGAATACATTATATTTAGAGACCAGACCTTTGCTTGATGAGTTTTTGTAATTGTGGCTGAGCCAAAATGTCTATTTAATTCAACCTTTTTATTTATTCAGGTGAGTCGCATTGCTTACTTGTAAGAAATGAAAACAAATTACACAGCATATGAAATACAAATAGAAAAAAGTCAAAATTTTAATAGGAACAATGTACAGTAAAATGAAAACTGCCTGCAGGCTGAGTAATTTAAACAACTGCATTCTGTGTAAGAAGATTTAAAAAGTGCTTAGCTTAGAATAGCTTAGAAAACTGCACTAAAGTGCACTTTTACTTGCAGTCTTCCCAAAAGTAGAATTAACTCTCAAAGCTTTCTCGTACCTTAGAATGAGTTGTTACAAGTTGTTACAGGTTACAGTCGCCATTTTTTTTACATTCAGTGGCAGCGTGACCGTAGGTAATCACGGAAACTCAGCGGAGCTGTGGGCTCGGCCTGTTAAAACTGTCACCACTGTGTAGTGTGAGGAAGGACAGAGACACTGATGTTGCATTCAGGTGCAGTCAGGCAGACAGGCGTCGGCAAACCAACTGGATGTCATTTTACTCGAAGAGAGAAAGAGGGTAAAACGTGGGTCAGGTAAACAATACGACATCACCATGACAACATATTGTCAGGCCTGTATTGTTTTGCCTCGTGCTGGCGGACCACTTGTTTACATAGACGCTTGTTTATCCTGTTACATGCAGCGTCTGTTGTCTGTCTGACGTCTGCCCCATTTCACGTGAATGCAACATCGAGAATACGTTCCGATATGTAACCGCACCGCTAGATGGGGTAATCCCTACCTTTAAATGAACAGATACCAATGCACATCATGCCCAGAATCAGAATCCTGGTTCTGTTTTTGCTCCAATCCTCCTATTTTAAGGGATAGCAGGTATGAGTGACACCTGTCTGCCTTTTGCTATGCCCCTCGAATTTAAACGTCTGACACCTGTTCACACGTAAAGTCCTCCTAGTGATTACCTTTATTGGTATTTTTTATTGTATTTTATTTTACTTTCAGGTTACCAACATATTCATAGCAGGCTCAGTGCATGATTTATAGTACAGTAAAGTGTATTATTTAAACATATTACATAATGTTATATCAATGCGGATAAATTGATTTAAAAGTGATCGTGATGGGGTGGTGTTTAGCTCAGTTGGTAGAGCACCCGCCCCATTTGTTGAGGCTATAGTCCTCATTGCAGGTGCCCCCGGTTCGAATCCTGCGCAGAGCGGCCCTATCCTGTGTGTCATTCCCCCCCTCTCTGCCTCCCATTTCCTGTCTCTCTCTCAACTCTCTTGTACATTAACTCATTGGCTGCCATTGACGTCTATAGACGTCAATCTAATTACAACCGTTCACTGCCATTGACGTCTATAGACGTCAATTGCGTTTTTCAACGGGAAGGGCTGGAGGACGGTCTGGCGGAGCTTGTCCATCAATATCAGGCTTGTAAACTAGTGTAATGACGTGTAGGTGCCCTGTAGGCCCTGTAGGGGGCAGTAGTGCCCTCTTTGGATGAGAGATCAGCATTGATTATGAGAAGAAGAAGCGAGATGACAAGACATATGCTAAAGAAACTTAGCTAAAGAAACGGAGCCTATGTGTTCCGCACGTCGGCACATTATGTACCGTGTGTGTCGCGGTAGTTCGGAGAGGAAGAGGGTCGCGATCGTGAGAAAATGACGGAGATCATTGAAAAAGACACCGACGCTGGACACCGGCGATCAAGCCGGGCCGAGTGGTGAGAATCAGCAGCTGACGGTGTCACCACGACCAGAGCCCAGCTCAACTGACGGCTCGGTGGACGTGACCCGAGCGATTCCGTCCGGATCAACCAGGAGCAGCAGAGACTCGTCCCCACGCTCCAGAAAGACATGAAGGTAATAATATAATACATCAATGGTAAAAATAATAAAATAAACTAACTTGCTAGCGAGCTAACTTTTACTGCTTAGAGAAGGGCGGATCGCTTTGATCGGAAAGGTTAAAAAAAAAAAAACTCCACATCACACTTGACTACATCTATAAGAGATGTATTTTTATGGTAATTCTATATATTTCTATAATTTACAGGTGGTGGATCGAGCAGTGGTCGACCATGGGGCAGAGGTCATGTGACAGCTACAAACGTACAAAAAAGTTAATGCATTTTTACTGATATTTGTAAATAAATTATTATTTTGCCATCAAAAGTCCTTTCTCAGTGTTGTTTTTGTTGTTTTATAGAAGGAGAACACTGTTCAGATGTGTGAGGTGTCACTAAAGCAAAAAATATCAACGTCAAAGTCACTGTTCTGCTTGACATGTTTCTTTCCACAAAAAGCTTGTTTTCTCAGTGTTTTGGTCAAAAACTGCTGTTTTTGGCGAAACCAGCCTACGTTCTACTGCTGTTTACAAAAGAACGGAAAAAGGTAGAAACAAACTTTTTTTTTCCTATTGAACAAAGAGAGTCTACTCTTTCTCTTGGTAGTTTCGGTGTTTATATAGTCATAGAACACAATGTTCTGTGGGTCTTATAAGATCGTTCAAAATGCTCTAAAACGGCTGGCAGTATGGGCGTCTCTTTTCTGAAAATGGCTGGCAGACAATGAGTTAAAGGCAAAAAAGTGATCAAGGTGGGTAATACAAATTGTTGATGTTTGACTATTGATGTGTCTTTAGTATTAAAGCATGTCTGCCATGAAATGAGTCAATGGAATCAGTACAAGTCTGAATGAGCCTGTATGAGAAAATGTATCACTACAAAAATGTCTATATTTGCTAGCTAGCCTTACACTCTGCCAAGCTGGGATCTTTTTTAGCACTTGCAACTGTGTATGGCCTTGAATAGCACCGATGCTTTCAGCCATTCTCCCTTTTCAAAAAGATGATTCACTTATTCTGAGTGGTGAACAGAGGTGTAACATGTGGCAATAGTTTGTTTTTTGGTTAGAATGTTTTGTTAACCATATTGTTAGTTTGTACAAAACATTGTAGAAAAAGCAGGCTATGCAAGCGGAAAAAGGATGCTGCCATTATAATGTTTTACTGTTGCACAACACTATTTGAAGACTGGGTTCACCTGTTTTCCGCTGTCTAATTTGGACAGTGTTTTTGTTTTGTGTTTAAGTTATGAGTATTTGTGAAACAGGCAGAACTGGGGAATGAACTTGATAAGACGGTTTTAAGATGGTGAGTAACAGGAAATCACACTTTTCAGTGATGTTCCTTCTAACATTTGCTTTAGAATATATTGGTGTTTGCTTTTCTTTGTTTGACACTTGATCTCCTGTTATACAATAGACACATGAAAGGGAAATATCTGGTCTCCACATAGGTCTACACAAGCCAGAGACTGGCTCATGAAGTTTGCTCAGTATTTAGCCTTGTCCTCTTTAAAGGTTTGACCTTATTAATATTATTTATGATCATACATACCTGTATATGGCACATACTTGATAGATGCTCTGTTGCATAAACACAACTGAGGCAAGCAGTTTTGCCTATAAAAACCAACATAAATATCCTTCCTAATGGGAAATACACAGTCTTGCAACATACATGCTACATTGATGCAAACATGGTCTAAAGCATGTATAGAGCTCCGGACCCCACGTGACCTCCAGCGTTCACGCGGCCATTTTGGCAGGAAACTGGCCAGCTCCTTAGCATTGACTGTAAGCGCCGAAGCCGTCTGAGTTCACATGATCTCACTTTAATTCCAACACATTGGACTTAATATAAAAAAAACTAAATGGATTAAATATTACCGACCCTTATAATGCCCCGGGGTGCTTTTCAAAAATATTTTCGCCGAACAGGACGTCCTAGACCTGCAGTATCCGGACACAGCTACCTGATCAACTACTCTACAAGCATACAAAAGCCGGCTTTATGCTCTTTGTGCTCCACAAAATGACACAAGCAGGAAAGACGGTGACAAAAAGAAAAGAAAGAGGCACACATACAAGATGTGAGTCTCCTTCCAGTGATGTTGCTAGGTACGCGTCCTGCGTCCCTGACGCATTAAAATCTAACAGGACGCGGTAAACTCACTATCCATGCGTCCCGGGGACGCACCTCATTTTCCCATGAAAAATGATACATTGTTAACAACAACTCGTGTTTAAAATCATGGGAATGACCGGCGGACGGCCATTATCCACCATTTAACCCACACAGCCATAGGTGTTGATATTGCCCCGACCATTGAGCAGCAACGTAACAAGAAGACGTAGCGGCGGTAGTCGGTAGTTTTTTCTCTCTCTCTCTCTCTCTTTTTTTTTTTTTTTTTGCCGCCGTAGTGTTTGTTGGAGCGGCGTGGTGCTGCACGTGACGCGCTGACGTTAGTGTGTTTACATTTACGACGAGCATTAATTCTCAGTCCAAACCCGTTAAAAAAAAAAAAAAGCCCTGCCTCACCGAGTTCATATTCTCGGCGCGAACCCGGCTCGAACCAGCGCGTCCGGACGGGTTGGGCCGTCCATGCTTAGAGCCCAAAACAACAGTCCAGAGATCCGAGGGACAGAGAGAGACAGCGCAGCAACAGGTGTCTGTGTGTGTGTGTGTGTGCGTGTGCTACCTGCTGTAAAGGGGGCTGTCCAGCCACAGCTCCCCACTAGACCAGTTCTGAGTTCAGTTTAAGTTTCATACACTCCAGCCATTCTTGCCATTACAATGATAGGAACCTCAGTCAGTACTAAATCTGCTTCTTTCTTTCTCTTAAATTTACTTAAGCAGCTACAAAATATATTAGACATGTACCACACATCTGGCTGGAAGGTCTCAATGGTTCAAGAACTTTTTTTCCATCATTAAATATTAAAATGGAGCCAAGTAGCCTACTGCATGTTTGTTTTCCTTTTAAATAAGTTCAATATCAAGTGCTAATTCCACCTGCCATAACTGTCTCTCTCTCTCTTGTCTCTCTGGCTCTCAGACTGTGTGTGATATTTACAACACACACACACTGTAATAATATCTGCACCTATTGATTGACATGCTGTTTTTGAGGTTTTTCTCTCCTTATGTCATTGTGTGTAATGGCTGCACTGTTGCCGTGTCGCGCTCCCATGGTCGCGCTATGGGTCCGTATAATTTCCTGCTTTTTTGTCCTTGGCCAATCACATCCCTGATCACACAGGGACAACATGGGGCTGCCTGTCTGAGTTTTATTAATGTTTACATCAGGTTGAGTTAAACAAATCAGTTTATGCTGCTGTGATTTACGTAAGTAAATACAGTAATCATCATAGTGTAGTGGCAGGAAAGACCATTTAATCTGTATCAAATATTGTGTTGGTCAAGAACAAGTTCAATTTAAAGTCAGAGGAAAAATGTTTAGGGTGTTTTTACTGTTCCTAAATGTAAAAATGGGTCACATTGGACCCTCAACATTATTTAAAGGTTAAATAACGTGTTACTTAAACATTTTTCATTGTGCTGTGCTCTAAAAATATACTAACAAATACTAGTGTAGAGTCCTGTATAAGGAATGTTGAGCTTAAACTTAAACTTAAATTTAGGTTCTCAGGAAAATAGCTGCTCATCAGTAAATAGTTAATGAATCGATGAGGTCCATCAACTATCGATTAATGAATTAATCTATAATTTGCATCCCTAGGCCCTAGTTTTTTTTTAAATTGTGGTATCGAATAAGTATCGAGAATCGTGGAAATTTACAGAAATTCTGGTATTATGACAACCCTATTGGGGACCCATTGAATTTCCCAGGGACCCACCCAAATCTCCACCTGTGGGTCCCGGGGACTCACTACATTGAAAACCTATCAACATCACTGTCCTTCGCCTCCAGCCTTTCCAAGCTGACCCAGAGCCGGTCGCAGCGCACCGCCGCGGGCTGATCAGCACCGGGGAGAGCTCCCGGTCGGCACCCCATAGCACCCCGGACAGCTACGAGCTAACGTTAGCCATGCTACACTGCATTAACTGGGATGATATGACACTTACCCTTCTAGTGAGGATACAGCAGCTTTCTGCTGGTAGATTCCACAGCTGGACGTTCACCACAAAGCCAGACTGCGTCCATGTGTAACCCTCCAGGCTTTTGTATGCTTTTAGAGCAGCGCGATGCAAAGTTGATCAGGTAGCCTAACTTAGCTGTGTCCGCATACTGCAGGTCTGGGACGTCCGCCGGCGGCCGGAGATACTTTTGAAAAGCACCCCGGGGGCATTATAAGGGTCGGTAATATTTAATCTATTTAGTTTTTATATATATTAAGTCCAATGTGTTGGAATGAAAGTGAGATCATGTGAACAGACGGCTTAAAATCTTCCGTTTTACTGCCAAAATGTTATGCAGCTGTTCTCCTGGTCCACCGATCCACGTCTGCCCTCCTCCCGCACTATCTACATGTACAGTCACATTGTTTACATTACGTTGTGTGTTTTAATTAATCCTGTTAATTAATCCACACACACATTGTGATCGCAGTACCGACAGAGTGACAGGCAGGCTCATTGTTAATGTGCAGAGGGATGAAATGACAGCTGTTACTCCCCACAGTGACTCCCCACACTTAAACCTAGTTGCTTCTATACTGAAAAACCCTGACATGTCAAGCTTTAGGGTGTGTTAGAGGACTAATTTATCCGTCTAACCATCATAACTATGACACCTGAAACGGTAAACACAGCTGATCGATCGAAAAAAAATTACACCAGAGTGAATTTTTTCTGTCACTGAAAACGGCTGGTTCTTGAACGTAACTCGGTCAAAGTAAGACGTATCCTCAATATGTTTTGCAGTTCTGTTAGGTCATACTACATGCTGACAAAGTTATACATGTAAAACTTGTTTGGGCTCGGAGAAAATCGCTTTGTTACTCTCGTTCCGCACCCGGCTCTCCCCTGTAAAACACGAAAATCTGCTGATTCCTGCCAAAATGGCGTCGCTGTCAGTTTCAGGGCTGCGTGACGTCAGCGTGACGTCAGCTCCCGGAGCTCTATACTATGCCCTCGATTTTCCTTAGTCACTGAGGCACGAACTAAAGTTAATTCAAATTTCATCAGTTCATTCACAGGTGATGATACACATTATCCTAATAAGATCTGGGTTGAAAAACACTGAGCCTGCCCTCCAAGACATCATTAGCCAGAAACTGACACACAACTTTTGGCAAAACCTTTAATCCACATAGTTGCAGATAAGAGCTCTCATTAAGCAGTTATTAACCATTCCATTCAGCGTTTGACTACGCAGGAGGAAACACAACAGTACCTGTGGAATTTGGGAAGCAAGTGTTCCTCATTCCCAACACATCTTTAGTTCTGTCTCTTCTTAGCCATGTTGTTTTTCTCTATTCATCTTTCTCTGTCTTTGACAACGACAGTAAGTACACCAGGGTGTTAAGAGTGCCATTAAGATTTCATTAAAAGACCATCATCATTAGAGAAGGATTAGTTATTCCCTGGATCCAATACTTCGGTAGCACAGGAATATCAAAGTCTATTAAAACAACAATGTTGCTGGCACACTAAGAGATGCGTCGGTTGGCTTCCACCATCCTTTTTACCTTTTTTTTTTTTTTTTTTACCATTACAGTCTTTTTCAAGTGAGAAATTCTTGTCTTACTGTAGAGGCGCCTGGAACTGTCAGTATCTGATACACGACATACAAGCAATGAGCTTGTTAGCATGTAAAAACTGTCAGAGGGAGCTGCACATGTTTTTCACAAAAAGATCAATGTTTCAATGTTACTCAAAGAAACTGCGATGCAAATACCCACATACAAGGCTTCTGTCAGGTATACTACTCCTGAATGGGACATGCTACAGTCTAACAGGAGGAAGTGGTACTGATTTTAGCGTTATCATAAACATATTTTTTACCTGGGAAAAACTCACATTTAAACCCAAAATGATTGTGCTCCTAGTGCCTGAGCTTTGGTCCTGATTAAAACAACATTTCTAAAATATCTTACTTTGAAGAATCTTACATGTTTTGCAACTAAATGTATCCTCTTTTATATTCAACAAACTCTCTGAGTTGCATCAGTGTTCTTGCTATGGTTTAAAAATTAGGGTTTTAGGATGTGAAGTAACAAAGTATTTTCACAGAGCAACAAGAACAGTGTTGGGATTTGCCCATTTTCTTCCTAGAGTGAAAAATAAATGATTATGCGGAACGGTAATTCTAGCCTCCATGTGTAGAATACTAAATGCAATCCAGGAGAGCCAGCTGAGGTAATAGATCCATGAGCATGATGAGGTATGAGACATCAAAACATACAAGAGTTTAATATTTTTAGGCCAGGGGTGTGTTGTGGTTACAGAACTTACTTTTCATTTTTGTGCAAAGTTTAACACACAGACCAGTTTTAGCAGTTGCATGTGATGACAAATCAAATAGGTATTGTGATAAACATAAAGGAGTTACTTCATTTTAGATGCATGTAAACTCTGAAGACAGATGGAGCTGATAAAAGCAAAGATACGGCCTGTGTGTACTGCTCCCCAATAGCAGTTTGTGTTAGCTGCCATGTTCATGCAACGCAATTACAACAACGCTTACAATGCATTGTGTTTCACGTTCCAGACACTGCTGCTAATGTGTTTCGATTCATAGCTTGGTGGATTCACTGATAGAGGGAGGAATGGACTGGTTGATTCTAACCTCTTCAAAAATGTGGTTGTGGAAAACAACTGTTTACCGTATGAGGATTAGATCATAATGCCGGTCAGTTCAATAAATATAATTCAATAATAACATTGGAAAGCAAGGCACAGAAAACTCACCCAATCAACTGTTGGCTTAATTTTCTTCATTGTGGTTCCATAAACTACCTCAAAGCAACTCTCTCCCCAACCCTCTTCCACATTCTTTATAGAGGAGAAATTCTATAGCAGCATTAGTTAAGAATAAAGGTGGTTTTATCATTAAATGTTGAAAGACAGAGATGTTGGAAAGGAGAAGCAATTGTAAAAAAAAAAAAAAAAAAAAATGTATTTGCCAAACTCTACTTGAATGTTGCAGAAAGAAAATTGAAATGTTGAATAAATGATTTGTTGAATATTGCATTTCAAAAGACTCAATTTGGAACTGAAACCAACAGGTCACACTCATATATGCAGTTCATCTTCAGTTTAAGTTTAAATTTGAGACTTAATTTCTGCTTTCTTTATTCGGTAGCTACATGAAGGCCAAGTAAAAAAAAAAGGCTGTCGTTTTGATGACACAATTTAATTTATTTGATCCCTTATCAACCTTCTGTACCATTTGTTAGGAAAAGAAAATAACCAACCATCAGTAGGTCAAGGCCAATCTCAATTTAATTCCCTAATGCCTACCTAAGGGGCAATGAACATTTTACTCTAAATTATGTTTCTTTTACATTTTTAGGCAAGACAAATTTTTATTCCACAAGAAACGAAGGAGTAAATGCACCACCCCTGTGACCCAGGTAAAATGTCTAAACAAAAGTATCATATAATCTTATCAGGAACAGTTTCTTTGTTATTATAAATTTGTAATTCAGAGTTGGTCATTGTTTCTGATGATGATGCAACATTTTTGCCAGTAGAATTGATCAAGTCAAATTCGTCATGTAAGCAGCTTCAGCCTCCCCAGTCTCATACCATGCTTGTTTAGGTTCTGAGAAAGTCTGGTCTTGTCCAAGCCAAGGACACATTTGAATTCAGAGCTAATAGCCATGTTTCCACTGCAGGAGTTCCTGGTAAAAGGAGGGGGTAGGAACTTCTACAGGAACCTTCCTCTCACTCGGCCCTCTCAGTGGCTGTGTCTCCACTGCAGACAGGACCCACCGGCCTCTTATGGCGACGTGCAACAGTTTCGATTGCGTGGTCGTTGTGCAGCGTTTTTTTTTAATTTTTTACTTCTCTTGTTGTTGTTTTTTTCTGTCAGTATAGACGCTTTCTTAAATAAAAAAAAAAGCTGTCTCGATCGTCACGTAATCCTGCAATTGCCTATTTACCACTTTTCTTTTTTACCAGGCCTTCTGCTACTCTCGTCTTTTACTGAGTCTCTCTTTTTTCCGGCCGTTTTTCCATTTGTAGTAACATTGGGTTATAAAAATGCATCTTATTTCGGGGCTTTCACTTAGTGTCACATGATCCTGCTTTGAGTCTGACCAATCAACACAGAGTAAATCTCAAGCCCCACCAGGACTTCTTCAGGGCCGTTCCAAGTACCTACCCCCAGGCAGGGACTCCGTTTGGCCCTGTAAAAGTTCCTGTAATGGCGCATTTCCACTAGCACGGCTCGGCTCGATACGGCTCGGTTCAGCACGACTCGGCTTGGCGGTTTGGTTGTGTTTCCATTACAACTGAGTATCACTAGTGCCGCCGTGTAAATTTACACGGCGCCGAGCAACGCTCTAAACTCTGTAAATATATAACTTTAGTAACATTTGAAACATTTTCAGGCGAGAAAGTAGTCGTTTAGATCCCCAACGTGTTGAAAATCTGACTAAATACCAGCTGTTTACAATTTTGTTTCAACGAAGTCGGCGTCACTAAAGCTAGCCGTAGTGAGCAACGCACTTCCGGTTATTTTCACAAAATAAAATACCCATTGCCTTTTATCATAAGGAAAACCATTACGATAGAATTGGTGCTTTTACGTTGTAAACAGGAAGTGAACCTACCCTCGCTGTAGCTAGCTTTAAACCGCCGTTTTGACTGCTCTCGTCCCGTTAACGGCATTTAACCGTTCAATGTGCCTTACCGGAGAGTCTTGCCAGCTCTGAGATCGGCCTGGTTCATTGTAAAACATTTATTAATTGATGTAAATGTGGTGTTTTCTGTGCGTACAGACCCCAAGGCAGTGCTGCTCTTGTGTCTAACCACAAACAAACTTCTGCTACAGCCACAATTGTTAGATTTCATCAATGAGACCAGCATTTAAGAGTTTAACCAGCCGGTGGTAAAAGCCATCGGGTAAGTTAATTAGCGGTCGTTTTCTCCCCGGGGTGACGGTGGTAGGCTGGCCGGCGGAGCACGTCAGGAGCCGGGCTGCTGCCTCTGTGATGTCGCGGTCGCTGCTCGGACCTGGAGCTTCACTTCTCCGAAAAACATCGGGGCAAACTTCTAAACAGCCGTCGTTTGGATAAACTAACCGCACATGGGGATCTAAACAGTTACTTTCTCGCATGAAAAAATATTAAAACTTAATAAAGTCACGTAATAACAGAGCCAGTCTCAATATTAGAAATTCTCTGGTAATAACAGGCTTCAGCAGGAACATTTCTGTGTCGGTCGTCGCTTCCAGTGACGACACTCATCGGCCAATCAGTGGAAGGCAGTCGGCTGACGTCACGTTTTAGTAACGCTTCGGCTCGCTTGGAACCAGGGCTGAGGTGATACCAAAAGTGTACCTGGTTGCAGGTACTGCGTGCTAGTGGAAACATGCAAATAGCGCACCGAGCCGAGCCGAGCCAAAGCGCGCTAGTGGAAATGCGCCATAAGCGGCCCTGTGGGGGAGGTTCCTACAGTGGAGACACGCACCAACGGGGCTGGCCCCGTAAAATTACCCCCAAGTTCCTGCAGTGGAAACGCGCCTAATGCTAAAGCTCAGCGATGCTGGGCCTTTACACTGAAATCACAAACTACCTATCGTGAAACTTCCGAGGTAAATGTCAGTGAATTGTTTATGTTGCTATGAAATACTCAATGGAGATGCAAGGGGGAAGTAATGGTGCAAATTTGTCTACTGTGGATCATGTGGTGTGAATTGACATAGGAGGTGAGGGGTACAGCATTTGTATAGCAGCACCTTTACTCACCTGATTGTGTTCACACAGGATATATTACTCAGCATACACTATTGAAGGACAGACATTTTTTCCAATATTTATTTGTAGGAGACAAAGTAGACTACTAGCCACAATATGCATGTCTGCTTTACCAGTAAAATGTGCTCTCATACAATCTACTGTATGTAGACATTGGATTGATAGAAAAACAGAATTATATCAGATGCATGAGACGGCTAAAACACTGAGCTGGAAGGCCTCCTGTGTAGATATGGCATAAGACATCTCTGCAGGAGTTGAAAATGTGTCAGTCTGACCATTTTCTCATGACTTTATGTGTCAAGGTCTGTGCAGTTGATAAACTGTTTTTTTTTTTTTTTTAGGGTAAATCTTTTAGAGGACATTTGCTTGGATAACATGTTGGTAGCATCTAGATTCCCCTTGAGGAGAGCACTGGTATAATAATGAAGAACGTGCTATTTCTGCACAGACAAGATCAGGCTTCTGAGCCAAAGATGAGAAAGGGAGAGAAAAAAACATGTATAACAAATGAATAATTATGTCCCAATCATTACAAGACAAAATGAATTTTGTTGTTGTGTCAAAACAAACTGAATCAGCTATTTGCTCTTTACTGAATCTATCTTTATGTCTCCATTCCTGACTGTCCTTCATTTCTGTCTGCTTATGTGAGCTTAGCAAAGCGTCTAATAGTGAGGTGTCACACATTCACGGCGATGAGAGGACCCTCCTGCAGCACTTATTAGCTGTAATGCATTCCTCTCCTCTGCTTTGATCACTGTGGGAACCCATAAGATGCTTCTTGCATTCTCATTTGTTTGATGTCTAAAATTTTATGTCTCTCTATCATCAGTTTTTCTTAGTCACTCTCTCATTCTCACTCAGGAACATGTACATGCATGTTAAAACAGACACATACATGATGAGCCCAAGACCTCACTGAGCCAAGATTTGGGGCCACATGTAATGCACCATGACTGTCTGGCTCAGTATATTTGTAATATATTTTTAATTCAAATGGCATGTTATTTGGTATATTATGAACTAATAGGAAAACACATTTGACTTTTAGAGCACATGCGTCTTTCTTCCAAACCATAGTGGTGGACTGACAAACCAACAAAGTTTCTTTCATCACAGCACAGCTAGGCTGGGGGGTTGACCTACCACATAAGCATGACACATGGCATGAATGCAAGAAGATTCAACAACTATTGGTAAGATCATTGACAAATTGCTCAGGGAAAAGTATGCATTCTATTGATCCCCTTACTTTAACTCTGCCAAGCTGTACCTCTTGCATTAACCTGTTGTGACCTGAGTCCATTATGATTTTTGGACTATTCAGTCCAGAATTAAGAAAGAGCAAGGCAAATCACACAAAGTCAACTGTCTGCCTTTATTTTTATGGCCAGATCAAAACCTGCACAGCATAAAAAAGGCAAACAGGTCTTTTAGTCAGTTTTGTCTGTAAAGGTTGTAGTGAAAAGAGGAAATACAAACTAGGAAGGTGGCTTTGATGTGGCTTTTAAATGGATCCATAAGTGTAAAGGCTTATAAGAGGCTTGTCAAAGTGCTTAATAATATGATTAGATTGGATTTTGGAGACTGTTATCAGTTGTGATTTTTTCCTAAAACCTTGACAATCATGAGGTAAGCAGTGTAGAGTATTTTTATGTAGGTTGCGTCCCTGCATATATTTTGTTCACCAGTGTTTTTGTTTTTTCACATGATCCGAACTTTACAACTTTATTTCTGGGGGTTTTGATATGGCCTCTTTTATATTAAAAAAGAGTTGAAATACAGGATAGTATGGGCTAGACATCATGGTCATGGTTTATTATGGATTAACATATTTTGTGCATGAACAGGCACTGCTGTGGAATGGACATTTTGGGAATGAGAAATAAGGTGATGTTAACCGAGCAATCACTATGGCATCAGCGAATGTTAACCGCTAGTTAATCAGCTAGTTAATTAACTAGCTAGTAAGTAAGTAAGGTGCATCAGTAATTCACCTTAATTGATTTTAGGGTATTAAAGAGAAAAGAGAAAAAAACTGTTGTAAAAGAAAATATGCTCACCAGAATAATAAAAAAAAAGAAAAACGAGAATGAGAAATTAAGTGATTTCTCTCACATCCTATAAACACTTACCTCTTGACAGTTTGTGGTGTGGTTTGATGATTTTCTACCTGCCCCACATCTCATGGAATCAGTGGCTTATCTTGCCCAAATGTGTAGAGGGCCTGTACACACACACACACACACACACACAGACAGAGAGAGAAACACCGACCACATAGCCAGGCTGTCAATCCAGGTATCAGTTAATATCAGTGTCCAGTAATGGAAAGACTGATTTACAGAGCATGGATTGTGCCCAGGTATTGATTTGTTGAGCTCTCGCTTTACTGAACATTCAAAGAATTGAGAAAGGAAAAGAGAAGAAGGCCTGGAGAAGGTTTAAATCCCCTCAAAAAGAACAGTAAGAATATGAGCAAGACTGTTTGAAAGGAAAGAGGAATGATGTGGAGAGATGGGTAACACTTCAGTTGGTTAAAACAGGCAGAAAAAAAGCCTGTAGGCTTAGAGATGTTCAAACCTAATTTTAGATCATTACAAATAGTTTCTCTCTGAACGTTCTTGTTTGTGCTTTGATAACATTTCAACATTTGAGAGTCTTCCACTGAATTCACGTCAGTTCACAACAAGAACTGACAAACTGAACACATTTCACATATTATTTCCATTAGATTTAAATTAATTTTTGGGAAACCATTTTCTCCAGGGCAAAGGTGCAGGTGCGTGCTTCAATGGGCTCAAGTACATTCCTTAGTATTTTGCTTGTTTAATTAAAGCTGTCAAATAAATATCTTGATTTAACTGAAGAGAACCACAAACTTAAAATGGAAATGAGGAAGTGCAATACAGCAAGTACAAAAGTAAATGCCTTTACATGGACTCTTAAGTTGCGAATTCCTTAGTGAAAAGAATAATTTTCAATCTAATATAAAGGCTATATTAAAAGAAAGACAAATAACTTAAACTAAACCTAATTTGAAAAAAATAATAATAATCATCATAAATTAGATTAAATTAAATTACAAAGGCCATGTAACTCTACAATATGTAATCCTCCATTGCCGTACACGTACAAACAAATTCAGTCAACTAAAGTAAACAAAATGTGGCTAATAGCCTTAAAGGGATAGTTCATTTTATTTTTTTTTGAAGTGGGGTTGT
The DNA here is from genome assembly GCF_045865225.1 of Trachurus japonicus. Classification (NCBI taxonomy): domain Eukaryota; kingdom Metazoa; phylum Chordata; class Actinopteri; order Carangiformes; family Carangidae; genus Trachurus; species Trachurus japonicus. Next base: position 10,076,045 of record NC_140910.1, read on the forward strand.
ATGAGGTACAAATGACCACATTTCTACTGCAATATCTGCAGTAGAAAGATCTCTGCCCCCCTGGTTATTAGTAACAACAAACATCAATACTTATCTGCAGTTATCACGTGTGATAGAATTTCCCCACAGCTTTTGCACATTTACATCTTTGCTTGGAGTTTGAATGTTTGGGCATTTAGCCTAATGTTTTTGACTTTGCCACCATGGGTCTCAACAGTCAGTAACAGTAATAATTACATACAATCTCATTTGTCAAACTACTCTCCAAAGTACAAGTGCTTGTTTTATTGGATCATGACCAATGTAATTCCTTGCTCAATATTTGTATTGAGGCCACACTTGAACAAATGCAATAGCTTGGCCAGTTTCCATCTTCAATGTCCATATCATTTACATCCGACAATCAGTAGCCTATTTGTTAGTAAACAGAGAGCGTCAGAAAGTTGCAGGTTATTTTTTTGTTATTTCAAGCCATACATGGGAATTAATTAAACATATTTAAATAGCTTGTTAAGACAAGATTTACGTGGGAGAAGATGAGGATGACAGAGGGGAAAAAATGACAGTCATTCTCTTTTTAACGAAGGACGATCTAGAGTGATGGGGTGCTACATGAGTTCTAAGATAAATACTCAACTTGTATTTCAAAATCAAAACAAGTTATAACTATCTATGTACTTTGCTAAATCAGTTGTTTTGTACTTATATTTTCATCATATTTTGTGTTTCTACCTGTTGTGATTTTATGGAAGCATTGGGGCCAACAACAGAGATTTTTTTTTTCAAGATTCTGAGATAAAAAGTCAGAATTTCTGAGATAAAAGTCCAAGACCAATGAATGAATCAGTCAGTAACTGCACTGCTCTGCGCATGCATAGCCAAACATAAACATCTGGAGCAGCAGCAACAAGCTAACAGCTCTTGTATCCTCCACAGGTATACAAAGTATTCTTTATCATCTTTTGTTCGTGTCAATTATGTACGTATAGAGAAGTAGTAAAGTAAGTATTACTGTAGGATTAGAAGATTGTGAATGTATTTTGATGTTTATTTGTTTTTTGTTGTTGTTGTTTGGCATCGAGCGTTCGAGTCCACAAAAGGCGACCAAAAAACAATGCGTGTATGTGTGTGTGTGGGCATAATGGAGTGTGAACTGTGAGGAACTTTAACGGTTACAAGTTTTTATTGTGCTGTAATGATCCGTGAGGGAATAGTGTATGTGTATTTTTGCCTTTATTTTTGATTTGTGTATTATTCAAGTGCATGCGTAGCCAACAAACATGTGGAGAAGCAGCAACGAGCAGGGCCGTTGTAAAGGGGAGAAAGGTGATGATAATTCTAGGGGCCCAGCGCCCAGTAGGGCCCACAAAAAACCCCAGTAGTCTAATCTTTGTATGACTGATTTATTCGGCATAAGACCCTGACGGCATTAGCATCAAAACAAAGTAGGCTAAATAAAAAATGATAATACTAGGGCCGGGACTCGATTAAAAAAATTAATCGAATTAATTAGAGGCTTTGCAATTAATCGCATATAAATATTTGACCTGAGCATTTTTTTTCACATGGATTTTAGTATACCATTGAATGACTGAATACATAAGCTTAAGCAACAAAACATTGGGCCTCATTCACGAACCGTTCTTAAGAACAAATTTGTTCTTAAGTCCTACTTACGAAGTTTTTACGAAGATTGTGGCATTCATGAATGTTTTCTTATCCAGAATTTGTTCTTAACTAAGAACAAAATCTACGAACAGTCAGGAGTATACTTACGCACTTTTAAGTGCTGAGACTTCTGCAAAAATAACCGATTATAGTGTTTTCTTTTGTTCTGCAGTTGTATGATATTATATGATTTGAATAAGAACTATTTTCTTATCTTTTATGATGTTTTTAATAATTATATATTAATAATAATAATTGACAAATCATTGCAGTTTCTTAAAAAAAACATTATAGACACTTAATTCATATCAGTTTTTTTTTTTTTAAGTGTTCACACTACACACAACTGTTTTTATTTTTTTTTTTAAATATATGATAATATGATGATATTTATGATGGCACACGTGAGAGTGTGGTCTCTCTGATAACAACCCTAAGAGCTGCATCCACTGCTGGCTACTAAATATAGCCTAAATATAAATATAAAAATATAAACTAAATATAAGCCTTTTGTTTGTTTCATTCCTGCCACAGTAGCGCCACTTCACTACTTTAGTTCTTTTTATGTTTGGAGTCTGGTGCTCCCTCCCAGATTTTCATTTGAGCATTTCAACTTTCCCTCTCACTCCACCTTCTCTGCTCAGTGCCTGTGGGTGCTGTGTGCACACGGCCCTGCAGTCTCATTTTACGGGCATTGATGGGGCGGTTACCTATGCTAATCCTATGTTAATTAGACTCACCTGGTACACGCCCTCAACTTACGAGGAGATGGCATAAGAACACAGCTGCGAACAATTCTGAGGCTTACGAACGCGTTGATGAATCTGACGTAGGGTTTTCTTAAGGAACTTCTTAAGAACAACTTAAGAAAGAATCTAAGAAGGTTCTTAAGAAGATATTGGTGAATGAGGCCCATTGTTTTTTTTCAAGGTGGTACTTAATCAAGACCAACAGACTAGGGATGCAAATTATCGATTAATTCATTAATGATATTTGATACATAGCTACAGATTTAAATGGTCTTTCCTTCCAATACACTATGATGATTACTGTAGTATTTAACTAGGCTACTTAAATCACAGTAGCATAAACTGATTTGTTGAACTCAGCCTGATGTAAACATTAATAAAACTCAGTAACCAATCACACAGGCAGCTCCATGTTGTCCCTGAACATCAGGGACAGGTCAGGACAGTCTGAAGACAGACAGCTCTGAGGGTGAAGTCTTATGCACCATGAAACACTGACAGGTCTGTAGACGTCTTGACCACATATCAGCTGTTCAGCTGCAGCAGAGGAAACTCCGCTGTTCTCAGCTTCCCCGCGACGAGCGCTTTTGTTTTTTTAAACACGCCCTCCCACCTCCCAGCGGAGCGGAGCAAGCAACAAGCCGGCTGCTGCCTGCAGAAACCGAATGCCGAGTAAAATATCATATTCACAGTCACAATTTCCACAATAAAACCAAAGATTACCTGTTCAACATAAACTCAGCACCGCCGCTGCAGCAGCCTGACCGGGTCTCTCTGTACCGCGGAGCTGCAGGCCCCGACTCTTCCTGCTCCTCTCCCCCAGACACAGGACCCTGTCCTGGGTCACCCAGCGCCAAGCGTCTCCGTGTAGCATGAGGCTGTGCTCGGCGCTAGCCTACTAATGGCGGCGGCGCCAGTCCCGATGCCGCCGCTGTGCACCAGCTGCCGGTAACGAGGCGGTGCCAGTTGCCGTCGTCGCCGTCCCCGGCAACGGGACCGCGGCGACCGCTGGTACGGGCAGCGCCGCCATTAGCAGCCGTTAGCACAGCCTCATGCTACAGGGAGACTCCTTGCGCTGGGTGACCGGCCACAGGGTGCTGTGTCTGGGGGAGAGGAGCAGGAAGACCGGGGCCTGGAGCTCCGCGGCGCCGCAGTGCAGAGAGACCGGTCAGCCTGCGGCTGGAAGCGGCTGTGTGACAGGGAGAGGAGACCAGTAGCTCAGCAGGGTGGCGTGTATATCGGACCACAGGACCATAATCGCTGTATAAACTATGTAAATGATAATTACCAATGCTCCAAATCGTAGCTTTAACTCGTTACTCACTGGTTTCTTAGAGATGGTACAGCCTGAGGCCAGTATACAACAGGTAACAGTCAGTGGCGGCTGGTCAATAGAGGGCGCTCGGGCGCCGCCCCCCCTGATGAAAAGCGATTTTTAATTATTATAATTTTTTCCAAAATAATAATTAAAAATTAATATTTTTTTCTTATTGTTGTGATAGGAATTCTTAAAATCGAGCTGTATATAAAATAAAACCATTATTTAGAGGCTAATTTGCCTACAGGTTCATTTACTGTCTCTGTTATAGGCTATCTATCGCTCTGTGTCTGGGGCGCTGGAGAAGTCGCCTGAGCAGTGTACCGACTCAGCCAATCAGTGACTGTTGCTAAGTAAAAAATATACGGAGCAACAGGTAATTTAGCCAATCAGCGTCGTCGGATTTTATGCCTTTGGGGCGCAGAAAATATCGCCCCAAACCAAACATTTTGGTCTCCCGTGGCAACCAGAAATCGAGGGGGAAATTAACCGAGGAGCTGTCCTCGGTACAGGATGGCTACGCAGTTTTTCATCAGTTTCAAATTCTGTTTCCCGTATAATTTACTTTTTTTTTAAAACAGTGAGGACAGATACCACACGGACTGTTACTGGAGTTAGAGACCTATTTAATCTGAACGGATTACAAACAGGAACTCTCAAGGGACACATGAACGGTGCTGTCAGCTAACGTTAGCCAAGCTAGGCAGGACTAGCAGCAGAGCTTCACAGCTGGATGAAAAACACAGTTTCAATCTGAGAAAATACAATGAACAGGTGGATAAAACCTGTGGGCCGTGGCGGGAGGCTGTTATGATGCGACAGGAGGCTACCTGTAGTGTGTGAGCGGAGCACCGTTAACCCGGCACGTCATTCAGAAGTGCTCTCTGCTGATGCTCGGAGACAACTTTTGGACTACATGCTGTTGGATTTCCGCGGTGGATTTCACATGACAAAGCTCGTCCGAGAGCGTTTTTATTAGTTCATCCAGCTACTCACAGCCATGGACTGGACACTGTTATTCCTGAGTGACACCAGGGGAAACTAATCACCCAGGCTGTGACAGGACGTCTGGATGCGGAGCATCAGGCTGCATTTTCAATATGTTTACAGGTGTGACCAGTACGTTGAACAGTTAGACTCGTCATCAACCTGATAATGCAGCATTTAAGTTAACATCTCACATCAGCTAGGTCAGACCAAACTTAATCACGTTATGCCTCCTATAGTGTTGGAGACACACTGTTTGTCTATAGTTAACATTAATCACTGCTGTAGGTTACATCATACACATGCCTTTTAATAACCATATTTATTATTAAGAGTATTTGCTAATATATTTCATGTCCACTGGTTGAAGTGAACAGTCCGTCATTTACCTGTTCATTGTCATTATCTGTCAAACTGCTGATTTATGAAGGCAAATAAATAATTAATGTTTATCCCTAAAAATGGGTTTGGGGTTCTTTTATCAAGATGGTCACCAAAAACTTCAGGGACAAACAGCCCCACCTAGAATATTTTTCACCAGCCGCCACTGGTAACAGTGTTGTTGTCTCTTTTCACCTCCTCTCTCCCTTGCAGTGATCAGTGCATGGATGTATTATATTAACAGTGTCGGCAGCTTGTTAGATGATTGTGCTCCAGTGTAATCAGAACGCCTGAAACTCATCCAGTGAGAAACTTCTGCGGTGCAAAATAAGTGCGATTAAATGCGTTAATTTCTTTAACGCGTTAATGTTTGTGTAATTAATTAATCGTAATTAACGCGTTAAAGTCCCGGCCCTAGATAATACGTAACATAAGTTAGGGGGTAGGGGCCCACTTTAGTATTCTTTAAGGGGGCCCAGAATTCCTAGCAACGGCCCTGGCAACGAGCTAACAGCTCTTGTATCCTTGGATCCACACACAAACACCGTAGCTCAGTCGCTCAGTCACTCAGTGCCCCCCTCCCCCTAATCACTACTCCTCTGTATAAAGACGGCTGCTTCGAAATCTTCACTGCCAATTTAGGGTGTGAACAGAGAATAAAAAACTAAGCACATTAACAGTTAGTCTGTCTCTCAGCAGAGGAAGCTGGCATCGTCATCACAGCTCCACAGTCCCTCTGTTGGCACTGGTCACTCAGTCTGCGGGCCCTTAAAGGGATAGTTCACCCAGAATTGAAATTGCACTCATTATCTACTCACCCTCATGTCAACTAAGGGCCCCTGTAACTAAGGGAGTTACAGGGGGTCTCGGCATAGCAGTGCATGTGCATATAACGGTTGCAAATGGATACCAACTGTCTTCGTAACAAAAAGACAAACCAAAAAACATCCAAATACCTCCATGCTGCTCGTATGTAATGTCTGTCTTGTATTGAAGCCCCGAAATGCAAAATTGTCCCGAAAAAAATTAAATAAGTCTATTTTTCAAGCTTGTTTTGTAGCGGAAGCTTCTTGAAGCTCCTCTTCCCGGTTTGTCAAATTTGGACGAACTGGGAAGAGGACGGACCCTGGTTTGTCCAAATTTGAAAAAAATCTCTGTTGTTTGCCCTAATGCTCTTCCTACTTTTTTGATACACTAAACTTTCCTGTCTAATCCTGCACTTCATCTTTCTCAAGCTCTGCATCTTTCTTCTACTCTTTCTTTCTCTCTTTCTTCTCACTCCTTTGTCCTCTGCTGCCCCTCTGCTTGTCTTGTTTTGACCTTCCCCTTACTTGTCGCTTCATCTGCTATTCACTTCCTGCCTTATACCCTCCCCCTCCTTCTAACAGCTCCTCTCCTCTCAGGCCATCATTTTTTCCTTCTTGTTTCTTTTCACTGCTTCCACTTTCCCCTTCTCCTCCTTGTCTCCATCCTCATTCACAAATTATTAATTGTCTTGTGAAGCTGGAATGTCACTCTGACACTCTTTAGACCCTTCACAGAAAGCTATTGACTAAAAGTTTGGTTCAAAGAAACCACAAGAGATTTTTCAAGGGTTGCTGAACTTGTCCTCACAGCTAAGGTTAGAATATAGATTATTCACAAACTTGGACAAAGTATGGATCAGCTGCAATGGAAGCAGAAAAGTAACAATATGATTAAGCTAATGGGGTATACAAGAGGCAACTAGCTGAGGAAATGAGGACAAAGAATGCACCCCGATGTAATGAGTTATGACTTTCTTCGTCATGGCTGACTGTGGCTCCTATTTGTTTGTGAAGATCAAGTACGATTATGACAAAGGGCAAGAAAACGTAACATAACACTTCATTTTCCAAGTCAGCAATTTCTTGTCCTGGCAATTAGATGGCATTAAAAAGATTTCCACAAAACATGAGACAGTGTTGAAATAATCTTGTAAATTTATATCAGGCCATGGTAGAATGAAGGGACACTTGGAAAAGAAAAATCAGCAAATATAGTTTATATGTGAGAAGTCTATGAGCTTACCTTGTAACTACGGAGTCCCCAGAGGGACATGGGGAAAAAAATAAACATTTCAGGTGCACACGTGAAACTTTCACGTGCGCACCTGAAACTTTTGCGTACGCACTAGAAAGTTTCAGGTGCGCACGCAAAACTTTCACGTGAGCACGGTAGCGTAATTGGCGTGCGTCGTAAGCATCTTGAATGAAATTAACAACACGATCCAAAGCTGTGTATCCCTTGTGCTGAAACAGACTACATGACTTCAAAATTTGTTTTAAAGACACAACATAACGATGACAACTTGCAAGCAAAGCAGCAATGTCCTTATAATGAACTAACTGACTAACTTCTGTGCGCACCTGAAAGTTTTCTTGTGCACACCCGAAACGTTTATTTGTTTTTTCCCATGTCCCATTAGGGGCTCCGTATGTAGCTACCAAATTAGCTTAAAAAAAATTTGTGGAAGGGTTGCAGGTTGCAGATGTTCTTTCCTGAAAGTGAGTAATTGTGGTAACCAAACTAAACCTTTGTGTCATTTTTCAATTAACTGTGTTGGCCTGCCGCACGTGGAATGTTTTTTTTATGACTGAATTTGCATGCCATTCCAAAACACGTCTCTGTATTAAATGCACTATTTGTAAAATTATCTATCTTCCTACATATCAAAGGGCAGTTGTTGGATCTCATACCTTCACACCTTTGGCAGTCAATTTGCGTGGCTTAAACTCTCCTAATCTGTATAGTTTTACTAGCTGTGGTCATAAAGAGAAAAGGAAACAACAAGAAATATTTCATTGTAGGAGCCATAACAAACTACCAGACTTTGAACCTGTTCTATCAAATAAATGGAACTAGGCAGGGTGGCTCTCCTGTTGTAGAACATGTAGCATAAATGCTTGGTCCTTGCTGCAGTGGCCTGGGTTCTGGTTCAGCCTGTGGCCCCTTTGCTGTATGTCATTCCCCCGTCTCCCACTGCAGCTAGATTATAGGGTTAAAAAGATACAAAAAGTAACTTCAAACTGAACCAAGCAAGTTATTTTACAGTAAGAGTTATTAAAATCTACCTCCAGTTATGTCTTCTAGCCAAGTGAAAAGTGGAACATACTCACTTATACAAACACCATAAGAAGCAAATAAAACATATGACTCAAAATATATATGTTAAACACAACATTTTTTGTTATGCACCACAACAAAACTTCCCCTGTTGAACACTCTTGGCAGCAATGAATTGATTGATATTGAATGTTATTACTGTAATCCTGTATTTATAATACTTACTCACATGCATTACATGTGATGTCTATGTACCAGGTACAATATGCATGTGTGATGTACAACAGTGGCATTGCAATGGTATGAACTGAAAGTGTTTGGCCCTAAAGTGAGACGTAGTGAAGACGAATAAGATATAATCCAATGGAAATGGAAATAGTAGGTGGAACAGGCCCACATCTGATCCTGAGTAAAGTAAACCTGTGAAGGATAAACAGTATCTCTGCTATCTAACTATCAACTGTAGAGAGGATTACTGTCTTTTTGGATTCCACTAAAGGCAGAGGCTAAGGATAATTAATTAAATAGGAGGCTGTGAATCCATTTTATGACATTTTTTGGAGTCATCCTACAGTAAGTGTGAATCTTAGAAAACTGTGAAAATACTAATGAAGCAGAATATGGTGTTTTATTCAACAAACTAAAGTATGTTGTACGTGGGATGCTTTACTACCACTATTTTAGCACTCAACTTTAGCCAGACCCAGCATCCATGGCAGGTGTTTGATTGGGAACACTTACCATGTTCATCAGGCTGAGGGTCAAATTAGCACCTTCTTTAAACCTTCTACAGGCCCTCATCACCTCTGCTGCAACTGCTGATTTGGTTCTCTTCATTTGTTGTGTTCTCAGATTGTGTATCACAACTTCATCATGTGACTTTTGTCTGCACTCTATAATGATTTTGACTCGAAAGTAAAATACTTGGGTTAAAAATTCTATGCGAGTATAAAAGTAAATATAACTTGTTAGACTCCTGCAAACAGTTTTCTGCCATCATAACCTTAACCCTAACACAGGAGGACCCAAAGTAGAACCCTGAGGATTTCCCATACATACAGTATGTCCTCTTCTCTCTTCGCTTCATTTCACCCATTCTCCTTTTTTGTATTTTTATATTTCCCACCAGCTGGCGTGTCAAAAGAGGCTGGAGGGAGTCTGACATCTCTGTTGGTTCAGCCAATCTCCGCCTTCCTGGCCAAGACGTTACTGTCCTCTCCATCCACAGGGCAGGGAGACTCCTGTATTCCTCTAGCCATGCCTCTCAACACAGGTACTGAATTGTGTTTTCTTTATAATGACTGAACCACAAAGTGTACACAATAATTGATGGATAATTACAAGTATGAATGTACATGTTTTTGGGTTTTTGGGGGGGTTTGTCTTTTTACATCTCAGCCTATTGTATTGCGGTTTCATTAGTACAGTGTTATTTCTTACAGCTGTTGTGCTCTACCTAGGGGTGGAACCTATGTACAAGCCAACCGGCTTCGTTCCCTCCTTGCACCATTGAAATTTGTGTGCTAAATAAATAAACTCTAAACTCTAAACTCTAGCACAACTTATAAGAAAAGTTTATTAAGAATATTTAGATGCCTCACAACGGAAGCACCATTATGTTGGGGTTATCCCAACTATAAGGAAAGTTATAATTAATTTTTATTAAGAGGGTTATTGGCTATCAAATTAGTAAAATATCAATACCAAAATATTAATAATTACTATAAAATTATTAATGGGATTTAATTTTATTAAATCCACCTCGGGGCACCAGACAGCCAATGTACCAAAGTCAGTCTCATAAGGGTGTGCTAACTATTAATATAGAACCTTGTTTAATGATTAAATTAATAATTATAAACAAATTAACATTATCAATAGCTGCAAAGTTGAAGGATTTAGAAGTTCTAAGGCGTAGAGGTTGGCATACTCACTATTGTACAACATTAACAGACGAGTAAAGTTTCAAGGAAGTTTATTGGACACATCTAGAAAATGGAATAACAAAACACGATACTGTGTGTGTGTGTGTGTTGGTGAGAGTGTGACTAAGTGTGGGTGACCATGTGTCTGTGAGGTGTGAAGTGTGACCTCAGACAATGGAAAAGATGGAGGATGGTTGCTTTGTCCTGAGACAAAGGGAGTTACAACCAAATGGCCTCCAAGATGGCCTCTAAGGCCCTGTCCACACGAATCCGTTTTTTTCGAATCCGGATAAATACTTTATCGGATTGACCTCGCGTCCACACGGATCCGGCGTTTTCGGGGGGTGAAAACGGTTTTTTTTGAAAACGGGTCCCAGAGTGTGAAAATTTGAAAACGCCGCCCCAGCGTTTTCGTCTGGACGGCCAATACGGCTTTTTTTCAGAAACGATGATGTCATGCCCCCCGCCGCTCTACCTGTAACCTGAGACACACACACACACCCACCGCTGCAGCAGCTCCACAGTCTATGGACGTAACGTAACAACAACAACGGCCGACTGCCGTCGGGTCGCTGCTGTGGCTGAATCGCGCCTGTTTAATCATCACTGATGGTCATATTTACTCTGACACGACTCCATGTCAACATTTAATCCATGTTTGAGTTTGAAGACAGCGGGGGACTTCTTCTTCTATTGAATTACAGCGGGGACTTCCCGTCTTCTTTTCTGTCTTAAGTGTTTGTGTGTGGCAGCGCTGCAGCACCACACACACTCCACACACGCCTGGAGGATGTACTACAGCGTTTTGGGTCGTTTTCACTGAATCCATGTGGACGCAGGTATTTCTGAAAACGATGCCGTGTTTACGGAGATTTTTTTCAAAACGATTAAGAAAAAGATCGGATTCGGTGAAGCCGCGTATTCGTCTGGACGGGGCCTAAGACCAACTACATGTGATGTGGGGGAGGTGAACAAAGGTGTGTCCTTTGTTCAACGCTCAAGTTGCATGTTAAACATAGGTTAACTAAATATGAGACTATAGCTGACAACAACAAAGCAACAACAACAAAGCTCAAGTATTTAAACTGATTTCAATCAATACATATTGGCATGGCTGAAGTACTCTATGCTTAGTCAAGGTGCAAGGTAATCCTAACTAGGCCCAGTTACGTTACCAAGTCACATGAAGGCGAGAAGATCCCGGTGCTGGTGGGGATTCCTGCGGTTGCAGGGTTGCCGGTCCTGTTGCGGTTTGTCAAGTCCAGTGATTATGTCTTTGTCCAGTGAACTACAGCCGTCCTGGCTGTGTAGTTTGAGTTCCGTTGAGGAGAGTCCTTCTCCTTGCAGAGTTGGTTGGTTGCTCTGCTTGCCGTTGTGGCTCCGTTCCTTGTTGACTCAACAAGCAGACCTTGTGTCGTGCTAGCTGGTTCTTGTTCTTTAATCCGTTGGTAGGCACTTGCGTCGCTGCCAAGGGTCGTTCCAGTGTAGGCGTCTGCCTTGTGCAGGCCTCACTGAGGTTAGAGAGTTGTAGCAGTAGCTCCAGGTGAGGAGCTGAGAGGAGCAGCAGCTCCTGCTGAGGTGAAGAAGAGAGGGCGAAGAGAGCGGGAACTCAGAGGAGCGGCAGCTCCTTCTGAGAACCACTGAGAAGAGAGAGCGAGGAGAAGGGAACTTCTCCTTTTTATATGGCCTGTGACCTCACAGGTCCTGGGGCCATACCTGACCAATGGGGGGTCAGTAGTGGAGGTTTCACACCTAGGTGTGAAAAGGTGAAGGACGCTGGGAGGCTGAGTTCAATGGTTTTCCTTTGTCTGGGAGACAAAGAAGCCATGCAGTCTTATCCTCCATTTTGACTGGGCTGAGTCCCAACACAGCAAGTAGGGAATGTATCTCTATGTGCTTGGTAGACACCATGTCACACCCTATGGTGGCCCTAGAAAGATTTGAGGAGCACTGATCTAAACCTTCCTAGCCTTATACCATCAGGGAGTCAGTTCTCTTCCCATTCTGAGGAGGAGTAACATTTTCTTGCTGGTTGTTGAACTTCCCCAGTGGTTAACCCCGTTTTCCACGGCTAAAAATCCATGTGTACAGTTAAAAATGGATACCCCAATTGAGTGAGGGTGAAGGAGGAGCTACATGGCACTTGGTTTCACACAGAAGGAACCAAGTCGTAAGATGTAGCTTGTAAGACCAGCTTTATTGATAAATAATGATATCTAAATAAATAATAATGATCAAGGATACAACACTTAAAGTTAAGGGATGATATCCACTGCCTGGAGTCAGAGCTTGACATCTTTGTCTCTGTAGCTGTTGCCCAGGCAAAGCACATTTCCACCATAATTTCCCCATAAACAGCATCACACCGCTGTCAGTAGGCATCCCCTATGTGCACTGACCCTCTTCCCTGCACTGGTTTCATACAATAATCTGCATGTCCTGGGTTCTTCCTCCCCCTAGTGCATCCGAAATCCACACTTGCTGCCTGATCATCCTCCATCATTATGTCCCTGATTTTCTTTTTTCTGGCCATGCATGCTCACCTAGCTGGCCTTGAACCACAGTGGCACAGTACTGGTCCACACAGAGGGTCCAGCAGCCAAGGTGAATAAACTCTATTCTGCTAACCCTAACCAGTGTGGACAGTCACAGGTTAAACGATCCAATGGTTTGCACTGAAACCAAACCTAAGGTTTCAGTGTGTCACAAGTCTTTACACCTCAATCCAGTGCAGACTGACCATTTTCATTACTGGTGAGTTTAATCAAGCAGCAGTAGTAGGCTACAATATGTTACCTGTGGTTGGCCTTAGTTGGACAGTGGTCTGCCAGTAACTCCCGATGTTGCCAAAATTTGTAGGGGAGAGGAATGTCTGGATTGCTTTGCTTTTCTTTAGTGAAAGAAAATACTTTTTTCTATACACCAAAATTCCTTTCATCTTTCTTTTTTTTTTTTTTTTACTTTTTCTTCACCTACCTACCTCTTTTCCTTCCCATCACTAACTGACTCTTGTTTTCACCATTTGTCTCCCTTTATTTACCCAATTAAATCCACCTGACACAGCCTGTGTTTTCGCCTACCTTTATGCTCACAAATACAATTCCTTTGAGTTAAGAGAAAACAAACCTTTGTTCAGCTGATGGCAGTTTTCATGACTTTTTTATGCAGATTATGATATTCAAGTTTGCATTCTGAACCTCCTAATTGAACCCCCTTTTAAAAAGTAAAACATTAATTGTGTTAGCCATGATAACAGTCTTGATTATATCATCATCTGTCCATCTGCTGTAAAACAAAAAAAAATGTGACAAATGCACTCAGGTGTTTGTAGTTGTTCCCAATATATACACCTAAACTATCAGACACAAAACACAAGACCAATGCAAAGTCAATTGTGGGATATGACTTAGTCAAGGAAGTGATTCATGACTGAACCAGCTGTGTATATGACTGTATGCTGTTCAGTCAGGCAAAGTCTTTTGTCAGGCATTGAGATTTAGATGCCACCTTCACCATACATGTGGGATGACCACCATAGAGTTAAGGCAGTGTTGATGGATGCTAATTGCCATGGCAGGCACAGGAAACTGGGATTCCCTCGTTTACAGTAGAGGGATTTGAGGCTGCGGATGGCTTCAGTTTTGGGCAGTCTTGCTTCTTTGCCATGTTCAGCACTTGCACACTCAAGCTCGAGTTCAGCATCATAACTGAATTGTGGGAAAGAGAATACACTTGGCCAAACCCACAGAACTGTGGATGATGATGAATCAGGAGATGAAATGGGCTCTGTGTTATCTGTGACAGCTCAGGAGATGGATGAATACTTTTTTTGAGCCGTGGGCTGCTTAAATTTGAAATTCATCCATTTAACTTTGCAAGTAGATCACCTTCAGGATGGCTTTGTCTTCTGTATTTTGGACATTTCTGAGTGTCTAAAATCGGCGTCTTTATATTGTAGGTTGTGATAGAGTCAACAAAACATTAAAGAAAATGTAGGAGACCAATGCTCACGTAATTTCCCTCTGACTTTCACCGCTGTTTTGTTAAAGTCACAGTCATTCCCTACCATGAACCAAAAAACTATGATTTTAACCATGATGACAAAGGCTGCCATAACCTGCTCAAAATCATCAAGCTTGGGGCACCCTTTAGTTTAAACTAAGGTTGAGGCTAGCCAAACCTTAACCACAATACTTGTGGACTGATTTTGACCATTTTTGGTTTAAACTTACTTGCTTACTTTGTTTTTTGATCAGATGACTTGTTGACAATCTATACTAAGTGATAGGATTAATGTAGCAATTATTGTTGTGGTGGTGACATGGTTATCCTCAGATTAATCTTTAGTGCTACTTTAGCATCTAAATGCTGCTTCAGAAGCTTTTCTACTTTCCAAGCCACACAGTAGTGGCTCGTAGCCATAGGCACCGATCCCATGGGTGCTCCGGTGCTCGAGCACCCACTGAACACGTTGAGCACCCACTGGGGTAGGGCTTAATTTGACCGCCGAACGGAACCAGTCATTCAAAATCTGTAAATAAATTAATAAAGTAATATCAAATTTTAATTGTGCTTAATCAGGTGTATTAATATCATAGCTCGACTGTTTTGGAGGCTTTTTAATCTGAGAAAAAAGAAACAAGGGGAAAAATGCGATAGACAGACGTCAATCATCAGGTTACACAATGACGCAAAAAATGAGTTTTGGGAGCATAAGGAAGAAAGCAGGAAAAAAAGAAAACAAAAAGGCATTATAGAGCCTCATTACAGAGACTGAGGTTTTAACGTTTTTTATTGATATTGTAGCGTCCGACTGGACATTAAAATGATGACGAGGAGTTCATTGCAAACCTTTTTTACTGGAACCGTAATAGCTACTGTCGGCCGTAACTACGCCAAAACAACACCATGACAAAAAGCTCTCACTTCTTCCTCCTCCTGCACATCAGTGTTTGAAGAGCCCGGTTCAGGGCTGCAACGCGGCGAGGTTCAAAAGCTCATACTGGTTGACCCTCAGTGTAGATAAAGAAAAGGTAGTAGGAATAAAAGTAAGGAGGCATGTCGAGATGACATATCTATATTGTATGTTATAGGCAGTTGTACCTGTCTCCCAGCAGGCTGGTCAGTGACTCGTGTACAATGTTTCTCTCACTTTATTGTTTTATGTCTTCTCCTATCTTAGTGCAGCCTAAAAAAAGCCTCCAGAAAGATTAGCAGTCATAGAAACGTTATAGACCTGATCTCTAACCCTTCATTTATTACATTCCTATTTTTATTGTAGTTGTATACTGTCCCTGTTTTTGTTATTTTCTGCTGTTTGATTACCTGAACAATTTTTTATTGCAGTACAGTTTTGATTGCCTCCAAATGTGACTTGACTCTTGGATGAGCCTCTTGGTTAGGTCATCATAAATGAGATTCGGTTGTTAATTAACCTATTGTGAATGAGGTGGGAGTAGAAATACAGTGACAAGCCTTTACGGTAGGAGCCACTGAGACCTTCTATCACAGAACAGGAGGATGAATAGATAAAATAATGGAGATGCTTTCTTATGATTATTCTTGATAGTTGTTTCCACATTCCTCCGTGAAGCCAAGGACACAAAAAGGAAGGGATTGGAGCAGGAGATTACCTGCTTAAAGATAACAAGGTCATAAAATACTTGTGAAAAAATCACAATCTGCATTAGAAGCACTCCTTCTATGAAGAAGGACAGAAATCAGCTAGGCAGCCATCTTTACCGTTAAAGGTTTCTCTCCCGTTGAGCAGCTTATCTGAAATAAAAAGGAAAAGAAAAGAAGAGAAACATATGTTCAGAGTTTAATTTTCTTTGCCCAAAAGACATTAATAGAAGATAAGTGAGGAGTGGAAATGTTTTCAGAAATACTATTGTATATAGACAGAGAAGGAAGGAAGGAATTATTTTAAAGGGCTGGTTCAACCAAATGGAAAAAAAATAGTAGTAATATCTAACCATATGGTTTTAGTATAGTCTTCCTGTATTGACAGGCTTGGGGAGTAACGGATTACATGGAGTGCTGTAACAACGTTACATAATTAGGATACAAAAAGAGGTAACTGTAATCTGTTACTGACAGAAAAAATATGTAATCAGATTACAGGTATATTTTACAGAGCCATGGGGGGGAAGGAGAAAAAAAAGGATAAAAGACGAGATCTGTCTGTCTTGGGTGAGGGATCCCTCCTCTGTTGCTCACCCTGAGGTTTATCCGATTTTTCCCTGTCAAAAGGGTTTTCCATGGAGTTTTTCCTCAGTTGACGTGAGGGTCTAAGGGCAGAGGATGTTGTTATGATGAGGTGTAAAGCCCTTTGAGACAAACTGTTTGTAAAAACGGGCTATACAAATAAGATTGCCTTGCCTTGCCTCACAAAGGTTTTGTGAGCCGCTGTAGGTAACAACATCGGGCATCAAGCATCAGACCCGGCTGCAGAAGGGGGTGTGGGCATAAAATATATATTCGGGGGACACACTGAGCTCTCTCCACCTGTGGTTGTGGTATGAGAGCATGCAGTGTTATTATGTTGTGTGTTGTGCAGTGTAGCGCTGTGTACAGTAGCCTGTTAACAGTGCCAGGGCTAGCTTCAACTGTTTTCGAGTCCTGTCAGAGTAAATATGATGATCGGTGATAATTAAAGGGATAGTTCACCCAAAATTCAGAGCTGTGAGAATTTTCAGAGTTCTCCATGCCTTCTCCGAGTTACGGGGGGGTCCGCGCAAAAGTATTTGTCCATATAATGGTTGTGAATGGATACCAATTTTCTTCGTCCAAAAAGACACACCAAAAAACATAGAAATACCTCCATAGTGCTCGTCTGTAATGTCCCTCTTGTATTGAAGCCCCGACATGAAACCAGATGAAAAAAGCTGCGTTTATCAAAAAAACATTTTCATGTGGATAGGGCCTCAGTTGTGTCGTCACTGTTGACATAAAGCCATGTGTTTGATGAGATCTGGCAATTTTTGGCATGATCCCCTAAGGAACTGATCCACTAGTGTAAACTTGGCCTTGGCACGTTGAGGTGTGACTGTGAATGTGGTTGGGCCGGGTGTATGTGTGTGTGTCTGGATGAGAGAGAGATGAGATTTATACAACATTAAGGGGTAATCACTGCTTTAAGAGTGTAAATCCCCTCTCATCTTGGCTCCCTCACAGCGAGACTCTGCCACCTTCTGCTCCTCTCCCTCGCTCCACCTCCTCTGTCTTTCACTTAAGTCTCCACTCACTCATCCCCCTCCCTCTGTCCTTCCACTGCATTTTTTTTGTATTGTTTTGTTTTTTTGAGTGTGGATGTGAGGTAGTCCTCATCTCTTGTTGCCAACGTGTTGCCCCATTGTGTGTGTGTGTGTGTGTGGTTTGTCTGTTTCCATTTATTCCCCAATAAATCCAAGCAGCTGGTCACTGACTGGAACACTGCTTTCTGCTGTTTCCCATGTTGCACAGATAACAGTCACACATACACACACGCAGTCTGTCACTGTTACGCACCCATGCTGCCTGACACAGCCAATCAATGATGCACCCCCAAAAACCAGTGGCCCCAGACACGAGTACAATTGATCCTTCATTGCGGGGGGGCCTGATTGTGCACGCATGTAGCCTACTATTCCTACCCCGGTGTTGGTTTCAGTCATGAGCCTTAACCCCATGGTGTTAGTGATTTATTTATCCAATCACTTGAATATAATGTACTGGAATTCTATTTTTAGGTGTTTTGATGTTTTGAGTATCTTTCACATGACTCCTTTGGCCTCTTCATCTTTCATACTTTCAATGTATCATTGTCTTTTGGTAGTTTTGAGGTTTTTTAATGGTATGTATGTACGGTATGGTATAGGGTGTTGCAGTATAGTGGGAATATTATTCTGTGTGTCAAAGCACCAAAATGCTGTGTTAGATGCTGTTCCAGTTACTGTTGAGGTGCTGTTGGTTTTGGAGTGCACCATTCCAGTGTGTGTGCTCATTTATCAAACGACGATCTTCTGCAAGGGTCGGCATTTATCAATCTGATTGTGAGCATAGGACGTACGCAAAAATGTCACACCAGGTTTGACCAAGTGTACGCACATTTGAACCAGCATTGTTTATAACATGCAGGACAGAGGCTGTGTCGGATCAGACAGATATATACAGTATATACACAGTGTGATAGGACAAATTCTCATTAATCAGCTGTTTAAACAGTAACAGTCAATGACCGACCTGTTAGATTGTTAGAGCAGTAGCTACACATCACAGACAGAAACCTCCTCCAGGTAGAATCTCCTGCAGCAGAGTGATGATCAGCTGCTCTGTCTCCTTCTCTGCCGGAAACAGAGCGATTGAGGAGGGAAATGAGCCGCTCAAGAATCAGAATCAGCCTTTACAGAAGTACAGCGAAATTACAGCAATCAACCCGTCCGTACATATACAGCATACAATACATTACAATAAGAGCGGTAAGAGGGGGGAGGAAAAGGGCAGAAACAAGAGGAGAGGGGAGGAGAAAAAAAGCAGCTCCCAGACTATGCTCCTGTGGGGGAGTACAGTGTGGGACCGGGGAAAAAAACCTCAGCAACATACAGTAGGCACATATAGAGCACACTTTACAACATAAGAACTCAAAAACAACTTGTACTGGGGGAGGGGGGAAAGGGGGGAAAGGTGGGTGGAGGTGTTCCAGCGCAGACAGGCAGCCAGCCGAGGCCACAGCCATCTTCAGCGCAGTGCGGACCCCGCTTGTCTCACTGGGGGGTGCTTACTTACTGATTGAAATGGTAACAATTAACCATTGAGGTGTTTGGCAAACATGTGACTTCATGTCAGATTGTTGTGCCTTATGCAGAGAACTGTGTCTGGTGCATTTAAAAAGCATGCAGGGATATTCAGGTGTGGTCAATTCAAGTTGGGATTCTGTGATATTTGCCCTGTTTTAGCCAGGAACCATCTGAAATTGTCTGTGATGTAAATGGGGTAATGTGGCCAGATCCACATAGAAGGATCCATAACCTAAACAAAATTACAGTATTCTCTATTTTACATTTCACAGGAATATTTTTGGTTCTCTATTTGTTGTGTTTACAGTAAAACAAATGAAAAACTGACACTGTTACTATGCAGTTTTCTATCTTTCTTACTGTACTGTAATTGACGTAAGATTTTTTTTTTTTAAAGAAGAGGGGGAAAAACTTTGTTGTGAAAAAAAACCTGTCAGCTGATTATTGTAAAAATTCTACTTTTGAACTTCACATGTTGTTTGAGATAAAATAGCAAATACTGAAATGTTTTGTGTAAAGTTCATCACTGTGTTGCTGTTAATTTGAAAGTGATTCAAAACGGCGCTTGTGTGTATCATTTTGTTGCTAGAATGACATTTTTAGAAAGAATTGTTAGGTTTTGATTGTAGAGTTTCATTTTGACACAGCTGTGAGGTGTTTTACAACAAGTGTTTAGCTTATCATTATCTTATCTTCTCAAAAACTCTAAGTATTGTCACAATGTGTTTCAGCTATTGTTAGTAAGAAGTTTTGGTTTTGAAGCTCTGATCTAAGCATTCACTTTTTAGGTGTAAGCATTTAATACATTAAATTACGATTGTTTTCAGCCACCAGATTTATCAACACGATGCCAGTTTTATGCTGAAATCTGCAACACCTCTCTTAAATCAGACGTGACACTTGGCGCACAGTCGCACACTGATATTTACACCAGGATCTACACAGATCCTGTGCAACTTTGATAAATGAGGGCCGCTGTGAGGAGAAGTATCTGTGTAGACCATGCTTAATTTACATCCAGTAGTTCTGCAAGGGAACCTTCTTTTTTCAAGTGTTTCCATTACATCAAATGAGTTCGACAAAGGGAGGGAACGAGTGTGAGAGAGGGAGAGACAAAAGTAAAGACAGAGGAGAGAGTGCAAGAGAGATGTAATCTGTCTCCAATCGATTGGCTGCACCTCTGACCACTCTTGGGATCCCACTATCATTTGTTTCCATCTGTCTGCCTCCTTTCATTTTTTTCTCTCCTTTTAATTCCTTTTCTCCTTATTTTTCTCTTTTAATTCCCATTCAATTAAGGCTGGCTGGATTGCTTGGCCATTGGTTAATTGCTCAGGGGGCCTCCATGCAGACCGCCAGACATTAAAGAGATGATGTGGTCACTCTTCTCAGCACTGTGTGTGTATGTGTCTGTAAAAAAATTATTCAGTTGTATTTGTACTTTTTTGGCCTAGGAATGCCCATTGGTGTATGTTTGATATTTCAAACGACTTTTGCTTCTATAGGTGTATCGCTTTGATAGTATCGATAATCATTGATCCTGTCCTAGCCTGCATAGTTTTTCTTCTTCCACATATATTCTGGCTGGAAGTCTTTCCTTGTAACAACGCCAAACTAGCCGCACAAATTCATAAATAAGTGTGACTCATAGGGCACCTTACCAGCTGTCATCCATCTGCAAGATACCAGTTATCATGTTTCAACATATAGCACCATCCTAGGTCACTGCTTTGATATGGAAAGTTCCAGTGGCCCTGGGAGCTTAGCGCACTGCAGTGAAACCCAATGTTAATAGATACAATTCTGAAACTTGACAACACCTGTGCTGCAAATTCGCAACAGAAATGTTTCCAGGGGACACTAAAAAGTGATGGACCTGGTTGTTCAACGCCCAATTTTGACTTCTGAAATTAAGAGGATTGAATAATGAGTGTCCCAAGAGGCTCATCCTTTCTGTCTTTTAAAGGGATAGTTCACCCAAACTCCAAATTTCACTCATTATCTACTCACCCTCATGTCGAC
The DNA here is from genome assembly GCF_045865225.1 of Trachurus japonicus. NCBI lineage: Eukaryota > Metazoa > Chordata > Actinopteri > Carangiformes > Carangidae > Trachurus > Trachurus japonicus. Next base: position 10,096,956 of record NC_140910.1, read on the forward strand.
TAAAAGCTGCGAGAATTTTCAGAGTCCTCCGTTCCTTCTCTGAGTTACGGGGGGGTCCACGTAGCAGTATTTGTCCATATAATGGTTGTGAATGGATACCAACTTTCTTCGTCCAAAAAGACACACCAAAAAACATCCAAATACCTCCATGCTGCTTGTATGTAATGTCTGTCTTGTATTGAAGCCCCGAAATGCGAAATTGTCCCGAAAAAAATTATGTTTTAAGCTTGTTTGTAGCGGAAGCTCCCAGTGTCTCGGTTCACTGCTCTTCCTGTGACGTGATTTGCACTGACCGGCGGAACAATTTCTCAAGTCGGGGCTTCAATACAAGAGGGACATTACAGACGAGCAGTGTGGAGGTATTTGGATGGTTTTTGGTGTGTCTTTTTGGACGAAGAAAGTTGGTATCCATTTGAATTTTGGGTGAACTATCCCTTTAAATAGTTTTTTGCCATAAGTCTGATTTGTCATTTTAAGGGAACCGGTTTTTGTGTTTCCCCACTCAATTTTCTTTCTTTTTTTTCTAATTTTTGCATGTGCAAATGTATTTGGAAAACACACATATTCTATTTCAGCAGCTGCAGTTCAGAGTATTAGGTACTGATGCACTCTGCTCTCTAACTTTAGTGTGGGTTTGCTGTATTTTGCTGTGTGTATCCAAGAAAGCATGTCCACTTCTCTCATCTCTTCAGCCCTTTTAAATTGACTCATTCACTGAACACACCCTGTCCCCATCAGGCCTCAGGGCTTTGGCTCTGACTCTATCTAAGTGGTCTGTCTGTTGACCAGACAATTACCAAGCTCGTCCATCACTTCCTCTAGGGCGTGTTGCAAGCCCCTGTTTACCCTGGCAAGGCTGACTGATTGTAAGCACACATTTACACACTTATGTGCAGACATACACATACACCCACAATGCTTCTGCTTTTGAGAGGTCCAGTGAAGTGAGTGTTGGGCGTGTTGACAGGAAGAGTGCAGGCAGTAGGGGAAGAGTGAGACAGTCACATTATCCTGCCTGCACATCATAAACCACCACGTATATGATTGGGTAAGTTGGCTCGTCTGCAACTATTAAATTTTGATTTGTGGTTAATTATGGTCTCTGATAGATCTTATTGACAGTAAAATAAGTTGCCAAAGTTTCTTCGAGCTCCTAAAAATTAACCTTCAGATAAACTAAACTTGCTTTACTCATTTTGTGACCAATGTGTATTTGGGTGAAATGCAGGCATTTGCTTCCATTCAGAGCAGAACAGCATTAATAAGCTCAGGCAGCGATGTGAGACGATGGATGGTTGTGGATGATATACCAGCTCATCCCAAAGGTGTCGAATGGAGTTGTGGTTGAGGCACAAAATTAGAAGCATGCATTGTCAAGTGTCAGTGTTTGCCGGGGCTTCACTTAATTGGAGCTAGTCTTCACCATGAAAACCAAACCAGAACTTGTGGTTTTTAAAAACGCGGTAAAAAAAAATCCTCATATCTTTGGCTATGTTTTGGTTAATTGGAATCATATACAAATATCCTAAATCAGAAATTTAAGGCTAGTAATGAACTATGGAAAGGCCAAAATAGTGGACAATTCATCTTTCTCTTTCTTTTTCTCTTATTCTCTCTCACACTCTCCCTCACATACACACACATGCGATCCCACACATTCATCTTAAACCAATTAAGGCTGTAGAAAAATCATAGCTGAACAATTTGACTTCAACAAGTCAACTGTGGCTGAATTCCTCCTTTGTCTCGTTTCTTCCGATTGTAATTTTTTTTACCCCATGCTTTCTTTCTTTCTTTTTCTGTCTCTCTTTCACTCCCTCTCTCACTCACTCAGAACAAATGCCAAAAGTGAAACAAATTTCTGTGGCAATTACGTCGCAAGACCACGGAGGGAGAGGCGAGCGAAGCAGAACAATTTGAAATGGCTTATAGAAAGGACTCCCAGGCCCTTTAATTACACCACTATTGATTGCTGTGTGCAGGTTTCCTACATTCACTTACCGATTTTTCCTCTCAACTCTGCATTTAACGGCCTACCCTGCAGAGAACGGCCACAATATGCTTCTGAATGTGGACTCCATGATTACAGATCTGCTCTTTTCATTAGATGTCACTTATGGTTTAAATGGTCTAGGTGATAAAATCAGATTTTTTCAATGCAATATGTAATGCCTACAAGTTACACAGTAAGACAATCTTCAGGATCAAATTTCTTTAGTCTTATGAAAGTGCAGCTGATGTATTTTTATTTTATTTTATTAATGCAACATTGAATTTAATTATTTATTTGGATTATCGTTTATCACTGAGCAATTTAGGGGGGATTAAGGGGACAAAAAATGTTCTTGTGTCACCGTAACCTAAAATGAGATTTAAGAAGTATTAATTCTTTTGTGTAACAAAGGCTATGTTATAACAACATATTCAATTCATATTTGATCCTTGAGCTAAATGCTGACATGCCGGTGAAATTTGGACAGACCTTACCATTAATTTGTCCTTTTCTCACTGCTGCTTTTTTTTCTTTTTTACTTTATTTGTTCGAGTGGGACAGTGTACATTAATGAACATTTTAAAAAGATAAAATGTAAATGCACCCAAATATAGCCAAATAGCTAATTTCCGTTGGCAGTCCCCCTGCCAGAAGGAGCATGGCAATGAGACACACAACATGTATGATGTATGAAATGATGCAATGTCTTCATAAACATATACATACAGAAGTTACAAGACTTTCACATTTAATTCAACTGTATGCAGTAATAGCCCCTTTTTAAATGTTTCCATCGTGTATCAGAACTTAACTCAGAGTCACCTCTTACCTGTAGAAACAGCCCAATCTGTAAACCCATTCATCATGAAGGGGAATTACTCTATGACAAATCGCTCTCGCTGCGTTCGTCTGCAGATTGAATACACAAACGGGCCACATGTTCCATCCCTGCTCTTTAGCCAAAGTCATTTGTGCCAATGTCAGAAGTGATAAATGGGTTGTGTGGCGCCTATGAGAAAGCAGTGAATTTTTATAATGTATCGCACTGTAGCAAGAGGCTGAGCAGGCAGGCAGAGATGAAGGACAGGAGCGGAGCTAGAAAAGTGGGCTGTCATGCTGTAGTGCGGTGCTATAGGCAGGGGACCTCTGTCACACAGTCTGAGCGCCTGCTTCACATCTTTACTGGCACCTCGTCTGTATTTCCCTCAGATATCCAGCCATCAACCCCCCAAGAGCTTTCAGCTGTCCAGCAAGGAAGCAGAGCTGGCAGACACAATAGGCAGTGACTCTGCTGTCAGATGCATCCTATGGCACTGTACAGCGTGTGTGATTGTGTGTGTGTTCTTCTGCTGTCTTTGTGAGAGCAAATTTGCATTTCAGATACTCACATCCAGGATATTGCCTAAATTATTCAAATTTTCCCAGTGAAACAGTGTTGAAAACAATTAGAGTAAAGCGTTACATTCAGTTCACTAATCTTATACTGATTCAAGATAGAAGAGGAGGAGAGGTACCATTCACTGACCTCCACTTAAGGTACACTCTTGTGAATATACTTCTCAACACCTCAAATGAACATAATTATGTTTTGGACAAAGGAAGTCCCCATTATAACAACATGAAAATCAGTTCTCAATGTAATATGAGTCTCAGGGGGGGAGAGCTCTAGTGCAGAGTGATATTGAATGTACTGTAAGGCGACGGCGCGAGACCTCAGCAAATTGTTCTTTCAAGTGACAATGTGGGACAATTATTCTAAAAAGCCAGGCCTCACACCAGTGTTCTGTAATTGGCGTGATGCAGAGAAAACACAAACACAGATGATGGTAGAGGTGGGGACGGTTTGATCTGGACAGACACAAACACAAACAGAGCCTGTAATTATTGTAATATCACTCTGACTGGCAACCACATCAACCGATTAGCGTACACAGTACATTGCAGATCTCTTTTTTTTTTCACCAACTTTCAGCTCAATCAAATCATTATATTCACCTCTCTTCCAAAAACTTCAGCGTTCAAATGACAGAAACATCTGTCAACTACGGCTGGACAGCAGATGGACTGAAATTACACAGAGGAATCTTATTTGCGGCAGGAAATCGGCATCAGGATGACTTGTACTCAAATGACAAACAACAATCCTAATCAGTTTTGCCATCTTACCAAAATGAAAAGTGGAAATAAGCTTAAAAAACAAACAAACAATCGATCACACTGATAATCTACACTAGTTTACACACCACGCCTGCAACAACTACATCTTGGGAGTTGGGAGCCAAATGAAGTTGGCAAAGATAGTTGCCTTAACCCTCCTGTTGTTCTTCTGGGTCAAATTGACCCAGTCTGTTCCCTTCTTCCATCCTTCCTTCTTTCCTTCATTTCCCTCTTCCTTCTTTCCACAATCCTTTTCCTCTCCCTTCCTTCCTTCCTTCCTTCCTTCCTTCCTTCCTTCCTTCCTTTCGTCATTACTTCTTCCTTCCTCCTTTGATCCAATTGACCTGATCTGTTTCCTCCTTCCAACTTTTTTTCCTTCCTTTTTCCCTTCCTTCTTTTGTCCCTTCTTTCCCTTTTCCCTTCCTTGAATGAATCTGTTCCCTACATCCATCTTTCTTTCCTTCCCATTTCCCTCCCTCCCTTCCTTCCTTCCTTCTTCCCCTTCGTCTTTACTTCATCCTTCCTTTTTGACCCAATCTGTTCCTTCTCTCCTTCTATCTTTCCTTCCTTTTCCCCTTCCTTCTTTCCTCCAATCTTTCCCTTTGTCCTTCCTGCCTTCTTTCCTTCCTTCCTTCTTTCCCTTCGTCCTTCCTTCCCTGACCCAGGAGGACAACAGGAGGGTTAAACGGACCCCGCTCCAATCAGCATCCACCTCCCACTCAAAAACAAGCCAAGACAAGAGAAAACCAGGACAGGTGAACAGCACCAGTCTTAGGCAGGAAGGGAGAGCAACTAAAACACTCTCACACAACATATGATTCAATAGTGATTCCAATCTGGACTGGCAGCTTGTCATTGGCTCTCACTTCCCAGCTGTGTATATGCAAATAAACATGCATGTTATCGTCCTCAGCTAATTGGGCTACGAAAGACAGGTCTGCTGTCAATGTGTTTGTGTGTGAAAGAGAGCGAGGCATGGAGGAGCTGATTGAATCACGCTGCTGCACATAGATCTACAACGAAAGAAGGTATTCACTGTTTAAAATGATAATACTTTCGATTCATTATAATGTATTGGGTCTAATTACTGCAGAGGATGTCAGTTGAGTTGGTGGTTGATTGGTTTGATTGCAGTCTGAGGGAATGGAATTGTGTCTTCATTTTGTCTTGGGTGTGTCCTGACTTTCAATTCTGATCAGATCACCTGAGGCGAGTGATAGTTCTGTTACTGTTATTGTTACATGTTAGGTAACTTGCTCAATTCATGGTTCCCAGAGGATACATACTTGAATTATCCAGTGACCTCCTCCCCTATCTTTATTACACCCCATCCTGACATACAGCGAGCGAGCGAAGGTGTCCTGATATGCAGCGTGACGATTTTGTCGCGAGTATATTCTATTGGTTCAGAATCCAAACCAATCAAATTATCGAGGGACGTAAACAAACTTCTGGCGCTATTTTTAGATTCCTGGCATTTCCTGGTTGCCGTTTTTCACATCTTGGAGTATTTTTTAAAGTTGCATTTGCAAGTTGCAAGTGATGTTGCTTGCAGCATGTCAGGACAGGCTGATTGAAAAGTGCGGTTGAACCAGTCACAATAACACAATATCACAGCAAACATCTCAATGGAATCTTAACCCTCATTTCTGATTTCCTCTGTGTCCATCTCTGTGGTTGCACAGGTTTATTCAATGCATTGGTGTGTATTTATTTTGTGTATAGTGTGTGTATTGCTACCTGCAAAAGGTTCTCTGTCAATATATCTTATTTAAAAAAAAAATTGCACTCCTACGTGCTGCATAATCACTATGCAATCAAAAGACTGTTTTACTCTTCAGGAACTTTCTTAGTGTTATATAAACCTACTTTGTAGGAAATAACTTAGAGATTTGTTACAAAGGGTTTGCACCTGTGAGTAGGTAGAGAGGATCAATCAGTCAGCATTGCCTAAGGCTAACCTGCTGATTGGAAATGGCTTGTTTTACTTCTCCACCCTGCGATTGAAGAGTGTCTTTTTAACCTGAGCAATCAACCACTGTGGATGACGGAACACTTTCCTTCCTTTTCAGTTTGATTTTCAAAAGTTTATGCAGCAGAACGGCGGTTTGAAAACAAGATTTCTCAGATAGAATCTTTGACATTCATTGTGACAATAATTTCTGATTCAGTTTTTCTGAACTTACTTTAATTTGCAAAAAAAAATCATGCATAATTATTTTTGAAATCTTATGAAACAGTTATTTCAACAAGGTGTTTTCCCACTCCAGTGCATCCTAAACTTTGTTTCCTTCTATTTTTATAGAACGAAAGAAGATAACGCTCACTGTTGGAAACCAGCTATCCCACAAGAAAATCTACAACGTTGTGGGATACCTGAAAGGAAGGAGGAATCCAGGTTTGTACAATTAATAATATGATAATATGGGTTGATGTTTACCTCAGTTTTTAGAGCAGCCACCCCATGTGTTGAGGCTACAGTCCTCACTATCAGTCTTGGCAGAGCACTGCTTCCCCTTTCTCGGGTGTTGAATGGTTTGCCAGAATTTCTTTGTTAGCAAACCTAACCAAGAGGGCAGTTGCCAGGAAACCAATGGAGACCCCACAGATATACTGCTCCAAAAAAGGCAAACAAGCATAATCCCAAAATGTCCAACAAGGTTGTTTTTTTTTCTTTTACTCAAAACTGTTCAACAAATATCTGTAGATGGTCATGGCTGGCCGCTGAGATTATTTTCTGCTGATAAGGCAGGCCATTGCTGCTCAGGACGTGGAGCGGGTCATCCACAATTCCTACAGTACGCAAGTATGCTCAGGCAAGATACTGAACTTAAAATAGCAGATATTCATCGAAGTGTTGATTTGTGAGATACAGTATAAATGCACACTCATCCAGCTTATCAGTGTTAGCTACATTAAAATTAAAAACATAGAATAACCTGTTCCTTTGTCATATTATTATAGGTGTAGCATTAGCTGCAATTGTGTCAGATGAGTAATATTACAGAAATGCAGCATGATGTTACTAGATAAAGCCGTTACAATCACCTGTGAAGTGCCCATTTGGGACGATGGAAAATATTGTTATCAATCAATCAATATTGAATGTGAGGTGTCGAAACTGTCTTTCTTTACAAAAGCATGCTCAAAGGTCGTCTGTGAAAGAAGCTCATTATGAACTAAAGGTGACCTCTAGTGGCTGTAATAAGGTCACAGTGGATGGATGAATCAACATTACGCCACCGTCACTTTTCCTGTATGAAACCATGTTGCTTTCACCCACGATTGTATCACAAACGTATCTGTGTAGTTATTATTGTAACCATGACAGTGAAAATCACCCTAACCTGCAATCTCCCATTCAACCCTGCTTAAAACTCCACAGTCAGAGCAACAGAAAGCATGATTCAGTAGCATGTGCAGAAATGTGCCAGATTTACTGTCTATCGTTATCACTGCCTTCTTTCACCCATCTCCCTCATTCTCTGTTTCTGTCACTTGTCCTGTCCCAGAGCCCATACGCCCTCTGGTTCTAAATAGCTGGAATGGTGATGCGCATCTTGGTGTAAACCAGGGGTTCTCAACTAGTCTCACTCTGGGACCCACATTTTCCCTTGGTCATTAGTCACGACCCACTTTTATAGAATTCAAACCAAGATTATTATTTTTTAAAGCCTTTAAAAACTCATTTTGCTCTTTATTGAGCAAAGTGCATTTCAGAGCACATGAATGAAACTGAGGATATCAAACTGCACAAAATGGAGACCAACAAAACGATATATTTGACTTCTAATGCATCTCTGCATTCAGAGCATATTTCCAAAAGTGAATAAATATCAAATTGCACAAAATAAAAACCCACAAAACAAAACAAGATTCACTGCATTCGTTAATAAGAAACTGATATCTTTGCATTCAGGGCAAATAATAAGAAAGTGAGGAGGAGCATTACAACTGCATGTGTTCACGTGACGCGTGCCTTTCAATACAAGTTATTTTTCAAAATAAAAGATGTCCAACATCAGATGTGCATTAAATATTATTTACTTTTTTGACCAGCTGTCTGCGACCCATCCAGAACGGGTCCGCAACCCACTTTTGGGTCCCGACCCACCAGTTGAGAACCACTGGTGTAAACTACGTTGTTTATTTTCTATTAACAGAGCAGGGGCGGGGTTTTTTTTTAACACACACATATTGAGGAGTGATTGAACTTAGTAAAATAAAAATGCATACCTACAATTACCAAACCTACCAGTGCCATCAGAGCCCCTTGGCTAGGAAACAACCTGAGATGAAATAGAATCAATGACTTCTATCACATTACTTAACTATTTTTCATGAACATTTAAATGATCATTATTTTCTTTCTTTCCTTCTTTGTTGGTCTTCTCCACTCTACCAGTCCTCTGTCAGCCCCAGTAATCTCCAAACACATTACATCCTTTTAATATTTAAATGGGAGCCCATCCCCCTGCAGTCAGCTGTTTCTGTCCCAATCCTGTTTGAAATTGCTGCTCTGCAGAGAAGACCTTTCATTGTGCCCTTGCCTCGCCCTCACATCTGTCCTCCTCACCTGCCCTCCTTTCCACTCAGAGCAATAATTTGCTACTGTACCTGTCCTGCCCAGTCACTGGTGGAAAATTACCTTTCTGATTTACACTGTGATATTAGGCAGCCATAATGGGCCACTAAAGCAGATAATATGGGCCACAAATCTCTGGAGGGAGCGACCCTTTAACTGGTTGTTGGCATTTGCTCATATGTCCGTTCTATGCACATTTGCCTAGACCCAAAAAGAATGAATATTCATGCATAGCAAAGGTAATTTCGTCAAACTGACATTTATGTTTGCAGCAAATTACTCTTACTACTATTTTATTTCACTGAAATAAAAGAGTTTTTGAAAATTCAAAATAAATATTTTAAAAAATCATGAAATACCATGGCAAAAAGAAAAGAGTGAGAGAGATTGCAATTAAAAGCTTTGAAGAGTAATAAAAATATGTATAGTTAATGGATAACAATAAAGGAGGTAGAGCAAATAATCTTTGATGGAATCTATTGTGGTGAGAAAAATAACAGACTTAAACTGCACTGAGACTTGTCGACTATAAAGTTGTACATGTTCTCATAGCATCTTCTCAGTAAAGATATTGTTTCTCTTGCCTGGGGATCTGGTTCCGCAAAGATAGACTTTGACTGTGGTTTATACCATTTGTACTCATACAATGCACCATGGTACAATGAATTCCATGTAAATTAAGACTTAGAAATAGGCGACCAAGGAACCACATCCAACTGCAGGGCTCTGCTATCAAGGCAGAAAATCTTTGTCTTTTGAAAGAACTCAACAGTTACAAGGACATTCCACATGGGAAATTGAGCAAAGAGCTTAATAAAAAGAAAAATGTTCTCATTTCCGTCACAACAGTGTTAGCAAACCACAGATCATGAAGCGCTGTTGTTCGCTGCTACTGGCCAGTGAAAAGGTTAACCAAAACTGTTCAAACAATGGTCTGACCTAGCCTTTAAGTTTGTAAAACTAGACTAAACTAGACTAATTTATGAGCATAATTAAGACTGGTGTAACACTACAGACCAGTCAATAATATCTGGGTGAAACACAGCAGTGGTTAAAACAAAAATTCAAATTCAAGTTCCTAGCAAAGGAAGTTGATTTGACAACCATATACGGGTAGAGTCAAGATGTGATACTGAGGTAATACTTCATCCAAAGCTTAAAACAAGGATTATTTTTTGCTTTTCAAAATATTTAGCTATACTCTTCTTTAAATGTGTAAAAAGCCTTTATCCAACAATGGCTATTTCATATAGAAAAGATAAAAGAGGACAATGGAAACATGGGAAATAACAGATCATGGCCAATAGATGGCTCCACCAATTGTTAAACAATGAAATTCAGAAAAATAGAAAAAGAAAAGAAGAAACACCATATCTTTGTAATGATAGAAAAAAAAGTTATTATTCTGAATATCATTGTTTAACAATTAGGTGAAGCCATCTATTGTCATGATCTGTTATTTATTTCCCATGTTTCCAATGTCCTCCTACCTACCCAGGTGATTCCAATCATCCCATATATAAGGAGCATCAGTGTGCTGAGGGTTACACCCTAAGGAAGGCTTTTGTGCCGAAACACGAAGGCTGTAACCCACTTTCATTATGTTTTTATCTTTTCTATATGAAATAGCCATTTTGAATAAAGGCTTTTTAGCTACACAAAGACGAGTGCCTTGGATTTTCCTTTTTTGATGATCTATATTCTCACCAAAGAGCACCTTTTTCACATGATTAGATTAACCTTCTGGGCACATGGTAAATTTATTGATTTGTGCATTTCAATAGTGCACCTAACACCTAGATGTAAAAGTAAGCAGAGCAAGTGCAGGTAGACTGACTGAGCCAGTGATTGGCTGAGGACAAAATCATCTGAAGACAGAACAAGCACAATATTTGTGGATCGTGCATTCAAGAAACACATAAACACAGTAAAAATGATGCTCTTGAACCTGTCATGCGGCCGTAATGAGGAGTGAATCATCTCGCTTTGCTTTGACAATCTTTGTAAAAACTAAAACACGTAGGCTACGTAGCTTACGTCGTCATGCAGTTTGAACATGGCAGCGGGGCCGAATGGTGCACTTCTCATCGAGCTCGATAACATTTGCTAGTGGAAATAAAACCTACAAAGATATAACAGGGACTTCTAGGAGGAGAGAATCCTACTCCAGGCTGACACACCTGCTGCTGCACCTGTTTCTCAACAAGTGCCAAATAGTGAGTGATGTTACCATGACAGCCGCCGCTGCTCCCTTGCTAAATTCGGCCAAGCACTTTTGGTGATGAAGCAGTAACGTTAGGCTAATAGCTACAGCCCCGCCAGTCGACATTGTAACATCATGGACGATAGCCTAGCCTACTTTGAAAGAAAGTGACTGAATCATTGGACAGTAAAAAAAAAAAAAATACTGTCTGTGGTCAACTGAGCCCTGTCATCGCTTGCTGTCATCATCCAAAGTAAGATCATTTACTATTTTGTAGCTATCTGGCGTGTTTGTGTGTGTGGCTCTAATGCTGTTGTTCTTCGGCCTATTCTGGCAAACAACAATTTGCGTTTGAAACAAAGTCCTTGTCTTGTAGGCAAATAACTCTCAGTCAGAGTATTTAGGCAAAAATAGTTCTTGTCTCTGTGTTTCTACTAATGTTGAGAACAAACCTAGTATGTCCCTGGTTTTAAGTCTAATCTAAGTCTCATGTTTACTGTAGCCTATGTTACTGTACTATGAGCATGATGACATAACGTTAGAAGAATAAAATCAAGATTTGGATGCATAAAAACATCTCTTACATTGAGGACAAAATACTGACTACACTAAACCTCAGTTGGTGCTTATTGAACTGTCATCATTCCTTGTGGCCTCAGGGCAGTGAGAACACAGTTTCATACATTTAGCCTAATGATTTTCATTATTTTTATTTATTTATTAATAAGTGTCTCATCTTCATGTTTAATTTCATCTGCACCCTTAATCCCTTCTGAATTCAATTAAACAATAAAATAAATTGCAGTTTGAAATATGACTGATCTAGAGCACTTTATAATAATGGTTGTTTATGTGATTTACCCTCCCAGCTCCTCACATTGCAAGAGTATATTGTCAGAGTCTTAGGCTAAGCTAGCAGGCTTCTCCAAGCACTTCTTTTCTCAAACAAAGTCATCAGTGCTTTATGTTTGAGTGATGAGGTTTTCTCTGTTCTTCGCTTCGCCTGCAGGGAGCTGCTTTGTTCATCCATTTAACAGGAGCAATCCCCTTTATCAAAATACTTGGATTTGCACCTTGGGTAAAATATCTCAGCAAAAGAGAGAATGAGACAGCATGCCAGGATAAACTGTATAAAAAGTATATTTGAATAATATATTTCTTAACTTTCTGCACAAGGAACCATAAAAAACTGTCGTGTTCTAGTGAAGACTGTGTAAGACCACAATGAAGGGAAAACTAACCATGAAAACATACAGAATGCCTAAATCTAACTCAGTCCCAAATCAGCAGTGTTCACAGTAGAAAGCAACAGTTGCTTATTTATCTAATTGCCCCCCTAATTAACAGGTTAAATAGATAAATAATAAACTACTAAAAGGGATATTTCAACATTTTGGCAAATTCGCCCATTGCCATAATCCCTATTGTTTTAGGGGTAGGTTCGTTACCTTTAATTGTCAGTGCAAACTGGCGGGGCAGAAACATGAGCTGCTCAGCTAACGCTACGGAGGCATATTGTATTTCCGGCTTTCCCTCATCAAACTCATCAAATACACAATCCAACAAGTTGTGACCTGCACATTCACCGCGCTACGAAGTAATAATGGAACGTTACAAGACAGAGTTGTTTTTGAGGCAAATGGCAAATGCCAAAAAACTTAACCGAAACTGCATTTCAGATACGGCTTCTGGGCGGAGTGATTTCAAAAGCAAGTAGTTCTGAGTATTTGCTTCATGTGTCTACATAATTATACGTTATTATTTCATAGCGTGGTGAATGTGCAGGTCACAACTTGTCCACGAGAGTGTTTTGGAGTTGTTGGATTGTGTATTTAGTTTGATGAGGGAAATGTGGAAATACCATGCAGTTTGCGTACTGCCCCGCCGATCTAAAAACAGCTTGCACCGACAATTAAAGGTGATGAAAAATGAACCTACTCCTAAAACTATAGGGTTTATGGAAATAAGTGAATTTGCCAAAATGTTGAAATATTCCTTTAAAACTAGACAAAAGAGCAATAGATACTCATGAACCCCCTCCCCCCAGCCATGTGCATTTGTTTTCAACAAAGCTGGCGAGAAGGCAATCCATGGAGCGGTGGAGAATGTTGTATCGTATGTTTTAAGATGTGTATATTTGCGTAGTCTTATCTGTCATAAACAAGAGATTACAGTTTACGGGGCATGGCTGTGTCATGTGCCACTGAGATGAGAGCTGGGACACCAGGCCGGAGGCACTGATCTTGCAAGGTTGGTTTTCAGCCAAGAGATGCTAGGTGGAAGGCAGAGAGCCTCCATTTTCCCCATAACAAGTAATTCAACCATCACAATTACTCCAAAGCTGTTTAATGAAGGTGAATAAATCTTGCATAGGTCCTCTTTACACTGCAACAGAATAAAGTTACTCATATTTTGTGTTGTAAATACGTATTGTTGTTACTTCTAATCTGTTACTCCCCAAACTTGCTCATTAAAAAAACAATAAAATGCAAATCAAAGAACAAAAAAAGAAGTCCTAGACTGGAGAGACTAGAAACAGGAGAAATCCTGTCTAAAATGCAGGATAGTTTTCTCCATTAAGCATCATCCCCTAATTCATAGAATTACAAGCACAACAGAGTCCCACAAATGAATCAAAATGTTGCCAATGATTACAATACTATAACACAGTGGAGAGCTCTGTGTAACTTGCTCTGCAACTGCTGACAGGAAACACCTGTGGTCTTTTTGTTGCAGACACTGACCGGTCTACTCATTAGCCAATTTCCAATAGCTGTGGTGTTTTGTGTCTCACCAACCTCAGTGAGAGAGTGCAGGTAATTACCCTGCATTCATGTGGAGACAATTATTGGTAAAATTAGGTTCCAGCTGGTAAAATTCACTTGAATGCAGAGTTATTGAAGCTATATTCACAGGGGTGTGGTGGGCAAAAGTTAAGATTTGCTCGATGGTAAGAAACTTCTGAACAATGATGAAAGTTCATTGGTTGCTGTCCACCTATACTGTAGAGTGATGTAGATTAAATACAAAACTTAAATATTAGCTATGAAACACTGGAAATGGCCAAAAACATTATAATATAAAACATCACTTTATAGCAGCCACCCCTTGTGCACACTGCAGATGAACACAAAGAACAACTTTCCAACTTGTGAATCTGACTCCTCTGTGGTGATTGTGAATGCAGCTTCAGTGTTATTACTAATATAATTCAATTGTTATGTAAGACCCTAATAATTAGGTTGTTAACATAGGGCATACAGAAAAGCCATGTCTATGTGTTTGTTTAGGCAATGTGTGAATCTAAGTGGCAGTGTTTGCTAGTGCTCATCAGGTTACACCCCGCCTTTCCGAAAATAGACTTCCATACTTCGTAATAGCAGGGTTCTCTATTTTTCCTAAAGACCCCGCTATTCCCAAAAGGAATTTAGGAGTTAAATGCAACAATGAGCTGTTAAAAACAGTTATTAGCACAAAGACCAAAGACAGTTGCCCAGTTTTCAGGACACTGCTGTAGCTATACCAGCTTGTTTTTTAGATGTCGACAGTGGATACACAGATCAAATCTTTTTGGTCACCGCCAAAGGGAGGAATTTTAATTCACTGCTTTGTTATTGTATGTCTTTTCAAAAGACTGTATCATTCAGGGTCATCTCATGTTAACATCAGTGGGTGTTAGGTTCCAGTGAGGTGAGCCTGAGAGGGTTTCTAGCCTGAAATAGCATCAGAGTAAGTATCTTGCTGTGAGGCAGCAGGTTTGATATGTTTTTATGCCTCTGTGCCGCCAGCAGCCAGAGCCATTTTCGTGAACACAATATCTCAGTAACACCTTGTCGGAGCTTATTCAAATTTGGTACAAATGTTCACTAGGGCTGCAGCTGTAAAGTACAACAAAATCTCTATCCACTTTTTCTGTTGTCTTTGTGGTGTGGAGAGAATCAGGCAATTGCACTATACTATTTTTTTTTAAAACAAGCTTTATTATTACAATGGAAAATAAAACCTCCATTTCTACAAAATCTAAAAAAAAAAAAAGTGAGTGATATGTTGAAATATCAAAAGAAGAAGGTAAATTTGAGCCTTTGAACTAGTAATTTAAACAAAAGTAAGGAACTGACCAAGAGCTTAGAATGCATATAGTCAGACATAAGTGAAACGATTGATTGATTTCCTGCTATGGGCACATTTTAAAACATTCTCAAGTGGCAAAAATTAATTAATTTTTTGAAACTATTTTTTTTATTTCAGATCGGTATGTCTTGGTAGGCAGTCGTCATGACAGTGACCAGGGAAGCGGGGCTTCAGCCATCATGAACCAGCTCATTGCGGCACTGACGGAGCAGACCAAACAAGGATGGGTGCCAGACCGCACCACTGTGTTTTGCTCATGGGGAGGCTCAGCCCTGGGAAACATTGGATCCTACGAGTGGGGAAAGGTCAGTAAGCATAAGAGCATCGTATTAAATGTCAGAGTACAGGTCAGAAGTCGTGGCTTTTAAAATTATTTAAACAAATGTAAAAGCACAATATATCACTGCAAACATGCATATATGTATATATACATACAGTACCATCTCATAGTACAGCACCATACCTTTTCATTTTTTCAAAAGCTTTTTCAGACATGCTTATTGCCTGGGCTTGGTGGCACTAAGCCAGCTAACAGCTAAAGAACTAAATGTCAACATGTGACTTGGTTCCTTGTGATATTTGCTAGAGGCTGTTGAGCTGAATATTGTATGTGATTTTTTAAATCTAAGTGGAAATAACCACAATTAATTGTTACTAGAAAAAAGAAGGAGGCCCACTCAAAACAGTAGGTGAAAATTTTAAAAATTGGAGACAGTGCAAGTAATTTTTTCATCTACTTGAGCATGTGCAACCAATGAATTGGCCTTTTTTTGTGTAACAGTGGTGAAACACGGATGGGGGCATTCAAAATATCTGGAATCTGTCATTAACAGGTGGCAGATGAAAAGGAAATCTGAATATTTGTGCATGCCCCTAAATCCTCTGCTTGCTCCTTATTTTTTTAAAGGCCACTGTGCAAAAAAGAAACACCTCTGTGTGTGTGTGTGTGTGTGTGTGTGTGTGTGTGTGTGTGTGTGTGTGTGTTTCCTACAGGATAACAGTGTTGTCCTACAAAGCAGTGCAGTGGCTTATGTCAGTCTGAACTCTCCAGTCAGAGGAACAGAGACTCTCAGAGCTACAGCCTCCCCCACTCTGCTGCAACTCACGTCAGATATACAGAAGGTAACTATTAACACTCCTCATTGTACCACTGTTGCTGTAATTAAATTTGCTGCAAATCATTTCAGATATACAGTATAAAAGCTAGCTGTGAATGGCAGCTCACAGCATTATCACAACTGAAAAAAAGAGAACACCGGCGGTAGACCTTCTCTGGCCGCTGAAATCTGCTGTCTGCGATTCTACTCCAACTACTGAAGTGCACCGCAGATACTCTGAGTGTACTATCAGGGAAAGTCGCAAAAAAAAATATGGCCATGACTTTTTGGGTATTTTTGTAAAAACATACTAACTATCACAACCAGCACTGAGCCAAGTCAACACAAAAAGATGTATTTATTTGAAAGCTGCTTTAGTGCTAATTTTTTTTCTGCAATACTTTCGTTTAAAAGGTGCTGAAGACTATGCTCTTCTGGGTCTGTGTAAGCTTCAACATGATATTCCACACCTCTTACCCACCCAGTACCATGACAGTATGTTTCAGATATCAACCACAAAAAGTGACTTCTCATTAGTGCCAGAGATCCAACTACTAAACATCAATTCAGTGGGAGTGTGAACTTGATGCAGCGTAGTATCACATTAGCAGATTTTATCAATACAAATGCCATATATTTTGTAAATTGAATATTATTAATTTAAATTTAGCTACTTCAAAACTACACTAGGTTTTCAGACTGTGTTGGTCAGTCTGTTGTCGGACAATCACATTCAGCAAAAAAAAAAGATTCTGATTAACCTTTTTCTGCGAAATATGACTGAAGTCACAAGTGGAAGTCATCGACATGCTTCCATGAGTTCAAAGTTATTTTGTTAAAGGTTAAAGGGATAGTTCACCCAAAATTCAAATTTCACTCATTATCTACTCACCCTCATGTCGACTAAGAGCTGTGAGAATTTTCAGAGTCCTCCGTGCCTTCTCTAAGTTACGGGGGGGGGGGGGGGGGGGGGGTTCTGCGCAGCAGTATTTGTCCATATAATGGTTGTCAATGGATACCAACTTTCTTCGTCCAAAAAGTCACACCAAAAAACATCCAAATACCTCCATACTGCTTGTCTGCAATGTCCCTCTTGTATTGAAGCCCCGACATGAGACATGAGAAATTGTTGAATTGAGAAATTCAATACAAGAGGGACATTACATACGAGCAGCATTGGGGTATTTGGATGTTTTTTGGTGTGTCTTTTCGGACAAAGAAAGTTGGTATCCATTAACAACCATTATATGGACAAATACTGCTGCGCGGCCCCCCCGTAACTCAGAGAAGGCACGGAGGACTCTGAAAATCCTCACAGCTCTTAGTTGACATGAGGGTGAGTAGATAATGAGTGAAATTTGAATTTGGGGTGAACTACGCCTTTAAACGGTTAATCATGTGCATCCCTATCTGCAGCCTTTGCAAAATGGAGATGGCATCCCACAGTGTTTTTGGAAATTAATAATCGTCAACCAAAAAATAATCGCTAGATTAGTCGAAAAATTCATCGTTTGACTAATTGACTAATCGAAAAAATTGTCGATTAAAGCTATGGTCTACGATTTGGAGCATTGGTAATTATTATTAACATCGTTTATACAGCGATTATGGTCCTGTGGTCCGATATACACAATATAAATAGCAAAAAGAACCAAAACAATCCATTCAGTCTATCAGCCGTGGGCCTGCATAGAAATTGACCAATGGGCGCCGCGCGCCCCGTCCGGCTCCCATTGGCTCGTACCCTATATCCCCTCGTCTCGCCTGCTCCTCCTCGACCCGCATTGTCCCCACCCCCTCCGCTTAGAAAGTAGGTGTAACCGCTCTGAGCAGCTCAGCCACAGACACATGAACCCACCAATTCAGGCCTGCTGCCCCCCACCCCCGGTCGGTCTGCCGAAAAAAAGCCCCACTAGTATTCAGAGAAGCACAGTACAGAAGCACAGAATGTGTTGCTGCCCGTATTACTAGTACCGGTGCTGCGTCGAGTCTCCCTGATCCTCTCCCCGACACACAGCTGCTTCCAGCTGCAGCTGACCGGGGTGCTCTGCACCCTGCACACCGCGGCCCTGCTGAGCTCCCCTGGTCGTCCTCCTCTCCCCGACACACAGCCGCTTCCAGCCACAGCCTGAGCGGGTCTCTGCACTGCGGCGCCGCGGAGCTCCAGGCCCTGGTCTTTCTGCTCCTCTCCCCCAGACACAGCACCATGTGGCCGGTCACCCAGCGCCAGGAGTCTCCCTGTAGCATGAGGCTGTGCTAACGGCTGCTAATGGCGGCGCTGCTCGTACCAGCGGTCGCCACGGTCCCGTTGCCGGGGACGGCGACGACGGCAACTGGCATCGCCTCATCACCGACAGCCGGTGCACAGCGGCGGCATCGGGACTGGCGCCGCCGCTATTAGTAGGCTAGCGCCGAGCACAGCCTCATGCTACAGGGAGACTCTTGGTGCTGGGTGACCCAGGACAGGGTCCTGTGTCTGGGGGAGAGGAGCAGGAAGAGTCGGCCTGTAGCTCCGCGGCGCAGAGCGACCCAATCAGTGTGAGAGGTCCTTTTTTCAAATTTTTCTCATCCTCTTTCAAATCGTAGACCAGGGGTCGTTCCAATGTGGCCCGCGACTGAGTTCTAATAGTTTAAGTACTGTATTTCTCGGTCTCTGTGCCTACGGCGCCTGTAAGTCAATGCGCTGGGACACGGAAACACGTGTCCCAGCCTTTACAGTCTATGGTCCCAGCGCATTGTTTGTGTGTGCCTGTGAGCCCCAGCACTGGGCTAAGGAAACGCCTTGCAGCCGGCCGCAGTTGTTGGGGAGCCGGCTGGACTGCAGGGTTTTCCCTGCCTGTTGCAGGCACGAAGGTGTGTGCTTCGTGTGTGCATCATGCATGCACCTTCGTGTGTGCATCATGCATGGGGGGCCGTTCAGATGGAGATGCGCGTCATGTGCGCTCCCAACTCAAAAGCTGTAGCGGCGCGCATTTGATGCAACGCGGTTGTTTTTCCGTGCACGTCCGCGGCGCACAGCTGCACGCGGTTGCACGGACCTGCTTCTCCCCCGGTGTTGTGTCCCGGTGCCTTCGGCCTGTGTCTCTCCTAAAGTTTCCCACTGAGCTCTGCCTCGTTTGAAAGGTGAAGTAAGCCCGTGAAAGACGTCGCCTCTGAGATGTAGAATGTGTGTGTTATAGAAGAGAAACACACGTGACACACAACTCAGGACCACTGACTTGTATCATGAGAACAGACCTGATGGTCAGCCTCCTTTTCATATTTAAACTGAAAATCACAGGGCATGTCTCAGGATACAAGCCAGCAGTGTAAAGTTCCAGCAGCATGATGATGATATGATGGGCTATGTCAAGATTTTTAATTTTATATCAAACAAAACACCAAAGATGTGTCTAAATAAAAAATGATGTGCACAAGAGAAATAAAAATATAAAATATAAACAACCAAATTATTAAGCAAAAAGGTGAATTTAATTTCAATCTAGGCCTATTTGAATGTCCGGCCCTCGGGGTGTCTGTTGAGAAAAAGTCTGGCCCTTCGACAAATATACCCTGTCGTAGACCATAGCTTTAATCGGGAGAAAAATAATTGTTTAGGACAGCCCGAGTTGACCGACGGGGCGGGAGCTTGTAGCACTAGTGCCCTCCCCTGGAGCTGTGACACGTCAGCTCCAGTCTCCCTGAAACTGCCAGTTTGAGTCTGCCATTGGTTCACAGCAATTTGAAGGCAGAAAAACTCAGAAATGCAATTTTGCACTTCCTTTTCTGCTGATATGTGCTCTAACACAAGAAAAATGCCACAGGAACATGTGAAAAGCACGAAAAACACGATTTTCATGGGAGGGGATCTTTAATATATAATCATCATCTTAACATTTTTCCAAACATTTCACTCTAGCAATATTTTTTCTGGTGTGACAGTTGGATTGCAAACATTTTTCTAGCTGTGATGCCCCCATACTTTCAACTTTTCGTCTCTACTATACTTATTTACTTCTATCAGTGTTCCTATCCTATACCTCCACTTCACACTCTCTACGGGTTTGTTTTCTTCGCGCTCTCTTTGTGTTCCCCTTTTTTCATTCTTGGTGTGTGTAACATGATGTGATAGTTGGTACAGTAATGAGTAGAATATGATCACAAGAAAAAGAGACTTGTTCTTTAAAGTATGTCACTTTGAGAAAGGGGGGAAAGGATAACATTCTGGGTATGATCTAAATAAAACTTCACACTCACCCCATCCCACACTTCAACACTCACACACAATCTGCAGTGGCGATTCTAGTGATTAAGTTTAGCAGCTCTATGAGTCACTCTCCCAAACAGTGTCTTTATTCCAACCTGGGGGTGTTTTTCAGATGTGCTCAGCCCTCGCAGTCATTTCCTTCACAACTTCTACCATCTCTTTAAACTTTTTTCGAAACTTTTGAAAAGAACATACTTCATTGTCACTTGCTCTCATTTTGTTCCTCCTCCTCATCCTCCAATGCCTCCTCATCCTTTCTTGTTCTTCCCCTTCTCCCTCCCGTAAGCACTACATCCCTTTCTCCCCTCCTTGCTATCTCTCCTTCCATCACCTCTTAATCTCCCTCTTTCATTAGCAGCAAGCAATGCATCTTCCCTCCCTCTCATTTTCCTCATTAAAATCTTCCTTACTTATCTTCTCCTGACTCGCGTTGTCTCTCTTTAGGTTATACCAGACTATATTATTATTTGTGTCTTTGGGTTAGTCATCCATTCTTAGGGAAGATTCGTTTTCCTGCACTTCTACCTGGGCAGGTACAGTGAAAGAGGTCACGAGCGTACGGATACTACAATATAATTCAACTGCACTACCTACACTACTAAATAATTAGTAGCAATTCCCAAACTACCTGTGAAACTGAGCTGTAATGAAGCTGCAGATAGTCTATGCCAGTGATCCTCATTATTTTTTTCACAAGAGCCTCATTGGCAGTGCAAAATCAAGAGGAGAGCCACTTTTGTGACAACATGCGAAGTCACCTTTGCAAATGTGCATTTCTACATATAAATTGGACATCCCACAAAAAAAGAAACAACACAGCCAATACATTTTCATTTAAGACCATATTTACCTTAATACTGGGATGAGCGGAAGCTGGGCATGCATGTCCTTGACTTTCTTAATGTGTAGTTTGTTGTTACAATCACAGTGAGGGAAGTTGCACATTACAGAGGGTTCATGCCATGCAGAACAAATAAAAATCTGTCTGTCCACTTGTCTTGAAATTTTCTGTGCTCATCTTGTATGTTTCTTACTGGCTACACATACCGTTTGCCTGCTCGTCCCTTCTTTGGTGTCTTCGTGCTGATTTTTGTTTGCTGCTTCCTCAGACTCATTTTCCTCACCCACTCCACTATTCGTTACAACACTGTGTCTGTCCGTCTGGTTTTTGAGCTGGTTTCTGTCCCTTTTTCTTGTTAAAAACGGTCCATCACGCTGGCTAACGGAGCTAACGTAGCCTGCCGGCAAACGTGCACTGCGGTCAAGTGTTGTAAACAACGCTTGCGGGCTGCGTTGCCAGGTTTGACAATGCCCCCTTTAAATACTTCCTTTCACCTTCATTATTTGGGTGAAGGGAGAAGTATAATTCGGATGTTTGCGTTTTTGTAGTGCAGTGTTGTATGTTTGTGTAGCACATTTGAAAAAATGTACTGGCTGTGTTACCACATAGGAAGCTACCATGCGAGCCACCAATTATAGCTTGACGAGCCGCACAATGAGTATCGCTGTGCCAAAGCCATATAAAGAGAATAAACTAAGGAAAACGAGAAAGTAACTTTGACTTTTGATGTTTCTTAATGAAAGTGGCACGTCATGTCTCTGCTTCCTCTCCGTTTAAAAAAAAAAAGAAAAGAAAGAAATTCATTTATTCTCTGAAGCTGTTTATGACATTAACATGGTCTTTCAAAGTGGCTGAAAAACCCAGGAGGCCTTAGGCTGCTGTGAATATGGCTATAGAAAGAGGGAAATGTACAGGTGTGTTTATAGGTATTTGATTGACTCAACTCTACAGTATTGAGTGAGAACAATTTCTCTCTCAGCTTGACGCTTTCTCAATTCAAATCGTTTTACCTCTGGCTTAATCATCTATGTTTTGTATTATGTGCCTATTTCTGATTCATATTCACTCTCCTGTGCATTTTGCTGCGGTACATTTTAATGCTGTCTTTGGAGATTATTTGATTATTGCCTATACTGATCGAATTTAGTTTAGTGCACTTCTGTCCTGTGAGAAAAGAGGCTATACTTTTTCACTCTCCCTGTTTCCATTTACTTTGGATTCTTTCTTGATATTTTTGGGGCTCTTTAGCCTTTAATGGACAGGACAGCTGTAGAGAGACAGGAAATGGCAAACGTGACAGAAAGGAGTCAGGTAGTTGTTTACAAACCAAAAGAAAAGACAGTATAATTTTTTTTATATTATTAGTAATGACTCCCACACAGAATTGTATTTGTATGCCAAAGACTGACTGACTGACTGCAAATTAAATGTAAGAACTCAGCTTTTACCTGGCACTGTTGACAACTTTGTAGTCATAACACTCATGTAATTGATTTCTCTGATGACTTGAGTGAGACAGAAACAAGCTACAAGCATAGTTATCATCATCTTCTTCATCACCATCATCTCCTAGTGGTAGTGATATGGCAAGTTTGTTGACTGCTTATTTACTTATTGAACGCATACAGAGTATGAGAGAATTATTAATGAAAGTCCAATTTCCACTCTGCTTTTTGCTCTGGTTTTGGTCTCAACCAGCTCCTTAGGTTCTTTTGCTACTAAATATTGACAAGTTACTGTAAGTGTGTGTCTCTTGCTGTGAGCAGAGAGATGATGTGCAGTGGCGTTTTAGAGCCTCTTTACTAAAAAGAAAACGGCATCCTTTTGCAGCAGTGAACCAAAATGGTGAAGTTGTAAATCAGACATCCTTTATAAATTTATCACGACACGCATTTTGACATTTGATATACTATAATAGAAATATGAATTATAGATGCTTTGAAGAGCATCCTGTCCGTAGTAATTTAAAAGTAAAAAGTTGTTGAGGTGTTGCATTATGAATAATTAAAGGATATATCCACTCATTTGCATTTGAAAGAAGCACTTTTATGTAGTATCAAAGACAGAATGGACAGTCCATTGATTTGGATCTCAGATAAAAACCTATAGTGCTGGTGGTAAGAAGGTGTCCACAGAACTGCTCAAATGTTTCCACAGTGGTTACAACCTGCAGCAGTGGAAAGGGTCAAATGCATCATTACAGCTCTACAGAGTATCACTGAACTAACCAAAGAATCCTGCAAGAATCCCTCCTCTGTGTTTACTCTTTATTTACCCTCTTGTCTCGTCTCGTCTCGTCTTGTCTCGGTGTACCTAATTGTCCATTCGGTGGCAGCTGTCTCTGGCACGCTCTATCGCTCTATTCATCATCTAGAGAGGCACTGAGCTGCCCCAGGTACGCTCCCCACCTCCCAATATTTAGAAACAGGTCTAAGCATGTCATTAATCATGTTTGTGCAACGGTCGTAATACTTCCTACTTATCTTACTTTGCTGGGACCTATCTTCCAAATGGAGATGCTGCTGCACTGATAATTTTGGAATGGGTGCTTGGGAACCAATTATAATACAAGTAGATGCTCCTTTTGTAGGCGATTTACACCAGAAGGAGGGACAACAAGGGGGTAGAAAGAGAAAAACAAGGCAAAATGAAGGGAAACAAGAAGAGCTTTGGTGGCCAGAGGAATACAAAACAAATGGAGGGGGGGCTTGTGCTTTAATTGGGTATTGTTCAAGAGACGTGTGTCGAGTCTCCAGTTGGTGTGTGGGTGGCTTGTAGCAGGTACCTCCATTTGAAAACAAATGGTCACCGGTAGACAGAGCATTGTTAGACTGAAGAAAGACCACAGTGGCAAATCCTTCATATCCTCATGGACCGGTGCAATTGTCTGTTTGTGTCCACCAGTATACATTTCTCCCTGTGTGTATACTTGTGAAGTGTGAAGACATGCCTCATATTATGGTCTATGTTCTAGCCTTTATGTCAGATTTACCTGTTTCTCTCCAAATGTAGAGACACGGTTGTCTTATTAGCCTTAACTGCATTTTTTTTTTTTTTTTTCATTTGTGGTGCTTAGAGTAATTACAGCATTATCTTCAATTTCTTTATTTATTTTGTTTATCTTGGTAAACCTTCTTTCTTGAAACATTTGGATATATCCTGATTTTACAAACGAATGAACAGCATTACACGTGGTGGATTGTAGCACATTAAGCTGCAAGAGATGACAAGCTGCACCTGCAGAACATCTGGAAAACAAGCATATATGTATTTGCTTCATTTTAATAGGACGTTGATGTGGGACAAACATGTTAGGACATTTTCCATGGAATGTGTATGTGTTGATAGCAGCAGCCCATGACAGGGCCATGGCTATTTGGCCATCATTATCATTAACAACTGTGTACTTACCAGTCCCAGTGAAACATTCTGAGTTGAACATGAAACTGTGAAACTACTTTAATCACCAAGAGCTGTCTCGAGTGGAATCAAGAATTACAGTTTTAAAGAGTCAAATGTACACAAACGATACAGTTGTCACTTTTGTCACAGAGATAAGTGACTTTATACCATTGAGGTGAACTGGAGGTACTGGTGATGAAAGTAATAATGAGCTGTGAATTACATCCCATATGCTAACCACACTGGCTCCTTTAATTATCTCCTTATGTATCGAAAGCTAAATTTGTTACCCAATATACTTACCGCAGAAAATCCTTGTGACATAATGGAACTAATTTCCCCTCACACCATTATTGCCGTAAAAAACGTTTTCTTCATTCATGTGCCCACTCTTATGTTCTCTCTGTTATTCTCTGCCTTTTGTTCTCTACCACATGCACCCGTCTCCACTGATGTACACTGTAGATATATAGACATACGTGTAGGCTGATGATTCAGAATCATTTAAGAAATAAATGGGCATAGTTATAATCCTTTCAAGTTTTTTTTTGCTTTTCAAAGTGAAAAGTCTAAAATCTGCGGAAAATGTTCACATTATTTGACAAAAAACTATGCATCCCTTTGGACCCGTCTAGCTAGTAGTTATTCATAGGCTGTACATAATCATATCAAAATTACCCACAATTACATACAGTACAGTAGACTTAGACTTTTTATTATTATTATTATTTTAAACCCATTAGATATGAACGGAGGGTCCCACATGCTTGAGCTGAACAGAAAGAATGATCAAGATAAGAACAGAAACGACCTGTGGTTTTCAGCCTTCTATGATTATATTTAGCCTACCTTTCACAGCTGAGAATATATACAGTATATGGTTTTCACCACTGTTCCAAGCTTTCTCCATTAGTGAATAAAGGCTCTCACCGTGGTTCACTGGAGTCCCAAAGCTTTATGCTTTATGATTGGAGCACTGGTGTTTTTGAGGCCGTTGGCATCTTTCTCTTTCTCTTCAGATTCAAATTCAGATTTGTCATTGAGCATGTTGTGTTTTTTACCTGGGTTAACTTCCTGTCTTGGTCCAATCACATACAGTAAGTAAGAATTTAAAATAATTTGGAGTGTTTCTGGTATAGTTTAAACATGAGTACATGCATCACCAAGCATACTACTTCTTCAACTAATTTCATCTAACTCATTTAACTTGTTTCCAGTCACAGCTAGAGCAGTCAGCAGTAGATCTATAACCACTGTGAGACCAGTCACCTTTCTATTTCAGGAATCAGGGATTTGTTGCTTCACAACCCACACAAGCCCAAGCGTTCACTCTTGACTCCTGTCTGTCCTGTATATGACATTACAGGTCTTAGTGACACTGTGGAAAGCATTCAAACTTATGCTTACAAAGAAAAGGAATATATGCCGTTGTTTGGAAATTGAATGGCTTACATATATTTTTGCACGAATGAACCTTTTTGTGTGTATACACCAGTCCCAATCCTCCTCTACGTAAAACAGTTTTACTAAAGTCTCACATAAAGACCATTCCACATAAACAATAACCATGCATAATTTAGATCATCCTCACAGTAAATCTCAAATGCAATAGATTGTTGCAAATTTCCAAATGTGGTGTATTTCAAACATAATTTGTATTCGCTGTGACAAATCGTCCTCTTGTACTCGTTCTTAGAGTATGCGCTGACTGGAAAAATAACGGCTGATATTTTAATTGCATTATGACACCATGACAGCCCTTCAAACATGAAAAAAGAATGACAATGGGCTGGCTTCGAAATTCCACTGTAAATGGTAAATATCAACATCATTCACATTAGAGAATACGCATGGAGGTGACATTTATTTGTCTAATTTATGTTTTCCCACAAAAATAAGAAAGAAAAACCTGGGGGAAAAAAGCTGACGATAAATCAGCAGAACGAGTCTGTGACTTTATGGCCATGCATCCGTCCAAGATGGTTTGACAGAATGCTTGGCATAATGTTTGAAATAGTACGCTGTTGGCAATATGTTTGAATTACCACAGTTGTTGTATTGTCAGGGAAGGCGCCGGATGACTGCAGTAGGCTCCTTGAATCTGCATAATCACGAGCAGAAGCCGCTCAGCCTCAGACGGTATTAATGTGACTGCCATCGTGGCCTTTCCATCACAGCGTCATATGACAGCGACAGAACATAAGTAGTGGAATACATATGAATGTGTGTGCTAAGTGAAGAATGAGCCCTGTTATTACTCGTGGCTGTGACATTCGTCAGGTGCTGCAGTGTGATGCATTCATCCAACAGCAGTTTGTAGCTCGCCCCGCCTGCAGATGCCAGGCAAGACTTACTGTTTGTAATAGATGAAAGCAGGTGCAGTCATGTAGCCAGAGTTTTCTCCAGATTCATGTCTACCTAATAGATGCCCGCTAAATGAATTAAAGACAGATTACAGCCTAATTTGTGTATAACCTATGGCCTTGGAATATACATAATTGCTCTGAGCTGGGATTAATCAATGCCTATTCCCTAAGTGCACCGTTTCTCTGTGGGCAATCTTCTGCAAAGTTGACTTTTAACCCACTCAGCAATCATTTGATCAGAGAGAAGTACAGAGGACCTCTTCACTGTGATGCACCATGATGCATCTCAAGGGGCTTATCCTGTAATTAAATTTGAAATAAATAAACTACTCATATGGCATGCACATCAATATGCAGTATACTTTATCCATTTGCCCCATGGGATGCATTAGATGTACCTTGCCATCTGTTTTACTGTGCCTTTACCAGTACCTATTATGACTTATTGGTTATCTCACTTATGCAATCATGATTTACATTAAAATGTTTTTATCTCTCTATTTCCACTGACTGTAGTTTGTCTGGAAAATACTTTAAATTCACTTAATGCAGCTTCTCACTCCCATTTCCTTACAGAAGAAGTTCTCAGTAAAATAAGGGTTTTCTCTGCCCATTGTTTATATTAATGTTTACTGGGACTGGCACATATTGATATCATTCAATGTAATATCTGTGTTGCTTCTGTGAGGTGGTACATGACAACATTTTTGCTGATGATCATGATCAAATTTTTTCATTCTGTAATTAAGCGAAAAGTGAATTTCAAAGAATATTGTAATACATAACAGTCTCATACAAAAGCTCTGCAGTAACCCCTCAGCTCAGCCTCTGTTCATTCAGAGTCAGAGGGGGTGTTGATTAACTTCTACAGCCACCCTTTGTGGTATTGGGGACCAAAATATTCAAAAGCCTATTGATGCAATCTGTTTTTCACCTCCTCAAAATGTGTAGTCTAGTCTACTCTAGTCTAGTCTAGTCTAGTCTAGTCTAGTCTAGGCAAGGCAAGGCAAGGCAAGGCAGTTGGGGCTGATTTCAGTTCTGTAGTTTGTTCCAGTTGTGCAGCATAACAGCTAAATGCTGCTTCACCATGTCTGGTCTGAACTCTGAGCTCCACTATCTGACCTGAGTCAGTAGATCTCAGAGCTCTACTGGGTTTATACTCTACTAACATGTCATTCATGTATTCTGGACCTAAACCATTCAGTGATTTGTAAACCAGTAACAGAACTTTAAAATCTATTCTGTAGCCGACTGGGAACCAATGTAAGGTCTTTAGAACAGATCAACACATCTGTCCTCTGATAGTGTCAAAATGATCACAGTACAAACTTCACGGTGATGATGTTTATTACAAGGGAACTGAACCTATTACTCACCTGGCAGAGTGTGTGCTCCGGTGGTCTGGGTACAAGTCTGGCCCTTGGCTCTTTTGCTATGTGTCATCCTCTCTCTCTCTCTCTCTCTCTCTCTCTCTCTCTCTCTCTCTCTCTCTTTCTCTCTCTTTCTCTCTCTCTCTCTCTCTCTCTCTCTCTCTCTCTCTCTCTCTTTCTCTTGACTGAAATATAAAAATACTCTTCTTCTGACTATTTCTCTGTTTATGAGTAAATACAGCTGAAATCACAGCTCAGTCTTTGTTTTTTATTTGTCTGGTGTTTTTTGTCAGATATGATGTCGCAGTCATAAAATCTGCCTTGAGCATAGACGGTCCAACCAGCCACCACCTGTCTTGTGTTTTTGTCCTGCCTTTTATTACATTTTTCCACAACCTAAAAAACGCTGAAGCTCAATTAAGAACTCCAAAAACTATTTTTAATCCCCCCCCCTCTCTCGTTTTGTCTCTTTAATATCCCAGTCACTCTTTTCTGGATGGCTGGGACATGCTTTTCAGTTGAACAGCTGCAAATGGCTTTTCCAAAGACCACAGTGCGGAACGGAATTATTATTATCATCACACACATAATGAAAAGTTGTTTTTATCATTTGGCACTTGGTTGATGCTGCTTGTTGCATTCTGATTATGGCACACCACTATTCTCTGATACCCTATGCTTATTTAATGTGACATAATGCTGATGTACACAACTGTCGGACTGCTCGCTCTTTCTAGAAAATGAGAGGAATGATTGAATTCAACCCTGCTCATGGAAGGAAGATTATTTCAAAAAAGTAGAAATAGCTTCAATGTACTCACTCCAGGAGATTATCCAGTTACAAGCCTTTAAGTCCAAGTCCAGCAAAGCCATTCTGTGTTGCACATATGATTTTGTCGACTGAGAGGTATTGAGTGGTAAGCTTCTGATCATAGCAGACAAAGGAATTAAATATTGATTCCCGGTGTGGCACAACAGGCTGAAATTACCCATTTTCTCTGCTCTCTCTCTCTTCTTCCCTCCATGTTAACTTACTTTTCTCTCTGTCCTCTTATTGCAACCATTTTACACCTCTCTGTTATTTTTTGTATAGCTAGCACTAGCACTGTGCTCCATGCATACACACTCTGTCATTCTGCCTCTCACTCCCTACTGTGTGTGGTTGTATGAGAGGAAGAGGAGAGATTTTCTCTCTAGCAGGGAGAATGATAGTCTATCTAGTATCTATATTCCGTTTTGTGATTTAAGCTTAAGTTTTTTTTTGTTTGTTTTCTTTACTGGAATTCAAAGACGGCACAGGCTTTAGAGTGCTGAGTGAATTCTCTAACCTCAGGTCACCTGGAATTCCTTTGAAAGTAACTATAGTCTCTAAAATCGTAGCTTGATGAAATCAAAGGAGAATGGTTAGGCTGGATGTTCATCCAACACAGAAATTGAAAATTTTTTCTCCCCCCTTTAGCACAGAGAATATAAGATAACAGCCAAAGCCACAAGGAATCCTGTTATATGGCCTGAATACCTGTTGGGTTTAAGTTGGACTTTGACTCTAAGTTTTAGATCACATCCTACAGGAACATGCAGAAATATATCAATAAATTAGTTAATCTTCATTGTTGTTTTCGGTCAATATACACAGTCTTGACTTCTCAAGACATTGCCCACACCTGATGGGACAAAGAGGGTTTTCTCATTTGAATAGCTGTGGAGGAGAAAATCCAACATTGTGAGCTCTCATGCCCCTTTTATCCTGCCTATGCCTGTCATCACACACTATTAGTCACACACACACATTAAAGGAACAGTATGTAAGAAATCTAAAGCAAATGGTAGTAAATTCATCCTAATATGTCACAGAGACTCAGGAATAATGTTCATATGACATACTGATCTCACCGACAGCAATAGCACAGCCAGAATATTTGCATTCATTTCCGTTTTGGAGCCTCTGTGCAGCGCTGTTCTGCAACGCGAGTCAACCTGCTTAGTTGCCTTGTAACGATTTGAGTACCGCTGCTGAGAGCGCAAGCATATTATGGGATGTTTAAGGTTTGTAGCGAGCCGTCGGGGGGAAAAAAATCGTGGGTGACGACGTTCAGCACACACACTTGTTCACTCGTGTCTCCTGCTGTTTCACACGGAGCTCTGCTGTGGAAAGACGTCTCCTCCGCTCCGAGATGTAGAGAAGAGAAACACACATTTCTTTTCACACATTAGCCACAGTGGTCATTAAAAATTATTCAGCAAATTTACTCGCACTGTCTCAAATTTAAGTCGCAAAATACGACCATTTAGTCGCAGTCTGGAGCCCTGGCCATGATGATAATGTATGAATAGAAAATGAAAATTGACTCTTAAACTGAAGACAGGGCTGTCTTCCATATTTTTTTAAGTAAAAAATATGGCATAACTTATCAGTAAAGTCAGTGAACAGAAGAGAACATCTGTTTTCATCATCATTTTTGGGGCATGCTCAAAGTACATCCATAGAAAGACGTACTAACAAAGCATTGATTCTTTTGGTTGTCTGATTTCATTGATGTTTATTAATTTGTATTCATTGTGTTTTTCATTTGCTGCTTGTATCTAAAATGTTGTTTTTTTTGTGGTGGTGGGTCTAAACTGCTTGCTGTGCCTTCAGGGTGAGCTCTCTCCCTAAAATAGTCCATCTCATGATACTGACGACATTCAGGAAAAGTTTGAACATTGTTGTCATTTATTTATTTGTCATGGTCCGGATTCCTTCTCTAGAGAGAACCTTGTTGACTGATCAGTAATTTGAATTGACGATGGCTGCATTGACAGTGGCACCGACTCTGGAGTGTCTACATTACATTGTTTTAACTTGTTCACTCATGGATATGAGGTGGACAATCAGAGGTTCTCCAAAAGCATACTTGCTTGCAAATTGGGCTGCTCAGTGGTGGTACTGCTTTTTAATCACATGCATTCATGCATATCAAGCTTAAATGAAGTTTATCCAATATCTTGGTTCAGCAGCAGTGTTGGAGCGGAAGGCATAACCAAAGGATGCAGAGGTCGAGGCATGCTGTTATACTGGATACAATTAAAGCAACAGCTGCTCAGTGTAATCCAATTCAATATGGAATCCAGTGCAATAACAACAAATGTAAAACTTTCAAATGCTCATTGAGTTGAATTGACACCGCTTGCACAGATTATGAACAATTGCAACATTCTAAGCTCGGAAGGGTAGGATTTGTTGCAAGTATATACAAGTGGATTACAGTATATTGTACAGATTTAGTTTTTTTTTTTTTGCATCCACTCTCTTTATATAGGTTTCAGTAAAGGCAGACTGTGTTTATCTGCCTCTACAGTGCTGAGCAACTCTACTGTAGACTGGAGTCCTAAAGCCTTGAGTATGGAAGCGGATATTTATACAATAGTGTTATCATTTTTCACATATGTTTTATGTGAGTAAAACTTTTAATTTATAATACTAGTACAGTTAAACAATTTGAATATTCATTTCCGTACACTTCTATGTGTTTCTTCCTGGACCATGTTTAAACCAGCCTGGAGGCTGACTTGGCAGCCAATTGAGGGTTGTCAGCTGATTCACTTCACCTGGGCTCCATGCTATAAATATAAATATCTCTTAGTTCAACTTTGTGTGAACTCTTTGTCACATTCACTGAGCCAGTTTGTGACAAAGGAAAAACTGTTTGACATATAATTTTCCTTGCTGCGTAGTGGACAATATTCAATTGTATTGTATTACAACAGACACAGTAACCTTAGAGCCCCTCACTGACTGAATGATACAGACACATGTCAAACATGTATAACAGAATGACATTGTTTAAAGTGGCCAGTGTTGGCATATGTGATACTCCAGTGCCAAATTATTTGTTTATTTTATTTATTTAAAGCAGAAGTAAGCGGAATATTGGTGTTAATATAAGTCTTAAATAGTTGTATCTTCTGACAGCAATCACTTCTATAGAGTGTTTGGTCTGAAACACGGGTCTGTCAGTCACTCTGCTCTGCTGTAAGCCGAGGAGAAAACTTTCCTTGTATTCTACAACCTTTATCCAATGAGGAGAGAGAACGGCATAAAGGGGCGGTCCTCTCTGTGTGTCCAGCCAAGGGATGCGCGTGAATGTGGTGACATAGGGACGAGGGCGGGGACTGCTAACTCCATTGGCTGACAGGAAGTTAGCCAAAACCACTGGATCGCTTACTTCTGCTTTAATTATATATATATATTTTTTTTTTTTTGGGGGGGGTGGGGGTTGGCAGCACAGACTCAGACTTCAACTACACTCCCCTAGAGTGAGTCAGTACTCCTGCTTAGTGAGTGGGCTTGCTTGCTGTGGCACTGCACTCTGGCTTGACAGCTGCGTTCAGTAAGTGAACGTGAGCAGCATGTTCAATTGACCAAAAAATGATCAAACCTAAACAGGAAACTGACTCTATGTTTGTGATTGGGTCTCATTTTCTCAGTCCTCGTTCATCGGCTCACTTGTCAATCACACAGTGTTTTGTGTGCTGCAAAGCAATATCATGTTTGTTTTTTTAATTTTCATTTTATTGTTTTTTTCTTTTGATGACGTTTGAATTTTTGTTGTTTTCTTACTCTATTGTGCCATGGGGACTTTGATGACTAAGACTAATTACCCCATATATTATAATTACTCAACAAACAAGAAACTTATCTAAAATGCATCATTTCCTGTGAGTGGATTTAAACTAAAGGTTTCATGCACAGCTCTTTCCATGAATTACACACTAATAGACTGCTGTAAGGAACAGAATATCTCAAAACATTGTTGTTGAAGTTTGTGTGCAAGTTTTCCATTATGAATCTCAATCAACTTTTAAATTGTGCACACATGAACAAGCATTTATTCCCACTCTGTTAACTCCCACAATTAGCCATAAGTGGGTAATGAAATGCCCTTCATGAATATTGATATGTGTGTAAATGTTTTTGTCCTTCGAGTCTTTTAGTGGGAGTAAACAGAAAAGTGAAAGATAAAATTGAGAAATGTCTGTGTTGCCAGAGTACATATCAGCAGGGTGAGGCAAGGTTAAATGTATTAAACACCGGCCTTCATTCAGTTCGAGGGGGAACGTGTCACAACTGTAGTTAATGTTCAGAGAGCCACGGCCTTTGAAAAAACATAACAGTAAAGGTTAACAGGGCTGACCAGAGCGCCCTCCCCTTGATGGACCTTGATAACGGGGAAGTCTAATTAAATGCATTGTGACAGTAGAACATGGTGACATCAGGCCAACTCTGTGGATGTGGATGGTCGTGATAAGGCTCCAGTTGATTGACTGCTGTGTTCTATTTCCCTCAAACATTTCTGCACAGCAACCTTGTAGTTATCTTCAATTAACAATAACAGCAGACAGCAGTCGACCAAGGTGACGAGGTTCATGTTAGCTGTGAGGAGCTGTGGCCCAAGCATGAATTGTGCAATTAGCCATGTGCCCCATGTTAATAACACTCACACCTCAACCTTTCTCTCAGCAGTATTCTGTGTTTAGTACAGTTTCTCAAGTTGCCTGCCACTGATTAGCTGCAGCAATGAAGCAACTTGCAGCAAAGGTTCAAATGATGATTATCAGTCATCCCTTTATTCTTCACTGGCACAAAAAAACAACAACAATCCTAACACCAACCAGTGTAACAGAAACTGGTTTGTAGCGGAAGCTCCTCTTCCCGAGTCGTCAAATTTGGACGAACCGGGAAGAGGAGCTTCCGCTACAAACAAGCTTGAAATATAGACTTATTTAATTTTTTTCGGGACAATTTCGCATTTTGGGGCTTCAATACAAGACACAGCATGGAGGTATTTGGATGTTTTTTGGTGTGTCTTTTTGTTACGAAGACATTTGGTATCCATTTGCAACCGTTATATGGACATGCACTGCTACGCCGAGACCCCCTGTAACTCAGAGAAGGCACGGATAACTCTGAAACTTCTCCCAGCCCTTAGTCCACATGAGGATGAGTAGATAATGAGTGAAATTTCAATTTTGGGTGAACTATCCCTTTAAATTGGTTTGAGACTGGCCTTTCAACAAAGTTATTATCATTTTCATCTGGTCATTTTTGTGACCATGTAGGCCAGAGGGTTGCTTCATTGCTGCAGCTAATCAGTGGCAGGCAACTTGAGAAACTGTACTAAACACAGAATTCTGCTGAGAGAAAGGTTGAGGAATCACCACACACACACACACACACACACACACACACACACACACACACCAACTTGGATAATGATGATACAAGATTCACTTTATTGTCATTCAGATCATACACAGGACAAGTGCATATCAGATTGAAATTATGTTGCATCCAACTCACAATGCAATTAAAAAAGAAACACTGGGAGAAGAATTGTGATTTATTATAAATATTGAACCAGACATAAAAAAAAATAAATCCCATGTTGAATAAGTAGATAAATATAGACTGGAATTTCACACGGCTAAAAGGGATTGCACATATTAATGAATACTGGTACTGAACTGGGATATGATACCGTGACTCGCTCACAGATCATTAATTAAAGGCACCACTTTATGGTAAGTGAGCTCCAGAGATGACGCAAGAATATCATTATTAGAAGCCGTTGCGATGGCTAAAGGTTTCAGCTGGGACTTGCAAATTATTCCATCAAGGATTTTTTTTAATCACTATTTGAGTTGATAGTTGAGCACATATATTTGAAGCAGTTGTACCAGATCATACCGTTGTTTCCAGTATCTGGTAACTACCGGACTTTGACCGGTAAAATCTGCCGATGCGATTTTTTAACCCCTCCAGTCAAAATGTCCGGTCAAAATGAAAAATTTGAATTTTATTGCAATAAATAAAACTGTATTAAATAAAACTGGATCTTATTTTTTATGAATGTGTAGGCCAAGTTTATATGGAACTTTTTCTTTTTTCACACGGTACTAAACTTGTCGCATTTGTCTCATTTACTCTGACAAAACATGCACCGCGCAGTACAACAACAATAGCAGGAGAGGTCGGACATGTCGAAACAAGCAAATCTTTCTGAAACCAAACAGGTCTAAGGAGAAGGATTATGATTAGTTTTAATTGCATCTATATTTCAAACGCATATACTGTAGCAGTGTTTCCTCCAGGATTTTTTTAAAGAGTGGCGGCGAGGGTGGTCTGATCGACGGGGGGGGGGGGGCTGCGCGCGACCGAATCGTCGACTAGTCATTCATATTTTTCCCATCATAACTAAAATCCCAGGAGGAGGGAAATGCTCTGCAACAATCTGTATTCACTGACTGACAGCTCACGCACAGAAATTAGTCCACAGAACAGCAGCTTTATAAACAACAAACTGTAAATCAGTTTGTTTTTTTGTAACATATACAGGTGCAAAAGAAAATACTGTAGCTACTGTTCATTAAACAATTAGGGAGGAAAACGACACACAGGCCTCGTCACCATCACAGTCCTGCTCAGTCACAGTTTTACTCACAGTTTTTGTTTTTCCTGGTTGGTTGTTGTTGTTGTTGTTGTTGTGCGCGACATAAAGCTGTCGATATGAGTGGGGTTTTTTTTTTTTTTTTTGTTTAATTGCCGGCAGCCTGGACACACTGCCCGCGGAAGCAGCAGTTTCTCCTGCTCTCTCTCTCCACGCCGGTCAAACATCGACCCGTCTGTAGCTACTCGGTTTTCCACACACACAGGTCTGTCTCTAGCGCTGTATGTAGCCTATGGATGTGTCTTGTGTGCAGACGCAACTGATAAATATTTATAGACGGACAAGCAAACTTAATCATCATTTATTTTATTTTGAAAATTGACCGGATTCTCTCGCCTTTTCTGTGCCCGACTTCCTGTCTGGTAGGCTACGCGCTCGTTCTATCCAGCTTGACGGCGCTCGTATTTTTTTCATTCAGCGCACTCAGCTGTTGTTTCAAGCCGCTACTCTTGTAGCCTACTACCACATGATCAGCGACTAGTCGACGTCAAGCTCAAAACGTCATTGTGGAGCAGGGGACTAGTCTGTGCAACCCCTAGTGGAAAACCTGCTTTACATTGTTTTAACATTAAAAAAAAAAAAAAAATCATCATTCTGAAGGTGTGGCGGCTTTTATTTTGCCGTGGCGGTGCGCCACGATCAATTACATGTAGCGGAAACCCTGCTGTAGCGAACAGACATTGTTTGATTTCAAGTTGGTAGACCTGGGACGATAATCAATAACTCAATTTATCGCATGATAAATGAAAATTACATTTTGTCGGCCTAGAAAAATTGCTATGTGCATGTGTGTTTGATTTCCTCATCTCTCGCCTCCAAACAGGCTGGATGGGTTCACTCGTTCATCAGTCTCCGCACCTTGGGCGCGTTTTTTCCGTAGTGCTGGTTGTGTTTGTGATACGTTTATTTTATTTGTCAAAATGCTAAAGGGAAATTTCACCGTTTTGTTTTGTACCTAGACCTCATTAGACAAAAACCACTGTACCTTGACTTCTCAAATCTGGACTAGATTAATCTACAGACCCTGAAGGTTCATAAAAACACAGTCTCTGATTTGTGAAACCTTTATTCTATTTTTGAAAATACAATAAAGGCACATTTCACATTTTTTTTCAGCATATATAGACCATTCTTATAGACATTCCAATTACAATGGTAAAAAGTACTCTTGAGAAATAAAGGTTTATTGCATTTGAAAGGGTGTATATATTATATAATATTATGATACATTCTTATTACATTAGTGGTTAATTTGGTCTTAACTCACCTGCAACTGACCGAGCTTTCAGAGAAGCTCTACTGTCCCTCTCTCTTTAGCCTGGTGATTGGCTGCACTTTGTATAAAGAGTTCAACGAAGTGCTGATCAGTTGAGCCATAGCTCAGTGGATTGAGTCATAACATCAGCAAGAAAAAAACAAAAAGAAAAAGGAAAATAAAAACATCCTCGATCATCCTCTTAAAGCAGAAGTAAGCGATATTTTTGTGTTAATATAAGTCTTAACTAGTTGTATCTTCCGACAGCAATCACTTACATAGAGTGTTTGGACCGAAACACGGGTCTCTCAGTCACTCTGCTCTGCTCTGAGCCCAGGAGAAAACTTTTCTCGTATCCTACAAGTTTTATCCAATGAGGAGAGAGAACGGCATGCAGGGCTGTGTGTGCAGGGACGAGGACCAGAGCGAGGACCAATAGATCCATGACGAGGGCGGGGGCTGCTAACTCCATCGGCTGACAAGACGTTATGGTGCATTCAAGGCAACCCGTAACTCGGGTTTTTCCGACCTGTGAAGTCGTACCAGTTCGATCTGGTACGACTTCACGGGTCGGAAGTTACGAGTGGCCGTTATAGTGACTTTCACAGGTAAAACAGGTCGGAAAAGCAGAAACCCTGGTTCTACTGTAATTATGGATCACATGAACTCATTCTCCCAGCATACATTAGACTTTTAGAACATGTATTATGCAAACAGTCTGGTCTTTCATCGTTTTCTTTTTCTTCTTTCTGGGAGATAAAATTAGATTTTACACACATTGAAATACGTACATACAAAAATACTCACACATCTGACATGTGAGATGCCAATTTGCCTTGAGAGGAAAGTCCATGTAGTTGCAGAAGATGCATGGAAGTGTTGAGTGCCATTATTTTAGTTTCTACTCATTTTCAACTCACATTCACGCAGAGATATACAATATACTGTAGTATATGCCCTGGGATTCTACTTGAATTATAGACATCTTTTCTGAATGTCAATTTCTCTCCCTGCTTTCTTGTCTCTCCTCCTTGTCCTATTGAATGAAGAATGAAAAATGCCCAAGAAAAAACTTGGAAAAAAAGATTAATATCCATGTACCATGGATGCTTCATTGTTTTACAATAAAGAAATGCAAA
Source organism: Trachurus japonicus (assembly GCF_045865225.1). Classification (NCBI taxonomy): domain Eukaryota; kingdom Metazoa; phylum Chordata; class Actinopteri; order Carangiformes; family Carangidae; genus Trachurus; species Trachurus japonicus. The sequence continues at coordinate 10,135,228 of NC_140910.1, forward strand.
TGATTTTAAAAAGAGTCATGAGCTGATGTTGCAGGCAGTTGTACCAAGACAGTTTTATCTTGCACTTCATTAATTCATCTCTTTTCATCTCTTTTGACCATTTAATTTCTTTCATTTTACCGTGTATTTATTTTGTTTTAATCTTTCTTTTTTTCCTTTTTGTCTGTGTCAGAGACAGCTGCTGAGTTGCATTCGTGGTGGAAACTGTCCTGGACCCAACGTCAGCTCACTGCAATTGCCTGGAGATGTGAGTTTCTTTGCCAACCAACTGGCTGTTCCCACAGTGGAGTTTGCCTTTGAGCAGACTAAAGCAGAGGAGGTACGTTTAGACCCATTTCCCTGACTCTTTTAAATTCCCTGCTCCCATTTTTCAGACTGATGACCTTCTGTTCAGGTAACCCTCTCATTCTTTCAGTTGAATTTCATGCGAAGATATAAAACTAAACTAGAGAACAGAAGAGTCGTTTTAATCCTTGCAAGATACAGTCACACTGTATGTTTGACAGAGGGCTGTGAATGGATTTATTTGGATAAACTGCTGAGTTTGCCATAGGCTACTGCTTGTTTATCTTCAGTTTTTAATTGGAAGTGAAAACTTTCTTGGTATAGACACACAAACACACACACACACACACACACACACACCTGTCAGTAGCCCATGTGTATCATATGTTAAAGAAAAGTGTAATCTCTCGAAGAAATAGACACCTGCAGTGTGTCACTGCTGTAATTTGTCCAGTTCTGACATACGGGGATTTGATTTGATAACAACCATCTGCAGCCTATAAGACTAATGGTATTATTTTTGCAAAATGGATTATGTCTCTATACAAGCAACAAATACACATCATACAGCTTACAAATTATGCATGCCCCCATTTACTCCCATTAAAAATGCAGTATTGATGTTTGTTGTACTGCCTTGGGGTGGAAACACAGAGATTTAGCCCAAGCTAAGTCAGCCCACTCAAATCTTGGAACTTCTGGGTAGAATGGCAACTTTGAGCTTAATTAGTGCGAGAGATCTTCATGATGTTTATCCGCCCTCGAGGCATCTTCACAACCTGAAAATAATAGGTAGTGGAGGGTGAAAGCACTAGCTTTTTAGGAGGGAGACAAAACCCAAACTGAATTAAAAATGGTCCGAATCATAATTATGTTTGCTTAGGAAAAAGTCCTGTACGCATGCATTAGCATTAGCTTAATGGCATTTAGACAAAACTGCAGTAGCACAGATCAGCAAGTAATCCCATTTCTATTATTTCATTTCTTTACTGTGAATGTGTCCTGCCTCATTCATGTCGTACTTTCTGCTAGAGACTTCATTCAAATTCTGATTTGTAGACAAACTTCTAATGGCTCATTTATGATGCTTTTTTAAAGACCCACTCCCGTGAAAATCGTGTTTTTTGAGCTTTTCACATGTTCCTGTGGCATTTTTCTTGTGTTAGAGCACATATCAGCAGAAAAGGAAGTGCAAAATTTTTCTGCCTTCAAACTGCTGTGAACCAATGGCAGACTCAAACTGGCAGTTTCAGGGAGACTGGAGCTGACGTGTCACAGCTCCAGGGGAGGGCACTAGTGCTACAAGCTGCTGCCCCGTTCTTCATCTGGCTCAGAGGTGAAAGGCTTGACAGCTCGGTGTAGCTGTCAAGGTCTAATAGGTATAGCTCACCTGGTAGAGCAGCTTGCACTGTGTGCAAGGACTATGCTCCAGTCTGGGATCGAATCCCAGTGTGGAGTTTTACACTAAATGCGCTGAATCTGTAATTGTACAATGTCCAGCTGTCAGCAACCGGGGGTTGGGGTGCGAGGAGGTGGCTGGGCGGGTGCAAAACAGCGCAGTCTCCGCCCACCCCCCAGAGGTGAATTGCTAATGTGCATGGCTAATGAGCTGGTTTTCAAAAATAGTGAAAATATACGCACATCCCTTGCTTGGGGTGCTGGGCCAAATGGACAGTAGAAAATAGAAGCCCTTCATCAGGTCATCATCAATATCATGACGATGACCTGATGAAGGGCTTCTATTTTCTACTGTCCATTTGGCCCAGCACCCCAAGCATCAATATCATGATGATGACCTGATGAAGGGCTGAGAGCCCGAAACGTTGTGTCAGTAAAATATTCTGGAGCAAAAACGAGGTTGTGCGGGCTATTTTTTCTATTTTTCTATTTTCTAATGAGCTGGTTTTAAAATGGCCGAAAAGGGTCGCGGGAGTGGGACTTTAAGCATCATTGAAAAATCTCACATTCATCAAAGTCTCAACCTCTACTTCATTGGAAGTGTTGGAATGGCCTAGTGGATAAGGTTCCTGCCATCCAACCACAAGGTCACAGGTTCAAATCCCACTTGAGCAGTCTTGTTAGTGTGTCAGCCACTTTGAACTTTAACCAATACCACTTGGTCTGGTCACATGATCAAACTTGATAATGCATATGTGCCCCCACCTATTCTCTTTACCTCTTTCAATCTTGGTTTGTGTTAACATGTTTCTTGTTTATACCACTGCACTAAGATTGATTTGCACTGGAACTACAGCTTTGGGCTCGTTAACTTCAGAGTGAGACAGAGTGCAGTTCATCAACAGACAACAGTCTCTGCAACTGTGTGTACACTGTGGCCTAGAGGCAGAGTGAAAGTCTGCTGACCATGAGGTTGTGGGTTCGATACCTACCTTGGTCAACCATTTGAATGGTGATCACTGCTTGCACTATTTGCTAATTCTGCAACAGCGTTCAGCTGCTTTCAGCATTCACACGCATTTCCATCAGGAAATGCTACTTTATCTAGTTATTTTTCCACTTCCGGCCGACTTTCGGTGCGCTACTAGTCGAGTTGCAGGACAAATTATATATCAAAACGTGCGTCCTGATCGGGATCGCTGTGCTATTACTTTTCTCAACAGTGTACGAATTTTTCGCGACTTACGTCGCAAAAAACTGCGCAAAATTTTGCATTGAAGTTAATGGGACGGGCGGGAAAAACCACCTAGAGACTCCATTTAAACTTTAAACAGTAGACACAAGTCTTGTGTATTGGTGTATTACTCCACGTTTTGATAGGTCATATAGTTTTTGATCAATCCCCGATCAATGACCATGATCATTTTTGGAGAAATTATGAGATTATAATGGTTGTGTATTGCACGGAATGTTCGTGTCAGAGTGCGTGACATCATCGGTTAGAGTGGGAGAGATGCCAGAAAAACTCCAGATTTTTTCTCTTTCCAAACTCCAAACGGCCACAATTTACACTCTACACACATAATTTCCGCCACGTTTGTAGACGAGCTCATCCTCGATCTCATCATCTGCTCAAAATATCAGAGTGACTTACAGAATTTAAACTCTGAGCCTCTGAGTGCGGCCACGTCTGTCCCTGCTCCTCATTGACTCCAATACAAATATTTTCTGAGAGAAGCAGAACGGCCTGATGTTTTAAAACTGCTAGCGTCGCCAAAATTACCAAAATTTTCAGTAAGTCCTTAGAGCAACGTGTTCTGTGTTTTGTTCTGATAGGAGTTACCGTTTTGTCACGCGAAGCCTAAATGTGAGACCGGTGCAGAGGCAGAAAATCGCTCTTTTTCTCCACGTTTCTGTCTGTCTCAGCCTGTGGGGGCCCCTATCGCCGTGGTAACCTCTGTGATTCTCAGGCCAGAGCTCGTTAACTTCATAAACAATCCACCTGGCGCTCGTTTAAATGTTTATAAACACAGACACAGCTAAATCAGACTGACACAGGATGCAGCTACTAACTAACTATGTGTCAAGTCAGTCACACACACACAGACTCTAGAGCCAGCTTCATGTGATTACAGTTACACACACACACACACACACACACACAGTTAACCTAATGTGATTACAGCTCCTCCATATCAGTGCTTATAGAAAGATGATCATGTGTCTGTCTGATCAGCTCTGTCTTGACCTTAAGATCGTGGGTTTGATTCCCATGTTGACAGAGATGGCACAACCCGCAGTAGCTCCCGTGGCCCATTCAAAATTTCCCGAGAGGAAAATTTCTAGTTGTCCTCTCCCATTGTCATGAATACTATTGGCACAAATGTTCTCTGTGGAATGGAAAATCAATGTATGGTCTACAGCTAATCAATCATTAGTATATGCTGATGATGGACACTTTGTGTGTATAAGTATGTGTATATATATAGAAGACATTGGGTGAATTCCAGTTCCCCCCTTAGCCCTAGCCCTTGCCCCTACCCCTTCATTTTGCGCGTTCACGTGAAGTGGTAGGGGTGTCCAGATTCTGGTTCAGACGAGGGTTAGGGGGAAGGGGTAGGGCTATCTGGCCCTTCAAACGGAGATTTTTCAGAGGCACACTTCAAACCAAGGGCTGCGTTCCAAAAACAGGTTGAGTTTCCCTCGTTCACTTGCCCTCAGCCCTTGCTATGACGTCACACGGAGGCCACTTGGAGAGCGGAGGGAAAGTGGGCGGGGGAGGAGTAGAAGAGGTAAACGGAACGCACCTGCCCTCGTTCACTAACAGCTGGGACAATCACTGGTCGACCACATGTCGTAGGTGTAGCGCTGTACTGCCTCTTAAGGGGGGGTTGGCAGGTTTACGGTGAAAATTCAATACTCTATAATATCAATATAATACTACTCTTTCTCTCTGTCTGTCACTGATGATGAGCTCTGCTTCATCAAACCAATCCTGATTAAAATTCCTTATTAAACTACACATCAACTCAGGCACAGCAACTATGTGAATATGAAACGTCAGATTAAAAAGGCTCTTTAGACACGTTTTTTTGTGACAAATGAGTTTGCCTATTATATATCTCTACTAGCCTACCACTTGTAAATTGTTTGTTCTGACATGTCACTGCTAAACTAGTTTATTGAATTGAATATTTACTGACCCCTTTCATTTATTTTCTTCTATGGTGGTAAACACACAACTGGTGCTTGAGGTTCATTATCGCCACCGCATGGATGTATTTTTCGTGCACCACTGCAATGCATTGTGGGTGATATACAGCTCTGGAGTGACTATTGATGTTGACTTGATCACTCAGCCCTCAAGGGTTGATCTCACCAAGTTCACTTCAGCTGTTTAGAGAAATGGAACAGCCCTTATGATGGCGGCGGGGATTCCCCTGAGGGCAAGTGCTGAGGGCAAGTGAGCGAGGGCGACTCAACACGCTTTTGGAACGCAGCCACGGGGTATGACAAGTTTCCCAGAATGCATTTCGCTGCAACCGGCAGCTGTTTTATTTCTCGCTGTAGCGCTGTTATTACGTCACTTTGTTAGGTTTTAATATTTTGTCATGCGAGAAAGTAACTGTTAAGATCACCAGTGTGTGGTTAGTTTATCCAAATGAACCCTGTTTAGAAGTTTGCTCCGATATTTGTGTGGAGCAGATCAACGGCTCGCCACAGAGACAGCAGCCCATCTGGAGAGCTCGTCAGCCGGCCAACCTCCGTTCCCGGGAGAAAAGACAATCGCTAATTAACTTACCTGCAGGTTTTTTAAGGTTTACCACCGGATAGTTACATTCTTTTTAGGAGATAAATACTGGTCTCATTGATGAAATGTAACAATTGTGGCAGTCGCATTAGTTTGTTTGAATTAAAAGTGAAGCTTCATGTATTGGACAGAGGAGCAGCGCTGCCTGGGGGCTCTGTAACCTACGTACAGAAATCACCACATTTACATCAATAAATAAATGTTTTACAATGAACCGATCAGTCTGCATTAAATTTTATTTAATTTTATTAAGTTAACATGGTTTTGAATACAGGATTTGTGGCAAAAGCTTGTCACAAATGTGAAAGCCAGCAGGGACTACTGATGACGTATGTGATTGTTGAAGGGATGTCCCAATTTGTAGGGGTTGACTTTCAACCCTACCCCTTGTAGCTCTGTTTCAAGGGGCAAGGGTTAAGGGGTAGGGGTAGGGGTAGGGATGAAAATAAGAATTGGAATTCACCCATTATGTTTTCAGTCCATCAATCAATATGTTATCCCAACCATCTCATTCTCATTCTAAATAAATTAGGATATATGTAGGAAAAGTATGACAAGTAATCATAAAATTATCCAATATGTCACCAGAAACTAAGGAATCATGTTAATTTGAAATACTGATCTAACAACAATACAGCTAGAATATTTGCATTTCAAAATTGTATTTGTTTTTATTTATTTTTTGTGGCTCCGGTGGCGTAGAGACCGTGTGAGTGAGTCTCAGGGTACCCGGGTTAGCATGTGGCTTATAAGGGGAATCAATGCGCAGTATTTGAAATTTGACTATAGCAACCGTTTTGGCCACAGTCTTTCATATCATTCCTTTAAGCCAGGTCACATAGTCCTCACATTCCTTTAAATGCAATCTATGAAGAACACCCAGACTAAATTTCATTGCATCTGACACATTAAATTGGACTCAATCAACTGATTAAAACAGTTTGGGCCATATCTTATGAATCAATACACTATGTGACACATTCAACTGAAAAAAATAGCGTAAGAGCAGAATTAAACACTGACATTTTATATTAAGATGGTCAAAGGTCAACTTCACTGTGACATCATAATTCTATAAAACACCACAGGCCATTATTCAATTATGTAGCTCCAGAAACAGAGACTGTGACAATATTTCCTGCAACTTGGCAGGTTGATGGAGGCATTGAAATAAAATTCTAGTAATTCTAGTTTTTCCTGTGTTTTTAATTTATTTGTTGCCAAGCACATTGTAAATTATGATAGCAATGCTATAAACATATAAAGTCATTACTAAGGAATACTGTCTCTCTGTTTATAATGGTTCAGAGGTGTATGTGTGATGAATTAATGATCCACAGCCGTTAGTAGAGATCACTCCTGTGGGACTGCTGAAGGACTTGTTATGTGATTTGATGAAATTGTGCTTGTTCTTTGCTGCACTGATAGTTCAGTTAAGCAGACATAGATCTCTCCAACAGCCCATGAAGTTGTCTTAATCCATCGATGGCTGACTGTGGGGATGGAAATCAGATCTGTGTGTGAGTTTTATGTATCTGACCCCTGAGCACACTTAACATTACTTATTGATTTTTAGTAATGTACGATTATTTGAGGAAAGAAACTTACACCATTCTAGCAAAAGTGAGAGAAGAAGCTGAGAATGGCAAAGACTGAACTCATTTAGGTAATTTATTGAAGCTTATGTATATGGCTCCAACCACATGATCACCTCTAGAGCAACTTCTGCCTCTGTTTTCCAGTGTTGTTCAATATTCCAAACAGACCACTATACTATGTGATCTACTGTGTATGAAATTGTATTCATTCATTCTCATTAGCCCAGTAAACAGAGTTGTGGTGCTGGTAATGTGTTGGGAAACCACCAGATGTTGTGTAGCAGTGCCACTGTGTTTATGACAGGAGTGTGGTTCACTGAACATTTGTTTTCTCATATAGCACCTGTTTTTCTCTTACTCCATGAACCTTTCCTCCCGTGTGCAGTCATCACACCATCCTGTGATTACTCTCTCACTGTAGTCGTTTGTAAAGTTAGTTTTGCAGAGTTTGCGTCGTTGGTTTAAGGTGACTGGAGAATCACAAAGATGTGAACATATTGTAAAGTTGCAGTAGATTAAAGTTTCTAAGATAAAGATGACTCACAAATTCAAACCTGTGTCCTGCACAAAACTGAATAATCCTGTATTGCCACTGTCAAAGAAAGACACAGAAATTGCATCTGATAAGCAATACAACCATCCTATCAACATTACCAGTCTCTCTGAAAACGTGACAAAACAAAGCACTTCCAGTGCATCTTTCTTCATAACCTCAGTGTTATGAACTCCCCTGGGAGATGTGAAGCAGGTGAAGTGTAAGGGCCAGGTGAGGTCAAGGTAGACTGATCCACAAACATATCACGAGATGGGAGGTAGCTCACTTAACCCAATGAGTGGGAGGAGTTGGGTTGACCCATATCACCTGGGCTGGAGAGGCGGAAGGGAGAGACGACTTCCGGGATTACGAGACGAAGAGCGGCAGGTCTCCATGAGGAGAGACCACGCTGGCGACAAACACACACCCACACACCGCACCGGAGTCACACACCAAATGAACTAAGAACCAAGTGCTGAGTCGAGCGAGCTGGCCGGCTGTGGAGCTGCTGTGGCCGTGTAGCGACGGGGACGCCCTGAGCTACGGCCTCGCCGAGTCCGGTCGCGCCGGGTCGTACCGGGCCTAGAAGCGGTAACTACGGAGCGGGTAAGTGAAGCAACTCCCATGCTCAGGTAGATACACACACATACAGACAGGTACACAAACTCATGTCTATACATACACTTGAGAGAGAGATAACCACAGGAGCAAGCGGGAGGTTTCAGGACAGGCATAGTTTAATAAGCGAGCTAACGTATCATGTTTCATGTAATGCAGTCCCGTTTGTCCACGTGTGTTACACTCAGGCTGCAGCTAGAGAGAGAGATCTTCAAGAATGAACAGCTGATCCATTTTTCCGTGACCAGAACTAAAACCTCATTGTTCTCCTCAATCAGAGGTTCAACAATCAGCCGAATCTTCCTCTTGAACACCTTAAACTTTTCCCCGGAGGCTGAGTACTATAATGTCTCGATAATTGGCACACATTCTCTGGCCACCCTTTTTAAAGAGGAACTAAGCAGGATTTCTCCCGTGGCTATGCTACATTTTTACTTTAATTAAAAAGCTACGGAGTAATTGTGATCGTTAACTACATGACTTGTGACTTGTACGAGTGAGAACGGAGGCTCTCTACCTTCCACCTGGCGTCTCACGGCTGAAAACCAACCTTGCAACATCAGTGTAGTACCTGGCCGCCGCCCCGGTGTCCCAGCTCTCGTCTCTGCACACTGCAACACAAACACACTCCATAACCCCTAATCTTTTGTTCATGACGGCTAAGACTACACAAACGCACACGCCGTGACATCGTACATGTTATGTAACGTTATCCACCGCTCCATTTATTGATTTTTCGCCAGCTTTGTTGTAAACAGATGCACATGGGCGAGAGGAGTGTAACCAAAACAGCGTAAAAGCAAGCAGACTTGCATCGTTCCCCTTTAAATAGGGGAACCACCACCCTGGTCTGCCACTCTCAGCACTGTCCTGAACTTCCATACAATTTTGAAAAGGCTTGTCATCCAAGACAGCGCCTCAACATCCAGAGCTTCAGTAACTCTGGGAGGATCTCTTTAGTCCCGTGGGTTTTGCTTCCAGAAGGCCTCCTTCCTTACCACCGGTGTCCATCACAATGTTAGAAGGTCACCGCCCTTTGTGGTACCTATGACCCTAAGACCACAGATCACAGTTGGTGGTTGGTGGTTTCAGCAACAGGGGCTTTGAACATTGATCATTGTCATTCGATGTCCCTTGCCTCCACAGGGATGAGAGAGAAACTCTGCCGGATGTGGGAGTTGAACTTCTCCTGCGTAGAGACGTCCTCCAGATGTTCCCAGTTCATCCACACTACTCGTTTAGGCTTGCCACATCTGTCTAGAGCTTTTCCCCTCCACCTGAGCCAACTCACCTGAAAGGGCAGCATTGTAAATGGGAGATATGTGGTGTCTCAGCCCTCCTCCTCTGTTCAGGGATGGTTTCTCCACTTTCACATAGATGGCTTCTTTTACTCCTCATTCAAACCATCTGTCCTCCCTGTCCAGAATCTAAACATTACTGTCTTCAAAGGAGTGTGCCTTCTCCTTTAGATGTGAATAGATAGCTGAGACTGGACCTGAGGAGTTTGCCCTTCTGTGTTGGGCCATGCGTTTGTTTAAAGGTTGTTTTGTCTCCCCAATGTATGTGTCCCTGCATTCCTCACCGCATTGGACAGCAGTTACCACCGTTACACAGTTACCCCCGACACCTCTCACGCGCAGGGGTAGCGACCCTCTGGTCCACTGGGTTAAACTCCAACACCGCAGTGATCAGCCAGGGACTTGTGAGTATCCCCACACCCACCTGGTGCCTCACGCCCTTGGCAACTCCAGAGAAAAATGAAGTCTTGTCTAGAGATGCACCGATTGCAAAATTCTTGGCCGATACCGATTTCAGGTTTTTCCGATACCGATTTTCTATCTAAGAAATAATTATAATCATACAATAGACACGATATTTGTTTGGCTTGAGTGCCCTTTCCCAAATGTAATACAAGTACCCCTCTCCCAGACAACATTTTGCTTATATAACTGCAATTAAAACCACAACTAGTGGTAGGCTATATGATGCTATCATAACCCCCCTTTTCAAGAATAAAACATCACAAATAAGAAATAGAGAAACAAGCGCTTCTGCTCCTCAGCTCTGTGTGTGTGTGTTCATCTCTCGTGCGTACAGTATTCGACAATCGCTGTGTTTTATTTTGAAAATTGACCGGATTCTCTCGTGTTTCTTTGTAAGACTTCCTGCCAAGATTGACGTGACTCATGCACAAAATAGACCAGACGGTGAAACGATCGCTGTAGGGCGTGAACCGGCCGCGGAGGATTTGGATGCCCTAAATTACGACAGTGACAGTGATATAAAACCGGCCTTTTTAATCGGCGGCCGATTGATCGGTGCATCTCTAGTCTTGTCCATATCTATAGCTGAAGCTATGCGTGGTGATAAGCCCCACCAGATCTAACAAGTAGTGCTTCACATCCTAAACAAGCTGCAGCCCCTTCCTCTCTGGAGAGGTGACGTTCCACATCCCTAGAGCTACCCTCCACCACCCATTTGGCAGCGCACTCAACCCCAGCGGCTCCTCCTATCGGTGGTGTGTCAAAGGGATCGAGAGCCGTATAGCCTTTTCGGGCTGTGACCAACCGGGCATCATGGCATAACTGGCCACCAGGCGCTCACCGCCGAGGCCCTCAGGCTTTCTTCAGGCAGGTTGACCTCTCTTTGATTCAATTCCATCATTAGGTCTTTTTGGAGGTGGGGATGGCGTAGCATTAATCAAATCAGACATATGTATCTCCATCTTAACATTGGTATGTACTTTAGTCCATCTACCTTACTCTGTCCAGACAATTATAGTCCTCCAAAAATGTAAGGGCAAGGGATGCAGCATTTGCCCTGCTACCATACAGTATGTAACATTCATAAGCAACTCTTTGGCAGCCGTCTAACATAGCAGCACATAGAAGACAGCTCTGCAAAATGACCTGTATCAGTGGATCTGTCCACTGCAGAAACAATAAATTGTGCTTCCCTTTACTCATCTTTAATTTATTCAGCCACTACATCAGCAACAGCTATGATTATCCCATTGTAGATAAACACTTCACTGTTTGACAGGCTGCAATTTAAATCATGTTGTGTAAAGACAAAAGAAAAAGAAGCTCAAAATAATTGCTTCTATTATGGGTACTCCTTACCCTGAATGTGACCTCAACAATGAGCTTGCAGTGGCAAAAAGACTACACAGCTGTTAAGCCTCTTCAGTATGTGTTTGTTTCATCCTATATGTTTATTGTTCATTTCAGTTTATTGTCTAAAGGATTTGACCTGCTGACATTAGATGTTGCTGTGTGAATATGGTATAGAGCAGGTATGGCTTTTGAAACCAGAACCACATACCTGATAATGATCAGACTCAATCCAAAATGCTATCCACCTGATGAAACACAAAAACAAAGCAAACACCAACACTGGCAGCATGATTTAATCACCAATTAAGTAGCAGCAATTTCCTTCAGTTTATATTTCAGTGTTGTCTTTAATCATCTTTGCCCAATTTAATTAGGCTCAACATAGTTTGGGTCACATATTTTAGAAACCCAAAGTTAGTAGAACGTCTGGTTAGATCCCCCCAGATACAACATGATGTAACTAAAGTAAAGTGACACATCGCCCACTACTACTTACTCACTAGACTAAAATAATGAATATGAGACTGTCACATTTATATATTGTTTGATAAAGTGAAGACGCTACAGGAATCAATGGTTTATACACAAAATAATGGTAATAATATTTCACATCAAGTTCAACTTTGACATGTGGACCATTAGCTAATCCTTGCTGACCTTTGAGAGCCTCAGGGTGCAAAATAAAAGATAATATCAAAGCCCATTAACTTATATTTGACCTTCTCTAAAAACTACTCCAAAACAAATATTTATCCCGCATAAACTGATTAGTCATGTTACTATAACTGACTTGAGTGCTATACATCTTCCTTGCTATAGCACACATCAAACTCAAGGCCCGCGGGCCACAACCAGCCCCCGATGGAATTTTCTTTGGCCCAATAATATCTAATTAGAGCTGGCCCACCGGTATGTTGCATGTACCACGAATACACTACAAATCCCACAATGCACTGCCAGTGCGTTGGCACGTCTATCAGGGGGCCGCGAATGAGTGTCCTGGTCCCACTTGTTCATGAACACCCCTGTGTATAGAATATTGCCTCACTAACTATAGTAGTTAAAGGGCAACTTCGGTTTTTTTCAACCTGGGCCCTGTTTTCATATGTTTTTCTGTAGATGTGAGTGATGGATAATATTTTTTTTGAGGTGGCTCCAGTATTGAGCCGGGCAGGCAGCCTGCAGCCCAGCTGATGCTCTTGCATGGGGCAAGTGGCTCCCGTCAAAGTTCGCCGTAAACGAGCATTTTTTTTTCAAACTGACAGGCTCAGATAGTTACAATGAATGTCCGACAACATACTAGAAAGGAGAAATTAACGTATTCAGGGTTTTTTCTGGCCAAAATTTGGGTTGAGGCGGCCGCAGGGATACGTATCTCTCCCTCCGGTCAAACGCCCCGTCCTGATCCACATCCACTGCAAGGTAAAGGTGCCGCCAGCTGTAATAGTGTAACATCCGCGTTTTTACAGCTGATTTTAGGATGAAACTCTGAACATAAATAATAAATTACCATGGAGATCTATCCGGGTTAAACAGCCACCTTTGTAGCTGCAGCTCTCCGTCTCCGTCTCCTTCTCTCTCTCTTCACGCTCTGTGCCGGTGGGGTGTGTTTACACTCAGCACCAGGTTTGAACGGAGCGGAGTCTATGAGCCCCAATGAGCCCCGCCCCCGCAGGTACACAAGCAAGCCGCACATCAACGGCATCTTGCGGTCTGGCCCGGAGCTGAAATCAAACACACCCCTCCTGCTGCGGTCGAGTTGAACCAGTTGAAAACAGCGCCGCTGAGCTTCCATACGGTAGCCTACATTGAGTTTCAATCAAGATTCCAGCGCAGCGGCAGACAATTTAAGCGAGGCCGTGCCGACCACAGGGTCTGGTATGTTGTCGGACACTCATTGTAACTATCTGAGCCTGTCAATTTGAAAAAAAATGCCTGTTTATACCGCGAACTTTGACGGGAGCCACTTGCCCCATGTAAGAGCGTTAGCTGGGCTGCAGGCTGCCTGCCGGGCTCAATACTGCAGCCACCTCAATAAAAGTGTTATCCATCACTCACATATACAGAAAAACATAGGAAAACAGGGCCCAGGTTGAAAAAAACCGAAGTTGCCCTTTAATCAGCTAGCCCTAGAGTAAATTCCAGACTATAAGCCACTCACACTCTTTGAACCCTGCAGCCTGTACAACTATGCAGCTAATTTATAGATTTTTACTGGCTAACGGCCTCTGTGGGGAAAGATTATGTGCTGGAGACACTAGTTTTGAGTTTTGGTGCAGTGTTTAATTTTCTAACCAGGCATCTTACTGTCCTGTGTGTGCTGTGTTGATGCCGTGTTGGTGCCATACTGACGATTTTCAGGCACAGTTTGAAAGAAAGCATGTCTTAAAGAGGAACTAAGCAGGATTTCTCCTGTGGCTATGCTACATTTTTACCTTAATTAAAAAGCTCCAGAGTAATTGTGATCGTTAACTACTAGGGATGCACATGATTAACCGTTTAACCGTTAACCGTTAACAAGAACTTTGACCGATTAATACTATCGGTTATTTATTTATTTTATTAGCTCCTTATGTCGTCAACTCATGGGGGCGTGTCGACACGTGCAGAGTTCACTGCCTTCAGTCATATTTCCCAGCAAAAAGTTACACAGGAGGACTGACAGTATGAGCAGCAGCAGCCCCAGTGAAGGAAGGTCAGACAATGTAGCCTACATGGACATAGATGTGAATCACCTGTAACTACGGCGCTGGAAAAAAAAAAAAAAAAAAAAAAGAGGACGTGGCTGCTCTCCAGCCTGTTCACCTGCAGCTCTGCTGCAGCTCCACAGAGGAGCTGTCAGAGGAGCTCTGCTGCTCCTTCAGCCTGGTGTTTGGCTGCACTTTATAAAAACAGTTCTACATAACCTCCATATGAGCGCAATCAGCTGAGACAGAGCCACTGATCAGCTGTCGCGGCGCACGTGTTTATTTAACGGCAAAAAAAATTGGAGCGATACATTTTTTTTTTTTTTTTGCCGTGCGCCGCAAGTGTCTTAATCTTATCGGTTAACGGTTAATAATCGGTTAACGAGCGTCGGTTATCGGTCAGAAAAAAAATTCAAAATGTGCATCCCTATTAACTACATGACTTGTGACTTGTACAAGTGAGAACGGAGGCTCTCTGCCTTCATCTGGTGTCTCATGGCTGAAAACCAACCTTGCAACATCAGTGTAGTACCTGTCCCAGCTCTTGTCTCTTGTCTCTTGCACACCAGGACACAAACGCGTTCCGTAACCTGTAATCTTTTGTTCATGACGGTTAAGACTACACAAACACACACGTTGTAACATTGTATATGTTATGTAACGTTATCCATCGCTCCGTATTGATTTTTCGCCGGCTTCGTTGTTAACAAATGCACATGGGTGAGAGAAGCGTAACCAAAACAGCGGAAAAGTGAGCGGACTTGCACAGTTCTCTACTGTCTTTCTGTGTAAATATCTCATGCTACATGTTATGAAAACGTACGGCTTATATTCAAGTGCAGCTTATATACAGTATGTACAAAATGTATTTTCTTTTTAAATGTAGCTGGTGCAGCTTATAGGTGCGCTCAATAGTTCGGAAATTACGGTAGTCATACACAGTGTGCAAAATACCCATCAATATTCGGGGGGTCCCCATCTCCCGATTGTTGCACAATACCGATCAAAATTTTCTCAATATGCTGTAGCCTAGGAAGAGCATCAGTTTATTTTGAAATGTGCTGGGGACAATAAACATATGATGGTGTGCTCACTCCAGCAGTTCTATTTTCTGCAAGTTCTTGTGAATGTAAAAAAAACACTCATAGCCGATGATCACCCGTAACACAGTTTCTAAGCTGCTTCGTTCATGCCAATAAACATAAAAGACGCCTGTAGTTCTGTTCATAGAGATGTTGACAGGTGAGGCGAGACAAACTGCTGACCAGCTGGTCACAAGGAGTTGTTATGCTACAGTATTTCAATTCCGTGGTGTTTTTTTTTTTTCATGGCGTCTGTATTTCTTCTGACTAGTTTTCATTTTTTATATGCGGAACGAGAGTGATTGAATGAGCATGTGAGAGAAAAACAGTTGCGCACCAGATTTCACATTGCCAATCGGCAAAAAGTGAAACGAGACAGTTGAAGAGAGGAAAAACACAGAATATACAGAGGTTTATGCCTTTTTATTTGTCCAAGAGACATCACGACGTGAACAAAGGAGGATCGGATGGTGGCTCAGGTTTAGTCAAACTGTCATTGTCAGCTGAACATTTGTCAGCAGCTGCTCCAATCGCACACGTCACAGACTTTAATTTGAAGGGACAGATTAGATGTTGCTTTTGTTAACAGTGACTTTGTTGCCCATAAACATTACCATATATGTCATATCTGTCGGCTGCTGTCTTATCCTGCACAATCGCCTGCCCCTCCTCCCAACGGTGCGGCTTGAAAACTTCTCTTAGTCAGAGATGACAGGAAGATAGGCTACTAGAACTACTGTAATCAAAGCTACATTGTTGCCAGTTGTCTCCTGCCTATGCAGTGCTGTTTTGGCTGCCTGCCTGTTCGGCCATACCAACGTTTTTTCTTCATTCTTCATTAGGCTCATGCCAAGTTAGACAGACCCACCTGTATTTTGCACACTGGTCATACATCACCAAAGGTCTAGACCTGCTGTTTATTGAAAACACAGAGGTACATTCAGCTGTGCCTGGGCCTTAAAATGTATCTCTCTGATAGTAACATGTCAGATTTTCTATTACTTCCATTGTCAAATTACTTTAATCTAGTTCCACCTGTCAGACAATAATTCTGTGTGAAGCACTGCTTGCAGAGACACTCTTCCAGCCCACAGTGTGATTAAGCATTCCCCCCAGTTTTCCCCTGAACAAGTGGCAGTGGAGTGGAAAGTAAGATGCATATTCCACATACATCCCTAAATATGTCATTTAATGCATATTTGACAGGATGCTTTGAATATGGCAGCTATTTCATCACACCACTTCTCCAGGAGCGCATCAGGTCCTAATTTATTATTGGCCCTTGCAGCAGAAATACTAGTTTATTACACCAATTTATGGTGGCATTCTGTCCATTTCAAATGGTGTTTCTCAGCCGCATGTCTGGGCTGTAAAACACAGTAAATGGAGTCTTGTTAAGTGGCAGTAGATACTTGTCAGTGCCTCCAACTGTCCTTGAAGTCTGAAGCTGATGAGGAATGATAGAAAGATATTACATCTGCATCCCTCTCTCCCCTGCACAGCTGTCAGGCCAAAAAAACCCTTTGGTACTTCAAATGGAGATGACACCAGGGAGCAGTCATGCAAGCTAAGGCCCACTACCACACACCCATGTGCTGTGCCTGTATGCATATCTCTACCTGACACATCTTACTTGAAGTAATTCCACCTACAACCTTGAAAATGAGAATGACTGAGGGTCAGAAGGAATATGAACGAAGTCTGTGAAGTGGCTGGAGGAAACAGGCTGAGAGTTTGTCGCAGCATACTTTAGCCAGGTGGTCAAAAGGTCCAGTCTTTCATATGACTAACATATACAGGGACATCGTTTAGATCACGCTCTTCAGAACTTCAGAACAGGACAGCAAAGTGCCAAGTAGAAAAATGAATGAGTTCTGAGAGTTCAGAATTGGAAGATCTAACTGCCATCTGAGCGTTGATGAACTGAGCCACATCTCAATTGCCGATACAGGATCCAGTTACCGATCGGCACGAGCCTAGTTACAGAACATTTTAATCTTAGCAGTTAATGGTTATTAATCGGTTAATGAGTGTCGGTTATCAGACTTTAAAAAACAAATCTAAATGTACATCCCTACGCTGAAGGCAGAAAGACCTGCATATCTGGTGTGTTCAGTAAAACAAAAGCAGAATTAAGTCTAAACTAAACTTTTATTGATTGTTAAACTAACCTTCTAAATCTTTTGTTTTTGTTTTAAGTAACTTTTAATGTACTTTTGATACATGTAAAAGTTAGAATGCTATGGTGAAGAGAGGAACATGCTAACTTCTTTCTGCTCCTTTATTCCCAGGGTAACATTTAAATATTCATGTTCTCAGTATTTTCTATCTCCATTAACTGTTTTTGCGGTGGTCAAGTAATTTCCATGTAAACAGACGATAAAGTACAGTCTAACAGTAGCTGACTCAGCAGAGCTGATTTATTGGTGGATGAGCTGTTTGGTCCAGTTAACATTATTGAGGGAGATCATCAGCACTTTCTGTATGTCCAGCACTTTATTTCTCTCTCCAAATACTGATAGTCTAGAAAACCGCTCCCAATCTTTTCATGGCACAGCAGTTTGTTTATGAAAGAGATTATTTATCATCATGTCCCTCTGAGTCACGGCCTCTGAGTCACCATTTGTTTGAAAGATGAAAAACTTGTAGTTAGCTGTACTCAGACTCAGCCAAGTCAAGTGCTATATTTAGTTAAATGTATGACTCAGGATAGCATGAAGTTCTGACTGAATATCTTATTTTAAAGTCTGCATGCACACATTGTCTTGGATAAGTAACTTTAGTCCATTTCTCGACACTTTCTGATTTCTCAGCCCAGTTAGTTTGAAGAAGATTCATGAAGGGTTTAAATTATGTTTCATTTTGAAACAAGCCTTATAATGTCCCAAAACAACTGGCAACAGTGGATTTTAGCAAACATCACTCAAACAGTCAGACATAGTGTAATGTGGATCATCATCCTTACATCACTTCTTGACTGCAGTAGGATGTTGAATATATGATAAAGTCAAAGTGCACTACACATAGCCTGATTTCTTAGTAATAAAGGAATATGTAACCCACTGAAACAACATGGCTCAATGATGTGTTTTTAATAGGTTTTGGACAATAGAGCTCTGTAGGCCAGAGGAATAAATATTTATTAGAAAAATTGCATCTTTGTTGGTGTTTGTATGGGGCCTTTCAACAGTATAAAAAATGTAGAATATTGCAAGCTACTTTAATGTAAAACCAGGCTATATAGTAGCTACAGTTCCTCTGATCCACTTTTGATGCAACTTGCTCGATTACACTTGCTGCTGATTGGTCAAAAGGGCTTGTGCATAATTAATGGTTAATCACACATTTCCTGTTGCATCATTTCTCTTGAGTGTATCAGCATCCACCATTTTGAGCACTAAAATATAAAGAAAATGCTGCATAGGGCCTACTGCATTAATATAAATAACACGTTGCCATAACCTGCTCCGAAGTTACCCAACAAAACACCGAGCCCTTATCAAACATCTCTCCAGTCTGGTTAAGGTGGGTGGCTCGTTTGATGGTTTGACGTATCGCACACATGTCAAATTATTCTTACTTGAAACGTCCCTGTTGTTGAGATGTAGCTGTCACTTCTCCCACCTGCCAGCCTGATGCATGTCAAAACCCCACTGGAAAAAGTTCTACACTGAATCGGCCTCATCACAGAGCATGTGTGACTGAATGTGGTTAGAGAAGAGGCGTTGCCAGATGTTTCATCATTCTGACTATACTCTGTGAGTTTAAGCCTAAAACAGATTGTTCTCAATGTACAGTAACTTATTAGCACAGCTGACAGCTGGATTTGTCTTATCTGAAATCCAATATAGCTTTGATCCACAAACTGTTTATAAGAAAAAAAAAAAGTGGTAAGTAGAGAACTCAGAGGTTGATGATGAAGTAAATAAGAGCTTTTTTCCTAAATCTGCTCTCTTGATCTACTTATACATACTTTCTGATTAGTGGAGGGATTTTTAAAGTTTTTCCCCCTCAGCCAATCACTAGATGTTTTAGTTTTGTGTATATCTGACTAGTTCAGATTTCCCAGTACGCCATAGACTGTAGATAAAGATCAATGTCACATCTGTGACATCATTAATAGGTTTTTTTAAACTTTTGAAGCCAACCGTAGTAGCACTTTCAGTCTTGATTTCATTTTTCAGCCTGTGAGGTTGCGGCTTGCTTTCAGCACACAGTGTGAAGCACAATGTCACATTATGCTGTCATCTATCAAGTGAAAGTAAAAAAACACACAAACATTTCTTTATATCCTCTTAAAGGGGGACTCTGGTTTTTTTTTTTCTCTTCTGAGCTCCACCTACAGTTTCAGAGGGCAAGTTTTCACTGTCATCTCCCACCCCTGGCCATGTGCATTTCTTTTCAATGAAACCGTCAGGAAGGCAATCCATGGAGCAATGTCTACCGAGATTATGGATTACCAGGCTTGTTTGTGCCATACCGCAAAGTAGTCTGTGTTTCTCACGAGAAGAGATGTGGGACACCGGGTTGGAGTACAGTAGCTGATCTTGCAAGGTTGGTTTTTGGCTAAGAGACCCTAGGTGGAAGGCAGAGAGCCTCCATTCTCCCCGTTACAAGTCATTTAACAATCACAAGTACAAAAGCTGTTTAATTAAGTTGCAAATTTTGCATAGTTCCTCTTTAAAATTACATACCCATATGCTACATTAATCTGATGAATTCTGAAATGAAGAAATGTTTTTACTCGATTCACTCATTGATGTGATGATGCTGTGTGAACAAAACTACAAATCTGTAAGTATGTTGTATTATGATACTAGTAGTAGTAGTAGTAGTAGTAGTATTGCAAGCAGAAGTTGGGCCCCTCCTATCAGGCTCCACTGTGCATGCCCTCTGCCCCCTGACAGCAGCAGCAGCAGCAGTTGTCAGGGCTGCAAAGAAAAGGAAATACAGTTCAAGGGAAGCGCTGGTCGTCGCCGGCAACAGGAACCTGGAGGGCTATGCTTTGATGAGTAAGAGGGCCATCATGATAAGCACAAACGCGGTTATCAGCGGTGGATACTAGCCGCCACCGCTATCGGGTGCTAACGACAAGCTTGTGGGTGCTAGCGGTGGCGGCTGGTGTCCACCGCGGGGCTAGCAGCCCTCCTACTCGTACTACACACCCAACTTCATCTGCACTCTGTCACTGGCTGGGGAGATGACACCAACTCCCGCTCACACCAAAACATCAGAATACAGGTGGACACAGTCACTAGCACACAGTAGTAGAAGCCCATAGGTGATGTTTTAGCATGATTTGTTTTGTATACCATATTTATTTATTTTTTGGGCTTTTTATTACCTTTAATCGATAGCACAGTGGAGAGAGAGACAGGAAATGGGGAGGCAGAGAGGAGGAATGACATGCAGGAAAGGGCTGCCCGATGCGGGATTCGAACCAGGGCCGCCTGCAGTGAGGACTGTAGCCTCTACATGGGGCGGCAGCTCTAGCTCAAGTGAGCTAAACGGCGCCCCCATATTTTGTTTTTTAAGACACTCCTGCTGACTCTACCTTTAACATTCAATAGTCACTAGGGCTTTGACATCGAACTTCGTTATTAGAATATAATTTGAATATTTTTTAAAAAAGTGATATTTGAACGAATATTAGGGCAGCTCTAAATATTCAAACCTGTGATAAGCATTGTTTTTGGTAAATGTGTTTGCCTGAAAACGTAGTTTTCAATCCAGATTTGAGGCTTTTTTCAGCCTGTTGAAGTTGTGAAACGTGAGCTCATTAGCATTGATCACCTGAGGCTCCTGTACTTATGACGTTATCACGTCGTTAGCACCTGACGCCTGTTCACACTTCTTCACTGATAAACAATGGCGGAGCAAAAGGCTGCGAGTGCGACCATATAGTATATATATATAGTATATATATGGTCGCACTCGCAACCACAGAGGGAGAAGTTGAAATATACACAGTGTTTCCTCTACATTCATTTAGGAAGGCGGGTCGTTTTTTTTAATTGTCGCAAATACACCATCGCCGCATGTCATCCGTTCATTCATCTCCGCATAGTGCTGTTTCTTATTGGCATTCACACACACACACACACACACAGAGAAGAGCACATGCATGACAACAATCAGTACGTTTACATGACACTTGAAAAAAACGAATTATTGACTTAATCCGACTATAACTGGACAACTGAAGTGCATGTAAATACCTTAGTCCGACTGAAATCGGAGTTGGAGAACTCCGATTAAGACACCCAGATAATGCGTATGCGCCTTAGTCGGAGTATAACTGGACAATGCATGTGCGCATGCTCCACAACAGTAGAGACGGCACAAAGTGGAGCAGAGAAGCCGCCAGAACCCCGCAAAGTAAAGAAAAATAACCCAACGTCAGCGCCGATTCAATGCATTTCACACAGGCAACCAGCAAGAGTGTTTTATTAAAAAAGAGAGAGAGAGAGAGAGAGGGGGAGAGGAAAAAAGGAAGCCCGTATCCTATTCTCAGCGCGAATCCGTCCCAGACTGACACGTCTGGTCGGGAACTGCAGTTGAGAAATTATTATTAAGCTACTAAGTTGTTTATATTCAGTTATTTACGAGGTGACAGAAAAGTCAACAGGACAGGGGGCGTATTAACCCGCTGAAGCAACGGGTGACGCCGCATGAGGAGGCGGACCCCTTCAGTTATTCGATTTTCTCAGTTGCATGTAAATTGAGACAAGGACAGAAGTCCGACTTGACGCCAAAATCGAATTTTGAGCATAGCTCGATTAAGATCTGCATGTAAACGTACTGAGTGAAAGCAAAACTTATACGGTCCGATCGCACCTGGGACGAGGGGGGGGGGTCAAAATATTATCAATATATACTAGAATATATTCGAATATTAATATTAATAAACAAACAAAGTTTCAAAATTTTTTGGGCAAATGTCAAAGCCCTAATAGTCACTAAGTTGTGACAATATAGCTCAGAGGGAGCACGGCAACAGTGCCCTTGTGGTCTGAAGCCCATCATTTACATTGGCCTGGGTTGAGCCATGATGGTTTGTCACCACCTGAGCAAAGCAAGTGCAGCAAGAAATCCTTCCAGCTTTACTTTAGCATCATTTATGTTTTCCCAGTCCATGTCTTTCTCCTTCATTGCTTATTCTGTCTTTTGTTCTCTACCCTGGCTTCCAGTCATCACTGTCTTAATTCTCAATGTCTCACTTCATCTACTTACCATTTATTCTCTTTAAACCAGGAGAATAAACATTCTGGCCCTTTCTTTTTGTTTTCCCTTCGGATACAGTATCCTCCTTTACCTTCCAAGGCTGTGATATATGAATTCCATATAATAAAGATTAATGTCAGCCTAATAAGGCAAGTAAATCTTATTCTGCAAATAAAAAGTAGGCACACTGATTTAATGGTTTACCCTCCACTGCATCCAGTATAGTTATTAATCTTCATCACTCCGCTCTCATTGTTGTCCTCCTCTGTGTCTTCCCCTTTTTGTCCGTCATCCACACCACTTTAATCGGAAATGAAAGGTTCTCTCCATCGCTCTCTTTGTCTTTCTCCTGCCTCAGCAGCACCCGGCTCTCTCAAACACACATACACACACGCTCTCATACACACCCTCAACAGATGTTCAGTCCAATCAACTGGATTAGAGGGTTTAGTATCAGTATCAATTACCTTCTCAGGAACAGACGGTGCCAAAGTTTGTCCCAAGTCAAACTCCCAGAGCCTCTGGAATCCAGAGGGCAGCTGTTTACTCTTTAGACCATGTTCATACCTGGCAGTAACACTCATCCTATAGGTGATCAGACCAGAGATGGACACAATTCTCTGTATGCCATTTCAAATCTGGTTTAAAATGCATCTTCACTGCATCTGGACTAGTGACTGCTTGTATTCGTCCTTGCTTCATAAATAAATCAGTAAATTTTGTTGATATTATTTCCTTAGGAAAATTCTAAAACTAGACACCAGTTTTCTCAGTAAAGATATTCACACATGCAAATGCATGTGTGTTTGAAAGTGACACTTAAGTCTTTAAGCTTGGCAACACAGTTTATTGATTGTCAGTCAGACCGGCTTTACACCTGCTATTAACATGTGATCTGTATGCAGATGTCATACATGGTCAGGGCAAAGCACAAATGGAAATTGAGTTGGAGCACTTTTGCAGGTGAATTGTAAATGGATTGACCAGACTGCAGGCTTGGGCACCCGGTGATTGGACCTCGGCTCCATACGAATAAAATGTCTATAGTTAGACTCTCTCTAAACCTTAAAGGTGCTGTAACACAATCACTGTCTGCAGCCTGAACATCCTAATGTTGTAGTGATTGGAATTCTGGTTCTTTTTAGTGAGCCAGATCATTTGGTGCAGCTCACCAAGGAGCAGATTCTTACAGCTCCCTAACGGCTCTTCATTTCACCACTTTTACCACCTTTTATAATTCATCCAAAATTAGGGCAGTTTTGACTTTTGATTTGTATGTGTATGTATATATCACTTCAATTATTCAATACATTCTTTGAAGTAGGAAGACAAAAGAAAAATTCCAAGGCACTCTCTTAACTCTAAATGACAATTAAAAACTCTGACGCGTTTCGGCGTCTAGCCTTCATCAGAGAGTCAAATGGAGTAGGACAGGAACAATGGTTCTTTTATACAAGTGTTTATCCAATGACTTCCATTCTTTGAAGTATTCAAAAGTAAAAAATTGCATTTTCTAATATCAAAAAATTGCTGTAGTCAATTGTTTTCATTTCATTTACAGACCCTTGTAATTCTACTTTTGTGTTTTCACAGTTATTAAATCTTCATATTTGTGCACTGCTCTCCTTCTCTGCTCCTCTCCCTCCTCAGTGCACTCGTCTATAAGCGCAGTGCGCACCCCTGCCCCTCCCCGCTTTGGTTGTATGATCCTTGTCTATTCTGATGTGATTGGTTGCGCAGCATGCACAGTACATTCAGTTACTGCATGCATGGAACACCTGTAGCAGGTGTTTATCATATCATTCTGCTTTGCATTACTTTTTACAAAAGAAAAAAAAAAGAAAACGGCTTGCAGTTGCAGACCAGCTGATTCCCATCGTTCACTTAAAAGAGCTGTCTCTTTGAACTGACTCATTCGTCACAGATACATCACTAATATACTGATCACATCTCAACAGCAGGGGAAAGCAGGTCTGTTTCTAAGAACAAACATAGAATAGAAATACTTTTAGGAAAGAGGATGAAGGGGGCTTGTATCTAATGAGAATGTCAACATAACTCAAGTAGAAAAGCCATACATGGGTTTGGTGTTAGTGATTCACAGCTTTTATGGCAGAACTGGCCAACTAGCAAAATTAGTTTTGGTTAGTTGTGACGTTTGTTTACCAAAATGAGTATGTGCCATTGTCAACATGTTATTTTGAATGCCAACAAAAATAGGTTTATTTATTCCCTCTGTTTCTCTGTCAGGTTGAGGAAGCCTCTGACTAAACAGCTCACCGTCCATTCAGCCCAACTATCTGTTTCCACTCTTCCCAGACTAATAAAAATCGTTTAACTGGATGACAGTTTGTAAAAGCAAAACATATGAAAAACTCTGAGATATGTGAGGACATTAAACAAAGAATTGAATGAACAATTTAATAAACAAATGTGCATGGATGGAAACAACATTTTATTACAGGTAGAGGGAGGGAAAAACCTCCATCATGTTTAAGGTTTGTTATAAACTGACTCATCAGTCTTTAGCCTGTCTAGTTCAAGTGCATTAACTCAAACAGCTCACAGAGGAACCACTGCAGGAAATACTGTCTCTCTGCTTCTCTCAGCTCTGTTGAAGGAACCCGACTGGATGGAACTTTTTTTTTTTCTATCATTGTTATTATTATTCTGTTTGAAATTACACAACCATATTCCCATGTCTAAATGGGAGAGATGGGTGGTGTTAGGCCAAATGCAGTTCAAACTCATAACCCAATACTTAATTTATGACTTGAATGAGGCTGGTAGCTATAGCATGGTTCTCTGGAGACCCATGTCTCTGTGCAACTCACTGGGTGTGCTTGCTATGTCCTTGTGTGTTTGTGTGTGTGTGTGTTTGTGTGCATTTGTATGAGCAGGCTCTGCATGTGTTCTCATACATTTATGATTTGTATCTTGGCGGCCACCAAGTGTGTCAATGTCATTTTGTTTGTGTCAATGTCATTTTGTTGCACTGTATGTTTTTTCTGTATGTCTGTGTATCTGCTTGCTTCAATGTGTTTTTAGCGAATATTTCTGTTTGCATGTGTTATTGTGGGTTGTCATTTACGCTACCAGGTTATAGTCAGTGTCCCTTAGCTGCCCCCTCATCCCCCTTCACAGCCAACCCAATGAGTGTAATAGGATCATACATGACTGAATGCATGCAAAATGCCCCAGCGCCACTCCTGTCTGCTTGTGTTGTCTTGTCATGCAGCCTTAACACGGACTGACAGGCCAACATGCATCTAATTTAGTCCGCCTGAGGATGCTGGAAGGACTGGAATTCACTTAAGGGGACTGTGCAAAGACATATACACACCCATATGGCTTTACAAATAAATGTATAGTACACCGGTCCAGAAAACACAGACATGTATGCTCAACCCAGAAGGTCGCTGACCCTTTGCAGTATTATACAGAATGTCTAAAAAAAATTCTTCCAAATTCAGGTTCTCAAAGCTGCTCCACGTGCTGCTGTTAGACTGTTCCGTTGACTGTGTTTGTATTGTATACAGTATGGTAGAAATATCAGTCTGATTGCAGTTGCAATAGTTTTTCAGTGTGGTTTTTGTTGGGCTCTATACAAAACAACCATGTTGTTTTATGTCATGAAAACATGACATGACATGTCTCCATAGACGCACACACTTTATCTTTACCAAAAACGCTGTTAGCTACATTGCAATCTAGATAATAGGTTAATTAATTGTGCAAATTAAACAACAAGGAAATTGTTCCATTATATCTAGTCACGTAAGACTTGAGACAAAGACACTGCACTGAATGGGACATTTTAGAGAAAGCTGTATTTGCTAGTGTGGCACTGTGCTGAAACCTGAAAATATGTTTTATTATCAGTTATTGAAATGACTATGTAAAAGGTGTAAGTCATAGTGATGTTCCTCCAGTGGTACACCTGAATTTGAGTTTCATGACAATGCAGCTTGGCATTCTGATACAATGGTTGAACACTAATTTGCACTGGAAGTCTCTAAACAGCACATTATCCATCCTTCTAAGACAAATAAAATTTATTCTAAAGCATATTTACACAACATTAAATAATTCAAGCCACCATTCCCTTGTGACAGCTTTCCACACTTTATTTGGTGGATCGTATTTGACAAATGAAACCCTTGTTCTGCTGCAGTGTTCATAACAATCCTGCCATTCTGTCCGGCTGCAGCATTCTCAGTCTGCTCAACAATAAATCTAATACTTTAAAGCATTAGAGGTGGCAAGAAGAAGCTGATGTGGCCAGCCTATCCTAAAGTTGTCACTCCTTTGTTTGAAATCCTACTGAAAACAATTTAAGCCTCCAAAACTGCTTTGTGTGAATGTGCAAATAGACCTTAAAAGAGCACTGTGACCATCATCTATTTCATAGTTTAGGAATCCTTAGTGAATTAGTAATGATCATGACAAAATGACTTTTTTGGCCCCAGTGAGACATTTATTTATTCATCCATTTGTTAATTTGTAAAATGACCCTATATTAAACATTAATGTTACCGTTTGATACATTGTATCAGGGTTAAAGGTTTAGGGTTAGAGCTAATTTGCATCTGCTGTCTCTTTCAGCTGAATGAAAAGGTAGCTGTTTTTTTAAGGCTGCTTAATCTACCAATATAACAATATATCGCACACAGCAGGGATACATTAGTATTGTGGTTTATATTCATAAACCCTGAAAGAAGCCAGGCAGACAGGGCATGATAATCCTACCAATAGATGTAATTATTGCCCTATCCATCCACTCCGACTACTTCCAAATGTTGACTTTGGTCCCATTCATACCTGGCATTAGCATGTATCTCAGGTGCTCTGATCACAAGAGAATGCCTCCAACCCCATCAGTCTACCACTGGCATTACAATATGCATCATGTCAACCTGTGATAAGACCAAACTTCCCCTCTTTATAACACACAAACACAATTCCTGTTGGCAAAGACCGAATGAATTTTAGTCAGTCCAACTGTGACATACTGGTACATTATGAAAAAGAGATAGAGAAAGAGATTGGGGCAAGTGGGAATTCAGCAAATCAATCCACTGCACACAGTTCTATAATGATAAGGTATAGTAAAGGCGAGTGAAGAAAAAAAAAAGGAAAATCCATTTGTGATGGTTGATGTTTATACTGTGGTGGGCCATCAGAATTGAATCAGTACATAGGAAACACCGTGGAACTATGAAAAAAAACTTGAATTCATTATGAGACTATGGGGGCAAATTAGGGCTGGGCGGTATGACCTAAAATTCATATCACAGTATAAATCAAATCCCTTCACGGTAACGGTATATAATGGATGTATTTCTGAATGGGTTTTGTAGATTTAAAAATCAATAATGTAATTTTTAGAGCATTTATTGTGCAGAAAGCAGATCTCAAAACTCAAAATTAAAACCAGCACTTTAAGGTGCAAATAGCCTAGTGCAAACAAACGCAAATAACAATGCCATACACAAAGAGTTTCATGGTGAGCAAGATGTGAGATCGTTTTGGAGTCTCTGGTTGCTATGGATACGGTACGTCTTCTCTCTACGAGGTTCATAAAGTCACGGACCTTACTTTCACTTTCGTCAACTTACCAACTGTAGCTTTACAGCCGAACCCAGTCCAAATCACAGACGTAGCACCGTTTTTTTTTTTTTTAACAAGCTCTCCTGCTCCGCTGTCTCTGAGGCAGGTGCGATGAAGTCATCGACGATGGGACGGTAGAGCGTAAATCTCTACCGTGGGCCAAATTTTCTACCGTTTACCGCATATACCACGTATACTGCGCAGCCCTAGGGCAAATTAAACTGTGCAGAGGGTGTCAGTTCACTGATGCGTCACTGATGGTATGGGATTAGCTCTGAAACTTTCCAAGTATATTTTTTAATTCAGTGTTTTTCAACCTTGGGGTCGGGACCCCACGTGGGGTCGCCAGGAATTCAAATGGGGTCACCTGAAATGTCTAGTAATTGAAAAAAGAAATTACTGATAAAATTATTTTTTTAACTAATCATTATTCTTTTTAAAGTTATGATTTAAAACACCACACACAATCTTAAACAACTGTATTCTAAACTTTCACTTTATCAAATATGAATCGAGTTCAAATCAAATGCAGCATATGGAAATATCTGAGCTAGATATCTTGTTTGATGGGGTCGCCAGAAATTTGTGATGTCAAAATGGGGTCATGAGCCAAAAAAGGTTGGGAACCACTGCTTTTATTGATGGGATAGTTGAGAGGGATAGAGACAGAGAATGGGGAGGCAGAGAGAGAGAGGGAATGACATGCAGCAAAGGGCCACCAGATTCAGGATTTAAAACCAGGGCCGGCTGCAGCGAGGACTGTAGCCTCTGCATATGGGGCGCCTGCTCAACCAACTGAGCTATACAAGGCCCCCAAAGCCACATAGTTTTAACTTACTGTACTGATGCTGGATAAATGTAGCATTTAGTAGGGAACTTATTTAACCCTGAGTTGTATGAAATGATGCTACAGTACAACCTGTTACTATTATTTATGGTTAAACTGGTCATCTTGCCTTTGATGGTCAACCATTTTACTGACATCAAGACAAGTAAAGCTGGAAGCAGTGGAGTGTAGCTGCATGAGAATGTGCATGAACCAGAGTGTGAAGCATAACATTGGCAAAGATCTTGGAAAGAATGTAGCATTGCACTGGGGATTGCAAACATAGAACAACGTTTTAGAAAAAGTGGTAAACTCACTTGTGTCCTCAGCTTAAGGGTAAAAATTCCACACTGTCAAACTTGGAAGACATCTGCAGTTGTCCCCCCCATTTAACTGTCAGGATATCACCAAACCTCTTATTAATGTCATCCAACAAGGACCATTTCAAAGTGTATGATTGTTCAAATTGTAGGCTATGCTACAGATCCAAAGGGCACACAACACCATTGTTCTCAGCAAAGAGTGAATAACATTAAAAAGCATGACATTCAGTCATCTGCATTTGCCCCCTGTCTGAGTGTCCTTTTCACAGATAAGCTGTTGCTGCCCCTGGCCATTTGGAGTGCAGCTAGTTTAGGTCTTCTGAAGAATGTTTTCAAAAGGTTAATACTGAGCTGATTTTTAACATGCTGACAAAAAAAATCTCTAAATGCCACCATGATCAACCTCATTTGCTTATGAGGCAGTTAATAGTTTAGCCTCAATAATAGGCCTACCACCTAGGTTAACATCTCTGTTTCCATCTGAATCCTTATTTTAGTGTGTGTGTGGGTGTGCACACTCCCAGGAGTATCAATATCAATTATGCCTCGTTCCTCATTCTTGCCAATGTATCCTTCATATATGATACATGGAAGGTAATATATGATTATTTCACATATTTTCTTTGATTTCATTCTTCTGCTGTTGGGGTTGCAGTTTCCCATTTCTCCAAATTTTGTGCATATAGCAGGGTCAGAGCTGCTATAGAGGTGCGCACATTCTCCCGCCAAGTTTGTTTTCTATAAATCCAAAATGTTGCCTACAAGTGGCGTATGCCTTCTTTTGTAGGTACGCAGCGTTTATAAATGAGGCCCCTGGGCACCACGTAGTTGCCTGTCTTGCTTCTTGACAAGCTGTGTCTCTGACTGTAGGACACAGGATAGGAATAGTTCTGTCTTGTGGGTACACAAGTGAGAGCATTAGGTGCAATTGGATTGCTAATTGTTTTTTCTGCTTTAGCATATCACCTCATTAAAACACTCAACAGATTGTTGCTGCCAGGTAGACAGGTGCTTGGTCTCAGAGGCACTTCGTCAGCGTAGCACTTTTCTAACATCCAGTCAAACATGATACACTTAAATACAATGAATAACACAGTGTTTTTGTGCTGATCTTCATGGTTGAGTGGATTTATAGCAAGCAAACAAATGCAATTGTCAAACATACCACAATTGTCATTGGGGCAAAATGACAGGGCACCATAATTTGAAGTACATAATGGTCCCATGGCTAGAGATACATATGCTTGACTTGCGTCTGTGTGTGTGTCTAACCAGTCATCAGATAACCAGTTGGAATAGCAAGATGGTGATACATGCTGCTGATGTCAAGACAGGAAAACTCTATGAGCACTATGAGAGAACACTAGGGGAGAGGATAAATGTGACCAGTAGTGTTTCCCACAGGTTTGCAAGGAAACTGTAGCGGGTGGTTGGATCATCCAACGGGGGGGGGGGGGGTGTTCGCTTTCACTGCGCACTGCTGTCATGCATGCTTCTTTGTGTGAACACCAATAACGGAGAAAGAGCGCTATATGCAGAGTTGAATGAACGGAACAATATTGCGTTGGTCGAGCCAAAAGCTGAAACATCGATTCCTGGCGGACATAATTTATTTGTGGTGGGCCGCCCAGGAATAAATGAATGTATGGGAAACACTGAGTAGTATCCATAAATACATCAGGAACACACCCCCTTGGCCAGAGAAGATATCTTGGAAGCCCAAACCCCTCCATTGGATATGGACAGACAGAGAAAGTGGCTGACATCAAGAAATCCTAGCACTGGTTAGAAGAGGCCAGCCTGAAGGAGAGCATACAGGCTCTGATCATGGCAACACAGGCTCAAAGCACCAGATCCACAGAGGCAAGGCTCTACCACAGCAGACAGGAACATCTGTGCTGAGTATGGATTAGAAGCCCTCGAATCCCGATGGGACGTATCACAGGGTGGTTGAGAACAACAGAGATAAGATTCTTTGGGATTGACAAATAGACGAGACATAGTGGTGATAAACAAAGAGTAGGAGAAGGCAGTAGTGATGAATGTGGCGGTCCCAGCTGAACATAATGTCTAGAGGAAGGAACAAGAGAGTGGAGAAGTGAAAGAAGAACTGGAACAGGACTGCACTCCTCTGTCCAGAATAGGAATAGCTAGATGCAGTGCTGTACCCTCAAACACATAAACGACCTGAGCTTGAAGAAGACATACACCACCCCCACGTGCGTGTGAGAGGGAGATTTATTTATTCACTGGATTTATATATAGTATTTGGAGGATGCAATTAGAATGCATTGTGCAGTTTGTCTGTATGATGTTTGACTGGATGCTAGAGAGAAGAGGAGACGTATGCGGTGTGTTATGTCTTTTGTATCAGTTGTACAGTGGACTAGAGAATATTTATCAAGGCCTTATCCTGAGGTTTCCCATGTTTATCTATGGATGGCCATTGCCCACAAAGCAAATATTTTGATGACACCCACCATCGTGCCTTTTTCAAGGTTTATGAGCTAAAGCTCTAAGTAGACCATTCACATTCAAAGCAAGTCTGAAAATGGAGTTGCTGTTGCATGCAGATGTTTGTACAGAGACTCATTTGCAAATGGAAAAGGAGAGCTGAGTTCCTCTGCAGTGGCAGTCTCTGTTTGGCAGACAGCATGCATATTGGATTTTTCTGTGTTCGGCTTGTGTTGTCTTGATGTCTGTGACTATTGTTACATGTCCTCAACTATTCCAATTTGCTTTGTTAACACACATGGAAGAGTTTGTCTCTTATTTACCTAACATTTAACTTGTAATAGGACCATACAGTATACAATACCAAGCTTTCTATTGTGGAAGCATCTTGCAAAAAAGAACACATGAATGTATGTATGCAATTATGCGTTTCCCTCTGTAGATACACATGACAATTGGTGCAGACTATTTAACTATGCATTGGAACAATATTTTTATTAGGCCTGTTCAATTAATCAGTTTTAAATCGTAATTGCAATTATTTAGCTAGGATGATGTTAAAAACATGTAAATCGTAAAAATGATTTTTCACTTTAACTAGTGACCAAAAGGCCAACGGCCCTTTCCACTACACAGTTACAGCTCTACTCGGCTCAGCTTGAGTAGAGTTCTTCATAGTTCCTCCTCAGTGTGGGCAGGGTCGTCATATCACGGCGGATACGGCCGCGTCCTCTCACTCTCTTTTTTTGATCCTCTCGTCAGCTCCAAACACACTCGTCTACACCTTGATTACGGACCACAGCGTGGTTTTCCACACAGCAGTCATTTAACATTTAAAGAGGAACTCAACAGGATTTCTCCTGTGGCTATGCTACATTTTTACCTTAATGGGCTCTATGCACAGCTCCACTACTTCCTGAACTTAAGGCAGCTCCTTTATTTCCTGTCTTACATTATTGGACAAACTGATTAATCCAGGTGTACCTGACCATTGTGACTACTCAGACACACCTGGATTAATCAGTTTGTCCAATAATGTAAGACAGGAAATAAAGGAGCTGCCTTAAGTTCAGGAAGTAGTGGAGCTGTGCATAGAGCCCATTAAAAAGCTCCGGAGTAATTGTGATAGTTAACTACAGTATATTTGTGACTTGTTACGAGTGAGAATGGAGGCTCTCTGTCTTCACCTGGCCACCGCCCCGGTGTCCCAGCTCTCGTCTCTGCACACCGCAACACAAACGCTCTTGTGTAACCCGTAATTGTTCACGACGGTTAAGACTACACAAACGCACACTTCGTAACATTGTATATGTTATGTAACGTTATCCACCGCTCCATTTATTGATTTTTCACCAGCTTCGTTGTAAACAAATGCACAGCGTAACCAAAACAGCGGAATAGCCACCGGACTTGCATAGTTCCCCTTTAACAGCAGTCTCAGTACAGATCAGTGGGCGCTGCTGCTGCTGTGTTTTTAAAATTAGTGGGTTTGATTCTCGTGTCGGACGTCACACTCGCGTCTCTTCCAGGGCAGGCGGCTGACTTCACGTTTTAGAAGAGTTTGTCATTTCACAAGAAAATCATGAACATAACCGGAAATCGGGTTTTGAGAGAAGAAAATCTGGATTTTATTTTTGGGCAAAATCAAACAGCCCTAATCTTTATATACAAGCTAGAGGCAATGAAGCTGAGATTTTTTAATGATCTGAAACACAGTCTTTCCGCAGATGGTGATTATGCAAGCTCTGTGCATCCAATATCATCAAAACAAAGTAATTGTGTTGTTGTTGATGTGTGTTTATATTTTGAACCTCTCCTGTTGTGAACTGCACAGAATTGGGACATTTAACTCAAAGGAAGAGTTTAGTTGATCTTTTAGATCATCAAATATCAAACAAAAAATGATTGGTTTATTTGATTTTCATTTTGAAATACAAAAAAATTAAATTTAAACACAAAGCATTCTTCTTTATGAGTGTGAAAGAACAATTAACTACATTTTAAAAACAGTTGGTTATTCATGTTGAATTTCATATAACAGAAATAAAATCACTAGATGATTTCTGACACTTGGACGTTGTCATTTGCAAGGCAAGACTGTGTAATTGTTTTCACTTGCTCTTTGACACTCAAAAAGAACGCTTTGTGTTTCAATTTTATTTTTTATATTTCAAAATGAAAATCAAATAAACCAATGATTTTTTTGTTTTTTAATTCCCATTCATCAAAAGGAAATCCAATGACCATAAGATGGAGACGGAGGGCTGGGTACTGCCATGGATGTACTGAATTAATTCAGTTTCAATTCACAGGGACCTGATTCAACTCAAATTGATTCCCAGTTTGATTAGATTTGATTAGACAATTTTGATTCAGTCAGAGATATTTAGGGGAGAGTGGGGTAAGATGAGCCAGTGGGTAAGTTGACCCACCCCTTGTTTCTAGGAAACTATAGGAAAAAGTTAGCATGTGACCAAATATTAGGGAGGCAGGCATCATTTCATGGAGTCTGTGAAGATTAGAACCACGTGAGTAAAGTGGTTTAACATTTATGACCAAAAAATCATTTTTCACTCTCGGGAGTGAATTTTGTCGATCATAAGTTTCATGAGAATTGTGTTTAGACCAAAAGAGCTGATTGCAAATTTGTTTTATACATGGGTTGTGGTATCTATGAGCTACAACATGAGGTAATAAACCTAGCATGAAACTGCACCATTTTAGCTGTGAGAGCAATAAACCCAAGCTAAGGTAGCTGTGGGGTAAGTTGATCCGTTGGGCCAGGGGTAAGTTGAGCCACCTATCCTATACACTTAGTAAATATATTTTGGCTGTATATGTCCAAATGATTAAATCAAGATTCTGAATGTTTGTGATTACAGTAAGTATGTTCCTATAAACAGGAAAAGTTGTTTATAGTGAGGCCAAACTTTACTTTAAAAGAAAAATCTCTGGGATTCTTCCCAAGATGCCACGTAATTGCAAAACTCCCCAAACCTCAGTGAGTTGGTGGCTCAGCAGGAAGTCCCTGCAGTTTGTGTTCACCTGTAACCTGGACAGATGAAATATTAAGTAAAGGGGGAGGTAGGAGATGGATGGAAGGAAAGAAGGGGGGGTTGATCAATTTACCCCACTCCTATGGTCAACTTACCCCATGAATGGGGTAAGGTGACTCACAAGACCACTTTTTTTGAACATGCTATATTTTAAAAACAGTTATATTTACACTCATTCTGTTAATTTGTAGGGATGCAAAATATCCTGAAATATATACAGATGTGTTAGTTAGCAACAAAACTATAATTGTCTTGATGTAGTGATCCTGAATACAAAAAGTGGCTCAACTTACCCCACTCTCCCCTACTTTAAATTGTTCCTCTAACATGGTTCTTTATTAAACACATACGTTCATGTTATGAATGGACCCAAAGCAGTCACATGAATGCACTTTCTATTTCACATGAGCAACAGTTCACAGCACAGTTAAGGTGTGGCTCCACGTGTAACAAATCAGTGGAGCCTGTGCTACTTCAGTGTCATGTTTCTGTGTGAATGTTTCATCACAGATACAGAAACTGTCAGAG
The DNA here is from genome assembly GCF_045865225.1 of Trachurus japonicus. Taxonomy (NCBI): domain Eukaryota; kingdom Metazoa; phylum Chordata; class Actinopteri; order Carangiformes; family Carangidae; genus Trachurus; species Trachurus japonicus. The sequence goes on from NC_140910.1 coordinate 10,170,379, forward strand.
GAGTGAAAGGTGAATTAACATTTTTTTTTAAACAATTTCAGTCACTGTACAACCTGCAGCTGTTCGACACTTATAAGCTGGAATGTTATACCCTGTGCTTGATTTGAAATCAGACAGTACACCTTAAATTTCAACACGACAACGTTAACTGTTTATTAGTTTTAATTACCTTTAGCAATCAGATCTTCTTGTGCAAAAAATGTTTAAAGCAGAAGTAAGCGATCCGGTGGTTTTGGCTAACTTCTTGTCAGCCGATGGAGTTAGCAGTCCCCGCCCTCGTCCCTACGTCATCACATTCACGCGCATCCCTTGGCTGCACACACAGAGAGGACCGCCCCTTTATGCCGTTCTCTCTCCTCATTGGATAAAGGTTGTAGGATACAAGGAAAGTTTTCTCCTGGGCTTACAGCAGAGCAGAGTGACTGACAGACCCGTGTTTCAGACCAAACACTCTATAGAAGTGATTGCTGTTGGAAGATAGAACTATTTAACCTGTTACCATTCCAACGGCCCGCCCGCGGGCCCCCGGGGGGGTTTTAAACAGGGAGGTGTCATAGAGGATGTCACCAGTCACTTGAAATAGTCATGCCACATATCGTTGGAAAGCTAAAACTCTTGTGATTAAAGATATGCCGACCATTCCTAAATATAATCATCACAGCAACACTCGAATCAGACTATAAACATGCTAACAAAGTTCGTAAAAAGCCGATATAACTCACGATTTGTGTCAGGGCAGGCTCAGGATCACAGGGTTTCCCCACAAACTTGGTGTCGTTACATTCAGAAAAGTCCAGTAAATCCAATCCAGTGAAGTATTTAGTCCAAAACACACGGTTGTACCGGTAGATAGCCTCATCCCGCTGCTGCATCTTATGAAATTACGCATTGTATATCCAGTAAATCCGTTTATTTCTCCTCATAAGTCCGGCGTTTACATGAAAACAATGTTTATTTCACTTCACAAAATGGCGCTGCACTCTGACCTTTCGATTGACAGCTCACTCGACCAATCACAAGCTCCCTGTCCCCGGCTGCCGCCTGCAATAGCGAATGAGTGGCTGTGTCTCATGAGGAACATCCCCTCCGACAGCGCTGAATGGCTTCAGCCAATAGAAAGCGATCCCGATGGCAACTGATGCATTGAATAGCCAATGAAATTCCGAAAAAAACGATGTGCTGCATTCACGGTCCCTGGGAAAAGGCAGCACCGCCATCTTCATGCGTAACTGTGCAAAAGCTGCACTTTGGCGCATGTATTGTTTCTCAATGGCAATTTTAGGAAAACGCCTAGATATACACTTAGAAAAACATGTGTAAAATACTAATTTTTAGCAGGATTGTTATCAAATTTGAACTGGGGCCAGGTAAGGCTTCATGCTGTGGTCCCATTGTGTTTTCCAGCTAAAATTCTCAGCTACACTCATCTTCAGGCATCTGATTGCAACAAAAAAATTCAGGCGAGAATAAAAACATTCTAATTCAGTGTGTTCCAACTTAGATTACTCAATGATAATAGCACTTATAGTGATTATTTCAGTTTGGGGAAAAACTTCAGAGTGTTACCTTTCAAAAGAGACCAAGCCCATCCATATTCTCCAAACAGTTCAAGAACAGCATTCAATTTACTTTGGGTACGCCTTGGATAGGCGAATATTACAGAATTTATAGGAGTGGACTTATATTAACACAAACATTCCGCTTACTTCTGCTTTAAACATTTCAACCGGATTTCATTTTATTGTTTTTCATAATTTTGAGAAAAAGAATATCTGTTGGAGTATTGTTCAGGTGACCAGATCTTGCCGTGTCGGCCACAGGAGCATGTACTAAAAATCGATCTTGGCTTTTATGAATCTATGTTGGATTATTGAATTGAATTCTTTTTTTTTTTTTTTGTCAACCCAGCCCTAGTGAGACCATTCAAAAGAAGTGACACAAGTGAAACAATATGGCTGTAAGGGACAGGGCATACAGTGGAGGTTTATAGGTTTACCAGTGGACTGCACATTTCCTAATTACTGCCCATGTGCAGCTTTGCATCTGTGACAAACCTAAAGCAGCTGAAATGGGTCACTGGCCCTGGTCTGGAGCTCTGTTCATTAACTCCACTGGAGCAGTTGCTCATGTGAGGAGAATTGAAATCAACTGGATTGATGTGTGAACCAGAGTTGCACATTATGAAACTGGCCATATGCAGGGCCTCTAACAATGATGCCATCACACTCCATCATAAATACACGTAACTCGTCTCCGATTTCAGATGCACTTTGTTTTCATGTTTCATGTTCAACTCTTTTTGTATGTGGTTGCCTTCAGTCTAACCCTAGCATATATATATATATATATATATATATATATATATGCATATGAATTCCTTGCTCAGACCTATTAATTTGTCTCTTACTCATGTATAATCAGTTATACACCTGCTACTGATTGTGCAGTCTGGCAGCAGCTACCCTGCATTAATGCTGCATAGATTGTGATTATGTGTGGGTGTGTGAGTGTGTATGAGTGTGTGTGGGGAAGGGGGGGTTGTATTTTGTTGGACTGTACAACAAGTACATCGTTACTAATGATGAGGTCAAGTTCAAGTTATTTCCCACCCACTCAACTCCAAATGCAGACTGAATCAGACACTTGCTAATGATACAGCCTTCATTTACAACGTGGCCTTAATTAAAAAGTGAACGGAGCCCTGCTTTGATCTGCCAGCAGTTGACTTTGGTCATCAAGATGCTCTGCCCTGCAGAATGAATATGCAGCTGCCCCCCTGCATTCCCTCAGTGACTCCCAGTGGCGGACGAAGGAGACTGGCAGGGAATGGATGCTGAGAGGATAAGATGTGAACGTGGAGGGAGAAAGATGGAGTGACACAGAGTGAGGAACAAGAGAGTGCGTGCTTCCTCTGTCTGTGCTGCAAAGTGCCCTGATATCTTCTGTTGTGATGTGGCACTATATAAATAAAAATTGACTTGCCTTGACTTGGGGAACCCCAGCAGAGTCCAAATGAATATCTCAACACAGTATTGATCCAGGCACTGTCACTGCGATTCTTTATCTCAGCCCTCCTGCTTCTTGCTTGCAGTCTCTCCATCTTTTGCTCTCTTGCTGTCAAATTCAAATTTGTCTCATTTTTTCCCCTTCTCTCTCTCTCCCTCTCTTGCTCAGATTGTCTCTCACTCATATGGTGCCCCAGGGTATAATCAAATAACTGCCACAGAGATGGAGTGTATCAGGAACTGGCATACAGTTCAGTGCATGTGTGTGTGTGTGTGTGTGTGTGTGAAGACTTTTTTTTTCTTATTAAATGTTCTCTCAAAAATCGGGGGATTGTTGAGGTGTAAGTTACCGGCCAGGCCTGGTTTAGACTTGTCAGACAGCAATAAACACATCTCTTCCTGTGCTTCACGGAGTTTTCATACAGGGTCTCTGCCAGACTTGGTGTTGATTAAAATGTGTGTACTGTCCACTTAGCCAGCTGTGTGCAAGTGCAACAGACCTATACACGTATTGTGAGATTTAAAGGGATAGTTCAACATTTTGGCAAATTGGCCCATTGCCATAATCGCTTTAGTCATAGCAGTAGGTTTGTTACCTTTAATTGTCGGTGCAAGCTGTTTTTAGAACGGCAGAGCAGAGCGGCAGGCTGCTCAGGGCTATGCTACGGAGGCTAAGGGAATTTCTTGGTTTCCCTCATCAAATACACAATCCAACAACTCCACAACGCTCTGGTGGACAAGTTGTGAGCTGCACAATCACCACGCTATGAGATAATAACGGAATGTTACGAGGCGGAGCTGTTTTAGAGGTAAATTCATGCAAAACCGCTGATGCGCGTTGCGTTCAGGGACAGTTTTTCAGCAAGCAGACTCTGTATTTACCTCGAAAACGGCTCCGTTTCGTAACGTTCCGTTATTATCTCAAAGCGTGGTGATTGTGCAGGTCACAACTTGTCCACCAGAGCGTTTTGGAGTTTTGGGATTTTGTTTTTGATGAGTTTGATGAGGGAAACCAAAAAATTCCTTTAGCCTCCATAGTGTAGCTCTGAGCAGCCTGCTGCTCTGCTCTGCCGTTCTAAAAATAGCTAAACACCGACAAATAAAGGTAACGAACCTACTGCTATGACTATAGTGATTATGGCAATGGGCCAATTTGCCAAAATGTTGAACTATCCCTTTAACAGCAGTGACACAAATTATCAAACAATGCTCACTGTCCTCCTGCTGAGTTACCTCAAGCTTTTACTTCACCTTTTTGCCTAATAATTTGGTTGTTTATATTTTATATTTTCATTTCACTTGTAAGCACATCATTTCCATTTATACACATCTTGTGTATCATGTTTTGTCTGATATAAAATGTAAAATCTTGACATACCCTGCCTATCATATATCTATCATGGGTTTGAGCGCGTGCAAAAGACGCTTCATCTGAACGGCCCCCCATGCATGATGCAAGGTGTATCTGTGTCTCAGCTCATTGACTTACAGGCACACACAGAGACCGAAAAATACAGTACGTAAACTAGTAGAACTCAGTCACGGGCCGGATTGTAAGGTTTGGCGGGCTGGATTCAGCTTGCGGTCCGCTATTTGCCGACCCCTGTAGTACATTGTTGGAAAACCCTGTCATGCTTCATCATGCCAGTGTCCCTGCATGTGTATAAAGCTAGGTTAATAAGAAAACTGTGGGCCCAGTTAGAATTTTGGTCCTGTGTTTACATAGTAACCACTGAAAACTACTTGCTCATGGTTAGGCAAAGATCATCGTTAAAATTATCTTCCTCACCGCATGCGGCCCCGGTTCGAATCCCGTGTCGGGCAGACCTTTCCTGCATGTCATTCCCCCTCTCTCTGCCTCCCCCTTTCTTGTCTGTCTCTACTGTGTACTATCAAATAAAGGCAAAAAGCCAAAAAATATACGTAGTACACCCTGCTTTTCAACTTGTACAAAACTTGTCTCTAAATTGCTGATTCCAAGTCTCCTGTGCAGAGATTTAATGTCTGATAGATCATCAGACTCATAGACATTAAATCTCTGTATTTTGTAGAAAGCCCTCACAGTGGAATGGGGGCTGTTTCTCCAACTTAATAATACCCACGATTTAAGAGGTAAATGTCAATGTGCCCACCTACTGTTTCTTTGGTCATGTGGTGCCATGTGATTGTGTGTGTTAACTTTCAGGCCTGGAGAAGAAGTCTGTATTGAGAAAAATAGACACTATTAACAGGGCTTGACTTGGGTCTGCTGCCTAATCAGCCATTAACTCCCCTAGATCCTGCTGTAGTAATTCTAACACCAGAGAAGAAAAGATTTACGAAGAGAGGATGGATAACAGACTGTGAGGGATAAATAAAGAAAATGTGGGAGAATTGGAGATTAAGAAGAATGGGAGATGAGAGAATGCCGACAAGAAGAGAGAGAAAACTACACCTTAGGAAAGTCAGTGAAAGTATACCAAGTCAGTGAAAGGACACACAATTCAAGAAGAGAACTGGTCCAATTATAACATTTGGTATCAAATCTCAATTCCAAACTGTGTGCCATTCAAGAGTTTTAGCTCCCCAACTCCACCTGCTTCCAACTAAATAAAATCCACACCAAAACTCAATCTATATGTGATAAAGGAAAAAAGACAAAAATAGAAATCAGCATGAAAGCATATCGACTCATGTACATTTGCACAAAGTAAATGATCATTTGGATTAATCAGTTGTTTTTAAAGACAATCCATTAAATTGTGAAGCTTTACCAGCTTTCTTAAAGTGTACAGGTGCCACTTTTGAAAAAAAAAAAAAGAGATGGCAAAGCGCTCTATTCCCATATGAACCCCTGTAAATCTCTAAATCTAACTGTAGCTGAGCTGTCCAACAAATAGGAGGCCAGAGTGTAATGAAATTGACAAGTTGTTTTTAAGTTATCTGACAGACTTGTGTGGTCAATGTGCTTTATAGTGTGTCGAGTGGGGGAATGAAAGAGAGTGAGTGCAAGCAACAGAGACCAGTAGTAACCGAGGCACAGAGCGACTTGATGTGTTGTAAACATAGACTGTAAAAAGAATGGACGTAGCGTCCGTGACGTCACCCATTGGTTTTGGGGAGTCGTTTTTGTGACTCAAATATGGCGGCCTGAACAGCGCCATGTTGGATTGGCCGGCCGAGAACCCGCCCACTGGCCTCGAAGCAGCCTGTCCACGGAGCTGCTCGGACCTGTCACTCAACGTTTCCGTGCCCTGATTGGCCAGAATTTTAACCTAATAACAGTAAAACTATAGAGTTAAAAAAAAATTCACCCCCCTCAGAGTGTGTGCGGGGGTAGAAACTATCGATTGAGACGAAAAAACGTTCTGACACCAGGCTTTTAACATGTTTACTGAGGATGTAAAGTCGGCGATTTTAACATGGGGGTCTATGGGGAATGCTCCCTTCTGACACCAGCCCCCAGAGGAATCCGAGGGGATTGCAGTTTTTTGAACGCGGAAGTGAGCTTCACTTCTCAGACCGACAACTGCCCCCTTGGTTGTAAATAGCTCAGTGTTTCTTTTTTTCTGGGGGTGTCGGTCAAGCTTTGGGGGTGGGGGTGGCAAGATGATTAGTTGAGATTGCAGGTAAGCAGCAGTAACAAACATATTGATGCATACATATTGGAAATTAGACCCCCAATGAGGCATTTCATGAGGGAAGTGGACAGATGACTCATTTTGGCGTATACTTTCATTCTTGCATCTCTGTCGACCATGTTACACAGTATGAGAGAAAAACATAATAGGCTCCTAGTAATGTCATCAAGTCACATAATGTACATATTTTTTTCTTCTTCTAATATTAGAGTAATCCCTGTAGATGTAGACACTAGTTTAAATATGTTATAATCATGGGCAACAAGCTTCCATATATACAAAAGTCTTAAGATGGATTTTGCAAGTCATTAACACATTTTCTGTTTTGTGCTTGACCCCATGTGTTCTACACTCTCATATAAACTGATCACCCTTCATTTTTATCTCCTTGTTGAGCATGTGTGTCTCTGAACTTTGGAACATGGTGATAACTACCAGCGGTTTTTGTTGTGTCTTGCCTCAGCTTTCATGTCTAATTAATCATGCCCACCCGCAGCCACTCTGCTCAGTTTTGGACTCTTTGTTTATTATGCATTTCAGTACTCTGTTTGAGAATACTTTTTATAGTTTGACTTTCAAACTTTCAAGTAGTTTTCTTTATCAAGTGTTTGTTATGTTCTTCAGACATTAAAGAGGAAGAAACAATGGACTAAAATGATGCAACAACATTAGCAAATACAGTGTTTGTTATATATTTCAGTTGGAATTTCTGTCTAAAAAAAAACTAACCGCAGATACACAGAAAGAAGAGATCTTGACGCAACTGACCACACAACGCCCTCATAATGAGCAGCTTGTCAGAATGCTTCTGTCATTTTCTAGGTCTTGACTAGTGCAAATATATTGATAATTGTGAATGTTTTACAGACACAAAATATATTTGCTAATACAAATGAGTTGAGAGTTGTCAGGTTGTGCAGAGGTCAGGAACCAAAATGCAGACAGACAAGCAAAAACGGGTAGGTGACACAAAATGGTTTTATTTTAATTACAAAAAGAACCGGAGAATACACAGGGATTGAACTCAGGACACAGCATGGGGTAGAAACTACGGAGAACTCTGAGGTCAAGTACACAAGGAAACCAGACACAGGTGATGCAATCAACCCAGGTGAGACGCATCACGCCGGGTTCACACCGGACGCCGAAGCGCCGCGAATAGCCGCGGAGCGGAGTCCGCTTCCATTCGGCGCCCTCGTTAACTGGTGTTGTAGTTCAGACTAGACGCGGAGCGTCGCGGTCCTCCGCGGTCGGCTCGTGCCGTGGAGCGCCGGTTTCGGCGTCTGCTCTATTTTGTGCGCGAGCCGCGGCCGACCGCGTCAATTCTGGCAGGAAGTCACACAAAGAAACACGAGAGAATCCGGTCAATTTTCAAAATAAAAGCGATTTTCAAAATAAAATACCGCGATTGACAAATGCGACCGTATTTATATTTGTCAGACTCAACAGAGAACAAGAGAGATGAAAACACACACACACAGGATAGGGAGACACGGAGTGGGCTGGCTGCAGGGAGGAGGAGGGGGGGTCAAAACACACAAACAAACAGGGAAAGAGAGAGAGAGAGAGAGAGACAGAGACGAGTTGTTGTAAAGTGAAGGACGACGTGAAATTCATCTTGGAAGTGAAGTACAGGGAGTTGTTTGACCCACAGCACACGGTGTTATAATTATATGAGGTTATTTACTTATCCATGATGTAAAAAACACAGCTCTGAATGTGAGTAAACAACAGCTGAGGAGCAGAGGCGCTCGCGACCGCCGCGGAGAAATCAGCGTCTGGTGTGAACTGGAGGGACGCGGCTCGCGCGCGATTTCCGCGGCCGCTCCGCGTCGCGGCGCTTCGGCGTCCAGTGTGAACCAGGCGTCAGGTTATCAAATGAGGCGGAAGAACACAGGAAGACAAGACAGGACCTCGAAAATAAAACAGGAACTAACTCAACTACACAAAGGAACACACAGCTTGTGACAAGACAAGACACAGGGAACGTCATCACACAAGACATGAACAGGGAACACACGAAGGAGATCATGGCAAAAATTAGCGTTATTTTTAGAAGACAAAAGGTGAAATTTCGACATCATGATTCCTGCCAGTTATGGGATTCTTACATTCAGAAATTAACCAGATCACCTGTTGAAGTCTGGAACCAATGTAAAGTGAAGAGCTAGTTAGACTTAACACCAGTGTAAGTGTGGTTTGGCACTGCAAAATCAGAAAAACTTGAATCTCCAATGAGTATTTTTTTCATGTTAGACACTAATGGTCTAAACTCATCCATTGTTGTTTTGTTTTAAAGGTATTGTATCCTTTTTGTGACCATGCTGGTTTTTCACCTGTTGCTGCCCAAGCATTTGTTCCCAGAAGTGCTCAGTTATGAAAAAACAGTAGCCTCATTTTGACCGCAGAAATCAGGGTAAATCAGGGTCTTTTTTTGTGATCAACTTTTTATTTATTTATTTGTTACTTCATTTACTTTGGTGCAAAAGCCACCAAACAGTGCATACAAATCATTATTAAACATACACACAGCAAAACAACAACCAACAACCAATCATACAGAACATGACAGGGACACAAAATAAAGATAAAAACCAACAAATGAATAAACAAAACAAAAACAAACAAACAAAGAGCAGCAAGGGAAAAACTTTGAGGGTAGAGGTAAGGGTAATCATGTACATGTAGGCTACATCCTCAATTCTCCATGATAATGTTATCTTGACTGTGGAGCCAAAAGTGTTTTGATCATTTCTCTTCCCTTTTCCAATACCGCTACATTCATCTGTTTGGCACCATGTATTCTTGCAACTGAAATCTCCAAGTTCAAGATATCCACAACCGATGTGAGCCATTGTGGGATGTTTAGTATATCGTGTTGCTTCCATCTGATGGCTACCATTCTTTTAGCTGCAGTGATGCCAGCCAGGAGAATGCGGCGGTTGGAAACTGAAAGATGACAGTCAGAGGGAGAGGGAGAGTTTTACCGATAACAGAGGACAATAGAGATATAACTGATCGCCAAAAGGGGTTGATTTCAGTACAGTCCCACATTATATGAAAGTAAGTGCCTGGGGTTCCCTGCGTACAGTATATACAATTGGGTGAGTGGTTGGGAGAAATCAGGGTCTTAATGTAGTTCCTGTGTTATTGAGCTACCTCCCAAAAAGTCCCTGTACAAGTCCTACAAGAACTTGTGGAGTAGGCTGCACTGTTGTCTGCAGTTCTGATAATTTGTGATTGTTGAGTAACCACAGGCCGTTGCTGTAAATTACTTTTTTTATTTTACTTGTTTTGATTTGGAGGTTGATGTGTTTGTGTGCATTTACCTCAGTTGCTCAACCTGATTTGCATGATCTTCCCAGGCTGCAATGCAGACAAGAATGAACCCTTTGGTACCTGTATGTTTTGGTTGAAAGGCACCTAGTGATCAGTTGCTTGACAGATTATGTGTCCAGTTAAAGGAGCATCTGCGAGAACATTATACTGTATGTATAAAGTGTGTACTAGTGTACTAGGACTGTGTGGTATATGCGGTATACGCGTCCGTGATTTGGACTCGGATCGGCTGTAAAGCTACAGTTGGTAAGTTGACGAAAATGAAAGTAAAGTCTGCGACTTTATGAACCTCGTAGAGAGAAGACGTACTGTATCCATAGCAACCGGAGACTCCAGAACGATCTCACATCTCGCTCACCATGAAACTTTTCTCTTCTTGTGTGTGTGCGTGTGTGTTGGATATTGAGTAGAAAGAGATAATTTGCAAGATGTGTGGAGTGACAGTGACAGCAAACAAAGGTAACATGAGCAATTTATTTGACCATGTATGGCATTGTTATTTGTGTTCGTTTGCATTATGTGCACCATAAAGTGCTGGTTTTAATTTTTGAGATCTACTTTCACTAGCAAGGACCACGCCGCAACAAAGTGCCATTAGACGATTTAATGGGATGAAATGATGAACATGAATGAATGATATTGTACAAGAGTGGTAAAGGTGCGGGGAGGTTGATGTCGCATCTCGTCTGGGAAGATAAACCGGAGACCGGCGGAGGGAGACTCAGAGTGGGGGTTCCGTCTCGGCGTTGTTCCGCCCGAGCTGGATTCGTGCCCCCCAGACGATGCTGTGGAGGAGATCTGAAAGGGAATGCATTGGTTAAGAAGAAAGGGATGGAGGAAGGGAGGGAAGGATGGAGGGATGAGAGTGAGGATGATCCGGGAGGAGGCTGGAGCCGGGAGGCGCCTAGACAAGGGGAAGAAGGGAGGGTGGGTCGAGAAATCGAGGCAACTGAGGAAGGAAGGGGTTGACCCGGGTATTTGTAGGCTTGACCGGTGATTAGAGGTGTGGTTGAGGCGTGGCCCTGCTCCTGAACTTAAGTTAACTCCGTGAACTTTCATTTCTGCATAATAAATGCTCTAAGAATTACATTATTGCTTTTTAAAAAAAATCAATTTATCTTTGCTAAGGGACTAAAAAAGCAATTCAGAAACACATCCATTATAATTTTATCACTTAAATTTATACCGTGATATATATTGTTACTGTGAAGGGATTCGATTTATACCGTGATATGAATTTTAGGTCATACCGCCCAACCCTAGTGTGTACACATAAAAACATCATCCTGGACATCGACTGCACACAGATACAGCTAGTGATGGTTAGCAGTAATTGCTCATTGGCAGGGCTGACAGTTTCAACTGTTCAGTTCTTCAGCTTATTTTACAAGCATGGCGGGCTCAATCTCCTACTCCCTAGTTTTAAACCCATAGTTTTACAGTGAGGGAATCCAATTACATCCAGCACCTGGAAAGACAGGGAGGAAGAGAAAAAGATAGACAGTGGGGAGACAGAGGAAGCAAAAGAGGAAAAAAAAAATCAATGGAAATCCAACTGAGGTGGAACTAAGCTTGACAATGCACCTCCTTTCACTGCTTCGCACTCGTTTTGTTTTTTCCTGGAGCGATAAAAGTGTATGACCATCTGGGTGTTTATTTCACTTGAACTCACCACATTAACCTATCGAACACTCAAGGATTTTTGGTTTCTTTTTTCATTCTTTTTGTTTTATCCTTCTTCCCTTTACTTTTGTTCCTGCTGTCTCTCTTTTCCAGCCTCTCATTAGCTCTCTGTCTCCCCTCACTGCTTTCATCTCCCTCATGTGTTTGAATATGGGGCTGCCTCCCTGTGCAGTGTGTTATCTACCTCTAATATAGTAGCCTTTGTGTGTAGATATGTCACATTTCTAAGTTATTAATGTATTGTCCTGGAATGAGGAAGAATTTAATTCCCTATAATGGTTTACATATAGTTTTAAGTAGTTATTCCATTAAACAGAGTGATTTTGAAGAAATTTACCAATCATTTGATGCAGTGTTGAACTGTCAAGTAGCTGCTGTCACCTCAACTCCAAAGAACCTAATGACATTAGGTTAGCCTGGCTCCAGGCATCCACATTTTCAACCGCATTCCTCATTTTATGATTGTGTGAATCAAATAGATCTGTTTTCAGGATAGCAAGCAGAACCTTTCTGACAGGATTAAGGAAAGGGACATCTTCCTGTGCCAGATACAGAAAATGAGCTATATTTATGAGAAAATATGAATGCAAAATTGTACATAACGACCACATTTATCATTATGCTCAGTAATCCTTTGGTTTACTCAGAAGCCAGGATTTCAGTACTTATTTTAGAGAATCGAAATGAGACTGTTTCTGGTCCAAAGCAAGAAATTCAACATGTGATTTTGAAAGCTTCAAAACTTTCTGCCGCCTTCTTCTTAAAACCTGTCAGATCATGACTATAAATATATAAAAATGTATCCTTTCCAGAACAATCCATTGATGTAGTATTGTAGTCTGTGCCGAAGAAGAGTACTGTGAATTTTTCATGCTGGTTTTCACCTCCTGTTCCCTCAGCTCTTACTTTCATCAGTTGTCTCCAGGGCTCTCTATAGAAATACTGTCTCCCCTATAAACAATTTATTAATGATTTCAGACACAGCTAGCATCACTTTGTCAAAAGAGTACCTCAGAGAGGCTTTTTTTTATTCTTTTAGGTTAGATTTAATTATGTGAGGTTTTACAAAGTGAATAAAATAATTATGTTTTTTAAGGTGTAGTTGCGTTATTCATTGAATAAAGATGAAAGTCTTTTCAAATAATTTGAAGAAGATACAAAGTTATACACAACATAAATTAACAACAAAAGATGATTCCCTCTCCCAAATGAGATTCTTCCTTGACCTCCTTCATCCCAGTGCAGCGAGGTACCACATAAAGTCAATAACTGTTAGCAGCAATCATGAACTTCAGAGATAATCAGTGAGATTTTATGAGTGACAAATTTTCATCTTAGCAGTCATGGACATACGAAGATTTTGTGTAAACTCTTAAAAGCGTAGAATCAGTGGCAGTTCTATAGGCTACTGTTAAAATGTTTTTGTTTCTTTTGCTGAGCCATTCCTCTGAAGTAGTCTCAGGGAGGCTTTTTAGACTTTCAGACAGTATTTTCATTGTCTTACACAGAGACCCTATCCCTGTGAAAACTAGACATTGTATGACCTCCTCCAGGTTTCACAATATTTATCACTCACTTTTTACCAGAGTGATGATGACCAAAGACTGATAGAGAAAAGTGCTATTGATTTGGTCCTCAGGAAAGAATCTCTTGTAGTCAAAATATCAGAATGAGGATGTTTTACAACAGCAAATGCCTGATGATTTTACTCAGTAACTATTGATGTGGTGTAGCTTTACATATCTGCCTCTTAAGTGGATTTTCCTCTTTGTATTCTATTAGATATCATTTGGTGGCAAAGGTAATATTTTGTCAAACAAATGATTTCCACACCAGCAGCTAAGTAATGATATTCAAACATTGCAGATCTCTGCCCATAAATAGGTACTTCAAACACTCAGCTACAAGGACATTACTGTCTATAGCCAATAAAAAGCTGCAAGGCTCACTGACTTAATGGAAATGGAGCAACAGTGGAATAGAGAGAAAGAACGAAAACCAACAACAACAATGCTAGTATGCAAGTATGAAACCTGGTGGTCAGCAGGGGGAAATGTCCATTAAATGTAGCACCCTGGTTAAAAAGGCCTCTAGAAGGAAACATTAAAATGTTATGTAGGTTTCCCTGCCACTAGATCAGACCAGACTACTCGTATCTCAGACCAAAACAAAGGCTCTGTTGTCCTTCTCCATTCATGTTCTTAGCAAGAAGGAGGCACAAATGAATAAAGTCACCCCGTCTACATAAAATCCAACAATAATAAATATTCCAGCAACACAACCTTTAGCACTCCACTGGCACTGCCATGGTATGCTACATCGCAATGCTGACAGTTAGCTAGCTCGCAATAGCAACATTAACAGGGTTGCCAACTCTCACGCTTCTGCTGTGTGACACACGCTTTCACGTTCTGTCTCACGCTCTCACGCCACTCAGACAATTCTCAGGCCAAAAGCAATAATATAAATGTGCACTGGCTACCAAAAGAAAGAAGAAAAATGCTTTGTAACAGGATACCATTACTCCATTATATTCAAAATATTTGTTGCTATATAACTATAATAACCTTTACACCAGTGGATATTCCTGAGCGGCATGTACCAGCACTGCAGTTACAGTTTATCTGAACAACTGGAGTTTTGCCCAAACAGCATAGAGCTAGAGCATCACTAGCCTGTTTTAATTGCAACAAAAATCTTGTTGTTACTGGAGGTGATCTCTGTTTCTATATGAATGTATGTATTAGCAAACAACAGCAGAGTTGGTTTCTTAGCATATCCATGTCCAGGACCACTGGCCAAATTGGGTCCCTAAGGAGAATTTTAATTTTTTATTTATTTTCATTTTCTAAGGTGTTAATGCAAATGCACGCAACACACACCAAAAAGGCACCCCTATGCACAAACATGAGGTCCTGCGCACTGCATGTTCTGCAGCAAGTCTACGGTACAGTACTGTCTCCTACTCAAAGAATACATCAAAGTCCAGGTTTGGCCAGAGTCAAGTAAGTTTTATTCATGCTGCCCATAATAACACATTTTGTCTCACAAAGCGTTTATAGAAAAAAAAAATGTTTTTGACTTTTGAACCAACAGAAATCCAAAAGGACCGTTAATGTGGTAATAACCAGTCAAAGCTCTCAGGTGTGAAAATGTGCACTCTTGTTCATTGCTTACCCCCTCATTAGCATAACCTTCCTCTGGTTATCCTTTGATGCAAACCTGTGAACCTTGCACAATATAAAATTATTGTCAAGGCATAATGTTTTGTGATAGTGGAACTCAAAAATGAAAATTACCATTTTTAGTCGAAGGTTATCGCTCATCAAATCAGCCTTGATGAAATCAGTTTGATGAAAATGCATGATAGTATTTTAGTCAAATTAGGGTAATTAAACTACCCAGTGAGAGAAAGAAGAGAAGGGGCGAGAGCAAGCCTAAGTGCTGAGATAAAGGGACAGAGAGGGTCTGCTCTGCAAGGAACTGAGGGGTAGATAAGCGCTACAAAGGGATCTAAGTACAAAGTGAATGGAACTCAGGTATCTTTGATCCTTAGTATCGTCCTCTTTGTTTTAGACTTTCATCCTGACCCTGTGAAGTACAGAACAGAGTGCTTGATTTTGCTTTTTTTGCTGCTTAGCTCCATGTCTCCATGGCAAATGGCACTGTACTGTAGCCTACTGTACTGGAATGAGCAGAATCATATATGAACACATATCCAGTACACAGTGGGGTTCAAAAGCCTGAGATGTGAAAATGATCTGGACAAAACTTGATGACAGAATCATATTCACATCAGAGTGAATTGAATGGAGTAAGTATTAGTGTTGGGCGATTTTGACATTCTCAGATCGTCCCAATCGCCCTCCGGAGATCGCCGATAGACCTATCTATCGCCGGGGTCCGGGGGGGGGGGGGGGTTCCACGTGTTCGTTCGTATGAGTATCGCTTTTACCGTGCTCTGCTGTCATGCATGCGCGCTTCTCTCTCTCTGTGTGTGTGAGGGCTAACAACGGAGAAAGAGCACTATGATCAATGAACGGAACGCTATTGCGTTGCCGAAAGCCAAAAAATCCATTCATGGCGGACGTAATTTATTTGTGGCATTAGTGAACACCTCGTCGGGCTGTGACATACAGGGCTGGCGTCGGCAGCCTAGTCACAGCCACAACACCAGCTAAACGTGTTTCCTCAAATTTGAGGCGGAGTGGCCACCCTGTTAACCACAGAGATGTTGTGTGCGGTCATATGACTACCTGGCTCCGTCTGATTGGACGTCGCCAGTGGCTGCATTTGATTGGTGAAACACTGTCATTTGACAGAGTATCTGTTGGAAGCAGCCAGAGAAGCAGCTTCATTAAAACAAAACAAACAGATTGCGCATTAGATCAATAAAAAAGTAGCGAGTATGTGTGTGTGTAAAATCGGCAAGAAAACAAAACATCGCCGATCGTCCTTCCAATCGCCGATAGACGATTGGATCGCCAATCGGCACAACCCTAGTAAGTATAGATGTACTTTTTATGTGTGAAAGATGTGTTGAACAGAATTCAGATCATCAAACATAATAAACATTGTTTAAAACTTAAAATATGCTACAATGTTACATTCAGTTACAAAGATTACAAAAGGAAATACATGTTCTGCATGTGTACTGTAAATCCATTTACAAAGCTTTCAGTGTTTTCCATTTTTGATAACAAGAAAAGAATAAGAATAATTATAGTCCTGTCAAAATAGTCCTGTCAAAATCTTAAACTACAGGCCTCTGGGTAATTAATACATTGGTAGAGTAACAGTGAAGTAACATATGCTGCTGTCAAAGAGTAATACTGCTTTAAACTGAGCACAGTGAGTGTTTTGTGTGTGGTAGACTCCGCTCATGTTTTAAATGCTTTTAAACTCTATTGGTCTGGGTGTCTGCATCTTCACTGTTCTATTTTGAACCACTACAGAAAAATGCAACTTGACCACAAAATCTGGCAGCTGCAGAAATCTCCTGAGCTGAAAAGCACCTGAAGCCATGGCTTTGTGATACTGCACAAGGGACAAAACTAGGTGTTTGATTTCAATTCTTCTCCTCTGAATATAGGATGTGAGGCTTTCTTTTTGGAAACGCTGCACATATACAGCTTGACATCCACAACATATTTTGAGGCAGATGTTATGCTCAATATTTCACATATTTATTCAGAGGCAGCACACGCACAAAAGCTTTATAAAAACGTTCTCCTTGTGGCTTATTGGAATGCAGAAGTATGTGAATTATTAAGTTAAAACTTCCATTCACCATATGTGCCATATTTACTGGTTGGAATTATTGGTAAGGTGTGTCCCACATTTCAGCTTCTTTTATGGGCTGAGGCAAGTAACTGTTAACTATTAGGTTGAAGTGTTTTCCTCTCAGTGATCAGATAACTGCAAATGGTATTTAGTTTGAATTTTGGAATCATTCCTGTGCAACATGCTGCTCATACTTGATTCAGTCAGAAATTGAAATTCCACTCTTGACCTTGTAAACAGCAGGTGGTAAAACAATCTCACTAAATTGGTGATTTGGGAAAAGAACATGAATTCATGAAAGACAGTAATTCAAATAAAAACACAAATACATGTAAAATGTTTATTGTGCATTTGATGCAACTTTTAAAGGAGACATATAATGCCCTTTTTCCACAAATTAAAATAATTCCCAGGTGTCTTAAAGACATGTCTGTGCCATCTTTCGGTCAAAATACCCTAAGGATCAAACATCACAGCTCTTTTCATCCGCTCAAAACAGCCCTGTTCAGAACAGCTGGTTTCAGTACCTGTCCCTTTAAATGCAAATGAGCCACTACTCACCCCGCCCCGCCCCCTCTTCTGGTACTGGTATCTCATTATAGT
This sequence comes from Trachurus japonicus, assembly GCF_045865225.1. NCBI lineage: Eukaryota > Metazoa > Chordata > Actinopteri > Carangiformes > Carangidae > Trachurus > Trachurus japonicus. Next base: position 10,187,912 of record NC_140910.1, read on the forward strand.
ATATTGACTGGGTTAAATTACATCACTAGAAAGAGATTAAAATCATTGAGTAAAACTAGACTAAAAATGTCATCAGTTATCGTCGACTAAAACCAGACAAAAATAGTCATGGATTATTCTGACTAAAATAAGACTAAAATGCGCAGACTTTTAGTCGACTGAAACCTGACTAGACAAAAAAGTGTATGAACGTGACTAAAACTAATAAAAACTAAAATGACAGTTTGACAGTTTGATAATAATAATAATAATAATAATAATAATAATAATAATAATAATGATAATAAACTTAATTCATAGAGCACTTTTCATACATAAAAAATGTAGCACAAAGTACTTTACATGTTTAAAAGCCGCCCTCACCCCACCCCATAAAAACCCCACCCATGCACAAGCACATACAAATGCACGCACACGCACACACATGCACACACACACACACGAAGCAACATCTAAGAAACGTGAAACATGTGGCTGAATACAGAGGCGCCAGGTTGCAGTGCTGAGGTGAGTGACACAAAATAAACAGATTCACGTTTATACAGAGAATTTAATTATCACACAGACAGAACAAAAGAGGGCAAGAAGTCACAACGCTCACACCGAAATACGACAGCATCAAATGACATGACAATGTTTGATTGGCTGTGTTGTCGTTCATGATAGAATTGAATTTGCAGATTGAAATCACCACTTCATAATGGCAGCCAGGAAACATCTGTATCAACCATGTAGCAGGACTAAAAGCTCACTGTAAGGCACCAGCTAAAACTGAAACAGTTAAGCTACGGAAAATAGTGCTTAAAAGGCAAGCAGCAACTGCAGTGTGTGACATGATGCAAACTCAAAATCCCACACATTCACACAAATTCAAGGGAGGACTGTTTTTGCATGGTTATTTGGACACTCAATTGCCCATAGGACTGAATGGTTTGAAAAACAGATGACAACTCAGGATTCATTTGCTGCTCATGTGCTATGGATTCATTATCAAGGCTCACTTTACCAATTTCCCCATCTTCCGACCCAGGAGATACCAGGTTATCAGACTGAGCTTTGACAGCAGACAAGTCTAATACCCCAGTGGCAATAAAACTGTCAGACAAGTCAACATCCTCACTCACAGCTTGACTTTTTGACGTTGCACAGGTTACAGCACAGGCAGGAAACACCTCAGGATATGTCCAGGCCAACTTCTCACTACCCCAGGGAAGGCCATCACCTCAGGCTTCACAAGAGTCTTGGTCCCAGCCAAATCATTCCTAAAAATGTTCTACTTCATCTACCATGAGACATTAGCAAACCTGTAACCAGATCTCACTCAAAATGAACTGAATGCAAAGGCGCACCTACGAACCTCAACCTCACCCAAACCACAGGCAAGGACTCTGAAGTCACACTCCACAGCAAGAGCCGACACAGCTGTTAAAGCAACATTGCAGAGTTTATCGGCCTTAAAATAATGTTTCCAGACTCAATGGTAGAAAAATGGTTAATAGGATGGTGCTGCCACTGCAGCCTGAGCCGGGTCGCGTCGGCAGAAACTGCACTATATAACTTCCCTGCCCGGGTCGGATCACTCTCAAAGTAGTAGGGGTGTAACGGTTCACCAAACCCACGATTCGGTTCACTTTTGACTCACTGTGATCTTCCATCCTGGACTGCACTGGATTACTATGATCACCCGGTCGTGGTTCGCGCCTTGCATGGCAGCTTCCGCCGTCAGTGTGTGAATGTGTGTGTGAATGGGTGAATGTGATGTACTGTAAAGCGCTTTGGGTATCGTTCAGGTATAGTAAAAAGCGCTATATAAATACAGACCATTTACCATTTACCATTACCCGGTCACACTGTCTCTCACAGCTGTGGGTCCAACTTCAGCTTGTCACTTCTCTGTCCCTCCTCTCTCTTTCTCTGCCCTAACTAAATTTGGCGTATATGTGCGGGAGCGGCGGGGCGGGGATGAACCAATCGGTTCGAGAAGATAGAATGAGTTTCTGAACCCAAGTCCTTTGAACAGAGGTTTTCGGTTTCGGTTCAGAACCGTTACACCCCTACAAAGTAGTTATGTGGACTTTGTTAAAAGAATAGTTCACCCAAAATTCAAATTTCACTCATTATCTACTCACCCTCATGTGGACTAAGGGCTGGGAGAAGTTTCAGAGTCCTCCGTGGCTTCTCTGAGTTACAGGGGGTCTCGGCGTAGCAGTGCATGTCCATATAACGGTTGCAAATGGATACCAACTGTCTTCGTAACAAAAAGACACACCAAAAAACATCCAAATACCTCCATAGTGCTCGTATGTAATCTCGCGAGATTTGGGCAGATAAGGAAGAGGAGCTTCCATTACAAACAAGCTTGAAAAGTAGACTTATTTAATTTTCGGGGGGAATTTCGGGGCTTCAATACAAGACGGACATTACATACGAGCAGCATGGAGGTATTTGGATGTTTTTTGGTGTGTCTTTTTGTTACGAAGACAGTTGGTATCCATTTGCAACCGTTATATTGACATGCACTGCTACGCCGAGACCCCCTGTAACTCAGAGAAGCCACGGAGGACTCTGAAACTTCTCCCAGCCCTTAGTCCACATGAGGGTGAGTAGATAATGACAAATTTCAATTTTGAGTGAACTATTCCTTTAATCTGCTTGTTAGAGACACAATCCCCTTTTGCTAAGCATGACAGTTTACAAGGGTTCAACTCCTAGAGTCAAACCCCCAAATATCTTACAGCCCCGCAAAGACAACTGACTAAACTCTGTTTGTAGCAACATCTATGTATGACACCATACCTGAAATTCAATAAACAAAATGATTATGTCATTTCCAACACACAGTTTGGAGGTGGGCAAAAAAGAACAAAAGCATTGGGAAAGTCTGGGGAACCTGCCTTACAGACTGTACGACTCACAGCGTGACCCCATGAATAGACAAAACTAAACTAAAAACAGGGCTACCAGACCTCCGTCTTCAAATCGACAACAAAGAACAAGTTGTCAGACAGCTGCTTGGATGTGTGGGAGAGGGATCTCCCTCAGCTCCAGCCTCTCCACCTCAGGCCGCATTCAGGATCAGGAGTATCTGAGGAGAGGGAGAGAAACACATAGAGCAGGGTAACAGTCCGCCAGTGACAGACTGACAACCTGTCAAGAGTGTAGCCAGCCTCAACCTATAAGGACATTTTAACCTTCCTCTGGTGTTCGGGTCACCAGTGACCCGTTTTCAAGTTTCAAGACTTTTTGACTTTGTCAGGAACCTCTATTTAAACAAAATAAAAGTTTTTTTTTTTTTTTCACAAAGTTCTAAAATGCTCTGGTGAAAATTTTTACATTTGTGGTGTTCGGGTCAATTTTGACCCGGTTATAACAATAAGAACTATAATTACAGTTAAAACTGAAGTCATAAGTGCAAAACAAACCTTTTCATGGATAAGGAAGTCTAACAATGTAACCAAGAAATGAGAAACAAATGGGATGATAAATAATTGTTTTTAGTGTGTTTTACAGCTGATTGAAGACTCAGGTCAAAACCAACCCGAACACCATAGATGGTAGCAGAAAGCTGACAAGAGGAAGGTTACATTGAAGCCAAGGGTCATACTGACAAAAAAGGGCCCACACCCAAAAATATTAAAACCAATATTTTCATGGATAAGGAAGCCTACAATGTAACCAAGAGAAGAAAAACAAATTGGATGAAAAAAAATGTATTTAGTGTATTTTACAGCTGATTTAAAATGCAGGTCAAAACTGACCCGAAACACCATAGATGGCAGTAAAAAGCTAACACAAGACGAAGGTTAAGTCTAGAAGACGTAAATAATAATCACTATTATTATTATAAACTCAAGCCAACCTTGTTCCAAAGTAAATGGAAGTGTTACCAGGGCCAAGGCAGTGTGTCTGAAACGAGTAAGTAATGCTAGAAGTTGTCAGATATTTGTTGTTTCGGGCTACCTTTGATATTCGTAGCTGTCTGCTACTTAATTTGGCTGCCTGGAAAAAAAGCCATTCTCTTACTAAGGCAGTGCTGCAGCTTTGAAGTCACAATGCCTTGCTTTGTTCTGGGATATTAAGAGTATGCAGAGGTGACAGCGAGGTAGTTTTTGGGTGTGTGTGCAGTCATGGTTACATGACTTTGTGTCAGCATCTGGGACAGTGTGTGTGCGTGTGTGCACATGTGTATGTGCATATCTGACAGCAGAACAAAACGTCCTGGCAGCTCTGTGGCCTTGAGAGCCTTTAGTGTTGTTTCCTGTCAAAAGCTTGTCAGGTCACTCTACTCTTTTTTTTCACCCGTAGAATGAGGCAAACTAGAACAGGAAAGATAAGAAAAGTGAAGATTTCTGCTCGAACTTTGTAATCACTGTTCTCACAATAATGGAAAGATTTCTGAATAAGATAATGATTCAAGTCAAAACTTGAAAAGAAAGCACAGGGGGAAGATATTCAAACGATTGTTGTGGTTTCAAATGTGACACTTGCTTCTTTCTTTTCTCTCAGGCGACCGGTTTCCTGTCAGAGGCCCAATTTTCTGTGGGGTCACCAAAAACCCTGGACCCGCTTTTCAAATTCCATGAAACCATTGCTAAGGTAGGACCACCATAACTGAATTATTAGGTGGCAATTATATTATAATTATATTATAACTGCCACCTGTGACAATGCACATAGCAAAATGAATGGCTTCCAATTTACATAACAGTGTTAAAATGTCAAAGGCAAGGAAATCCTGTAGTGAGTTTGTCTTCCATGCCAGAGGACCAAAACAACAAATGCATAGAAACATAGGAGAATTATCCAATAACTCCACTGAAGACACACATTACAGTTCTGGATGACTGTCCTCTAAAGTTTACTCTTTCCAGTCCTTCACCAGATAGCAGGGTTTATTTCCATGGTCAGAATTAAAGTTCCTAAACACCATGTCAAATCTGGTAATCTCAAGTATGTTTCACATGTTAAACATGGAAGAAATACTACAGTATGAACATGTACTACATGATAGACAAATACTGCAAAACATCATTTGTAATCATTGTTACATGAGACCCGATCACCATCCTCTTACAAGTCTGTGATCTAGGTCAGAGAGAAGACAGGTAAGTGTAAACAGACTGAGAAAAGGTTAGACTGCAGCTTCTTGTACCAGGAAACATGAGGAGCCACGTCCTGTGGGCTTCAAGGCAGTTTCTCATTCTCCCACAAGGAGCATCAAGGAAGGTGAGGCCAGGAAAATATCCACGGTTTATAGCTGCCAGCAGCTGCATGAAAAGATCACCAAGTTCTTAAGCTTTCATGTTGACTTTATTCGCCAGTGTTCTAGTCTTTTAAATAGGGCATTTTCTAACATTTTTGGCATAGCTTCACTCTCTTGATGTCTGTCTCAAGACAGATGGAGGGAGCTTGGGGGTTGATGACATGAACAGCACTGGTTCTTGTAACATCAGATGACTCTTTACTCAGCCAGGAGGTCCAGCTCTTTACTACATGAGCCCCAAGCCCTGTGTTGTGTTGAGGAATGAAAACCACCAGACACTAAAGCTCTAGTCTGTCAAAAAAAATCCTTTTGTTGGATATCTGGTGGCCCTAATATAAAATTGCAATAATTTCAATGTACTTTATCGTCCCTGTGGGTACATTTGTGTTGGACTCACTAATTCACTAGATAGAAGACACTGTGGGTGTTCTTCCCTCTGTGGCCACAGGTAATGTCTGCAACACAGGAAGTTTTGGGACAGTATTTCTTTGCCCATCTTGATGTTCCTAAGTTGTAAAAACCTCTGAGACCTCAGTTTTTTTCTGACAAAAGCTGCTTCCTTTTCAACCCATAACGTTTTCAGATCTCCTGTAACACAGCTGTTTTGGGGTTGTTTTTTGTTTTGTTTTTTGTTAGATCCAGCCAAACTCCCTCATTTTTGATTTCCTGCTTTATGCTACATTAACTTTATTTTACTGACTTAAATCAGAGGGTAGAACACTGTTGCTAAGCAACTCTCAAGCCAGCTGCTGTCAGTCACTCAGCTGGCATAGCAGATGAAATTACCAGGGTCATTAGTAAGTAAAAAAAAAAAAAAAATCACCATCCATTTTAGCTGCAAAGATCAAAACCTAATAGTATTTCATTATATTCTCTGTTGATGAAAAAGGCTCTGTTGGAATAACCGCCACTATCTTTTCTTCAAGTTCCCACCGGTTGTGATAAAAAAAAAAAAATTCTTTCGAGAAAATGTCACACAGACGTTTTCTCTTTGCTTTTCAACTTTGTGCAGTTAGGACAGTTTTCTAAAAAAAAATATATATATATAGAAGGCTGGTGAAGGTCGAAAACAGAACGGAAAATATGGAAATTAGATAAATGCTGTGAATGTTCTGTTTTTATAAAGAACTTAGTGTCACATCAATAATGACTTGTCTGTAGAAGTCAGATAATGACTACTACTTACAGTATCTAAGTGACTGCAAAATTAGAATTTCTTTCTCAGCTAACAGATTGGACCTTTATAAAACAACCATCACTATTAGGAGGAACACACTCACTGCTTATAAATACCACCAGTTCACCACAGCTGTCAGCGGTGTAGCTGTCATAATTTACAAATGATATAATGCACACTGACATTTTCACTGTCTTCCATGGAGAACTAGCTCTAAAAGAGGAAACTCTCTATGTGCATGCCTTGGCACCTCAAATGTGTGAAATTACACTTAGTTTACAAGCACTGCTTGGCAGGAGTAGATCAACCTACTACTGTGGATTTTCAACTACTCAGCATCCTCTTCAGATAAACAAAAAAAAGCTAATTTATTCAGCACAGTACAGAATGGAGGAGAAGACTAAAGCAGTATAATTTGGGAGTGCAGGATGTGTGGGAATGAGGGGGAAAAGAAGCTTTTGTTATGGTGAACAGGGGTGCTGTCTGTGTCACAAGCAACAGAGGAAGCCAGGAGCAGGACATTAGTACACTTAAAGGACAATTGCGGGCGAATTCAACTCGGGGGTGTATTTTCCTATCATTTTAGTCAAGAGTTGATATTCCTGTGTTTATGACACAAACGGAAGCTCCAACTGATCCTGAACACACCGCGCACGGCAACTTGGGTCTCGCGCGAGACTTTGAATAAGAGCCAGTTTTACAAACATGTCGGCTTGCTCGAAGTAAATAAACTTATCGGTGCATGTTTGAGTCGCCATCTGACGCTGTCTGTGGAAAAATATTGCAGATTTGAGGGATGTAAACAGCCTAAGTAGTGGCACTTGCATCCGCTCCCATTCATTGCTGCCGGGGCAATGCGGGGACAAACACAACCACCGCAAAACAGGAGCAATTAAACTGAAAATCTTCAGATTCATTCTTTTAGACCTAAAATGTTAGAAAAATACAGCCCAGAGTTTAATTTGCCCGGAATTGTCCTTTAAGGCAAGTCCGTTGCTAGTTGTAAGTGGGGGTCTTGGTGAAGGGACTGGAGGTAGATGGCTGAAGGGTGAGCACCTGGCATAATAGGGGCAGAGACTAAAGAGAGAGAGCCCTCAGGTTGCCTCTCAGCTTATGTGGATGGACACCATGGAGGATGGTCCAAGATGAGGTAATCCACGTACGGTCTTAAAGGCCATATCCCTCCCAGTCAACATAGTCCTGGTATCCTCTTCCCCAGTGATGGATAGCCAGTGTCTGCCAAACTGTGAAAGGAAGGTGATTATCCCTAACCCTGGAGAGAGGAAGAGGGGGATCAGCAGCTGGTTAAAGGGCTGGTGGAGAGAGGTCTCAGCTGTGACATGTGGAACAAATTGTCATGAACTTGATTTCAGTTGAACCACACAGGGGTTTAATGGCATTGTATTTTTAGTTAGGCCAACTTGGAATGTTGATTTGCAGTCAATACAACAATACACACAATACAATAAAACACCAAACACTATCTTCAAAGGACAGTCTCTGTACTGGGTGCGACACTGGAGCTCGGGTCCAGTCGTGTGCACTTGTTTATGTTGAAAGAGTAATGAAATGGAGCGTGTATCTCCCCCAATACTTAACAGCAACAGCAAAGATGAGATAAGATGTCAGTCTTTTCCCCTTGGGTAGGAAACAAAGGGAGGTTATAATATAAAGAATATTTAAAACATATATACCCCTGGTAGAGATTGTGAAAGACTAGGCTTATTCCAACCAGGGTGGATGGGTTCTCCAGTAGGATGGACTGGAGACAGGAATGTAAGGAAAGCTTGGACTTGTGTTTTCCAATTAGGTTGAGCTAGGACAGGCTGACAAAGGGATCGCCAAACATGAGAAGTCCTATTCATGAAAACATTGCTTCACAGCTTAAAGGAATAGTTCAACATTTTGGCAAATTGGCCAATTGCCATAATCCCAATAGTTTTAGGAGTTGGTTTGTTACCTTTAATTGTCGGTGCAAACTATTTTTAGAATGGCCGAGCCGAGCCGCGAGCTGCTCAGAGCTACGCTACGGAGGCTCATGTAATTTCTTCTATTTCTTGGTTTCCCTGATGAGGGAAACCAAGAAATCCCATGAGCCTCTGTAGCAATTAAAGGTAACGAACCTACTCCTAGGGATTATGGCAATGGGCCGATTTGCCAAAATGTTGAACTATCCCTTTAATTGGTAGTCACAAACATCACAGGGTACTTTTTATATAAGAGGCTAAAACAATAGTTGTTATTGTGAGATGTTCCTATGGCCCTGGCCCTTCCTTTCCTAAATGGCCTCAAATATGGGTGCATTATTCACCAACAGTATTCCCACTTTGCTTAATCCCAAGGTGTACAGAAATCTAAAAGAAGGCCAAACTGTTTTGAACACTACTGTATGTGTGTTTGTGTATTCATAGTATCAAAAGTATATGCTGTTGTCCACTGTGCAGGCGACCTTCATGTCCATCCCGTCCCTGCTGGATGGTGATTGCTTAGCTAAAAGGCTGCTGGTTGGCAGCTCATTTTTCTCTCTTGATGTTCTTATTTTTTCATCCGACACCTCCTTCATTCACCTACACACAGAAGAGTAGAAACTTGGCAGTGACCTAAAGACTAAAAATAAGGACACATCATTTTTGTGACTCCATCTGTGTGTGTGTGTGTGTGTGTGTGTGGATTGAGACTGCCATGCTTTATTCCCAGAAATCTAACAAATAAAATGAAAATGGCAAAAAAAAAAAAGTCCTACAAGGGGTTTCTTCTCTGGTCCCCCCTATGTACAGGACAACATGACTTTTCTGACAACACAAATGTTTGGTTGGGTTTAGCTAAAGGTAAGTAGAATATTGCAGTTTGGGTTAAAGGTTTTATACTGCGCTTTGATATTGTTATGGGTTAAAGCAGAAGTAAGCGATCCAGTCGTTTTGGCTAATGCTGCGTTCCAGGTAGGCTTTTGAAACCGTAAATTACAGCTTCAAGTCACGACTTACGACTTTGTAGCGTTCCAGGCAACCCACTTGTGTTTTTCTGACCTGCTTTACCTGTGAAAGTCACTATAACGGCCACTCGTAACTTCCAACCCGTGAAGTCGTACCAGATCGAACTGGTACGACTTCATAGGTCGGAAAAACACGAGTTGCCTTGAACGCACCATAACGTCTTGTCAGCCGATGGAGTTAGCAGCCCCCGTCCTCGTCCCCACGTCACCACATTCACGCGGATCCCTTGGCTGCACACACAGAGAGGACCGCCCCTTTATGCCGTTCTCTCTCCTCATTGGATAAAACTTGTAGGATACGAGAAAAGTTTTCTCCTCGGCTCAGAGCAGAGCAGAGGGACTGAGAGACCCGTGTTTCGGTCCAAACACTCTATGTAAGTGATTGCTGTCGGAAGATATAACTATTTAAGACTTATATTAACACAAAAATATTGCTTACTTCTGCTTTAAGGTCAGGGTTATGATTGAAAAATGTTTTGTCAGACAACAGTAACCAGTAGTTTCCCATTGTACAGATCCAGGTTTGGTGTCCCCAACCACCTTGACCCCCTCCCTCTGCTGACTGTGGCATGTCACCTATTTTCTCCTTTGCTCCCGATGGGCAGTAGCCATCATTTTGATGTCACAGTCATTATCACATGAATATTCATATGCCCTCCCTCTTCAACTCAATGTGCGGGCAGAAATTTGATCGACTGGAAACATTTGAGATTGTTTGTATAATAACACTGAAAAAACACAACAGTATAGTTGAATAATCCATCTGTGATGCAAATATACACCCATTTCTAATGGGTGAAGCTTTGGCCTGTATAGGTCATCAGGTCATTGCAGGTGCATACACTGTTGTGTTGAAATATAAAGCACCTTTTATTTAATTTATTGTCATCAAAGCAGAGACATTCACGGAAATCCTTGTGTGTAAGTAAGAGTAAGGTTGCAGACATGGTGGGCAGTGGAGAAATACAGTTGGCATGTGACCTTAATCATCACATCCTTGGAGATCAGGCAAAGTGCCAGATGTCATTTGTGCAAGTTGTAAAAAGACAGTGTGTGTGTGTGTGTGTGTGTGTGTGTGTGTGACAGAGAGAGAGAGAGAGCGAGAGAGAGAGAGAGATATGGATGCACTGACACGACATGCCATGATGAAGGACAGTTGGGAGGTGCAGAGATGCTATTCCCCATGTTAAATATTCAGATTGGGAGGGGTTTCAGGGAAGGCAGCAAAACTGTGTGTTTGACCTCTTTTGTGGCTCGTGCACGTGTGTTGTCAAATGTCAGGCTGTCTATCTTTTCATCAGAAAAGAATTTATCCAGATGGGAGACATGGGAAAAGAAAACCAAACACTCTTATAAATAGACACTAGAGGTGTTTGTGAATTGTTTGAGATGTTTTGGCTTAAAAATGTTTGTCTGTCAAACAAGCAACATCATTTTTAGCCTGACATCAAACGATTGATATGAGTTGCCTTTGTGCAGCAGAACAAAAGACCTTGACTGTCACTGTGTGGAAACTGGCGCATTGCACCAGCAAATAACAAGTAATAACAGGACACAAAAGTAAAATCTAGCATGAACAGTGCTACAGGAAAGTTAGGTCATTTGAGAGCTGAATCTCAGACTAAAAATGTGGTTTCGATATGGTTTAAAACTTGTTGTACAGCGACAAGATGAATCGACTAGTTCAGTGGTAGGGCATAAGATAAATGAGTTGGCAATGATCACTCGACAGTGATCCCAATATCACAGTTTTACATCCCATTGGACTTTCAACAATTTAAAAATTGAGAGGCTCTAAAATGTTCTTTTTGCCTTAATTCTAATAGTGAGAGTGAAACAGGCAGGATGAGGATGTTATGACGCAAATGGCCACAGGTTAGTCTTGAACCTGGACCACTGCATTTGCAATTGTGTTGTGTTTTTTTAAGTGTATTATGCAGGAGGTTTTGCCAAGAGAAAATTCTATACAGTCTGCTTTCTAATTATAATTTGACAAATGAATTAAGCAGTATATGACTGCAATTGTTTTTTTACATTTTCTTTTCACACATTGCAACCCAGTGTTTTCTTCTCATTCTCCCTTCCTGTCTCTATTGCACTCTCGCTTGCTTTCTCTCGCTCGCTTTCTCTCGCTCTAAAACACACACACACATCCACATCCACCTCCTTCCTCTCTATGGAATGGCGTATGTGCATTGTTAGTGTTGTAGCTCAGGGACTGTTCCTATGCTCTGCGTCCCTCTACTCATTTGTCAAGTGCGGTTTTAGACTCCGCTCGGTGGGGAGGGTTCAGGGTGGCAGGTGGCAACAGCATGCAGCTCTCCCCCGCTCTCGCTTTCTCTTGTTCCCGCTCTCGTCCTGTCTCCCTTGCTCCCTCGGTGTCTCTCAATGGGCAGCGTTGTGTTTGCAGCTAATTTTTTAAAGCATGACGTTGTGTACGAGTCGGCTTTCCCGGACTTGGCGCGGCGAGGCTGGCATTGATCAAGCCAGCGATGGATAGTCCTGGCATGCTCCTTTACCGGTCCCTGCTGCACACAGCTGGGCGTGCACAATGGACCTGGGGAGGCTTTAGAGCATGCTTTTGCTGAACATGAATGTATTAGGCATTAATCATTAATTGGCCATTATGCCTATTACTTGCAAGCAAGAAGGATTGCATGTCCTAAATGTATAAATATGGAATACAACACAACCCACAGGCCAAATCGGTAACAGTCAAAATATTTGCTTCACCTATGTCACAAATTGTTGTCATCAGAAATATAGTATCTGTTCATTTCTTTTTACACCTAATACAACCTATAACTATTTTTTTCCAACATGGATCCCTTAGAGTTGAACACTGTTGTTATCAGCTTTAAACTGTCAGTGTTAATTTCTTTCAACAGTAAACATGATTTAAAATATAGTTTCTATAGCTGATCTTTTATTACCATGTAACTTTTTGGACAACACCCACCGACAATGTTGTCCACAAAGTTAGTGACATCAAATTATTTGGACTAATTTATTACATGGAACAAAATGATCCATCAGTCCAAGTCTGGAGTCACTCCTCCTTCCCTGACTCCAATGTGCTGCAAGACCTGTATCGTAACATGTAAAAGTAAAAGGGGTGAAGACAAAAGATTTAAGTTTTTATTTTTATTTGTTACATTTTTTCCTCATTTCAAGACATTTAGTTGAGTTAAATTTATCTAGCGCCAAATACTTTAAGACCTTACAGCACAACAGAGAGCCATCCAACAGTTCTCACCACAAACAAGCTCTTGGCAAAGGTGAAGAGAGAGAAAAACGTCATTGTAACGGTAGCAGACTCAAATTGGGAGGCTGTCTGCCGCAGGTCTTTGTAGCTCGAGAGTCAGAGGTACCTGCAGAATGAGGGCATGGTGAAAGTGGAATGAGCGGAAACTTTGGACAATGTTTACAAGCAATTTACAAGTATCATTGAAATTGATTCAATGTCCTTGTCTTTGAGGGAAGCACAAAGGAAAGCATAGAGCGAGATCAGTGTTTCCCCTGGGTTGATAGCTTTGAGAGGTGTGGGCTTTGGCTTCTCTTTGAAGCTGCATCAGCAGGAGAGCGGTTCGCCACTGCGTTCATTTTTGGCTTGACTTTCAGACATTCGGGACTGACGTCTGTCTGTCTTTGGTTTTAAAGGGATTTACAATTGTTAAGCTCTTATTGCACTGCAAATGACAGCAAAACACTGTAGACTCTCTCACCCTGAACCAAATGAATATACATTTGTTATGTATTTCTTATCTTTTATTTCTTTTGTTTCTTTGAAGGACAGGAGCCCCTCAAGGCAATGGTAGAGGAGAAAGTGGAGATAAAAATAAGAAAGTTTCGAGAGAGAGTAGGGGTAGGTGGCAACAGAGCAAGAAGAAAATTGACAGAGGGAGGATGACAAAGTATTATGTAAGGTTTGCAAAAGTAGATGAAAGTGAGGTGATGAAGACCAAATTCAACTGATCTATGGATTGAGAGAGGGAAATGGATTGATGTAAACAGGAGAGAAATGAAGGAGAAAAATAGAAAAAGAGACCTGACTGACAAATGGGAAAAAAAGACAATAAAAGTATCGAGTATTGTGAGTCTGGCACAGGGAGGACAATCTGGAGAGTTAAAGAGAAAAAAGACAGGGCAGGAAATGACAAAGAAACAAAGATAGCAGGAAGAAAAAGACACTAATGAGCACCCCATATGCTGGGAAGAAATTCAGATGCACGATGGTAAAGAGGATGAATAGGAGGGGTATTTAGCACATTTTATCTTAAAGTCTTTCTTCATTTGTCTTTTTTATTCAGTTCTGTGAATCCTGCACTTATCCTCCGTTTCTCATCTCTGTCTCAAAGAACACAAATGCTGTCAGACGTGATCAGTATAGGGAGTTGAGAATTTCTTAACAGAGTTCATTTGAGGGTGACGTTCAGCTTGGAACAAAAAAAGGGCAAAAAGTCCAGAGCAATTAACAAAGAGTCGTTTTTGTGAAGTGATAATAAAGAGCGTGCATCAGTCTTTCTCACTTTGAAGAAGTTAACGATTATGAGATTTAGTTTTAGGGTCTGAAGATCTGCCTGTAAATGTAGACACTTCTGAAGGGAACATGGGAGTCACACTGGTCTGATATTATAATGAAACAGGCAAAATTATATCAGGAGAGTTCATAGTCATCAAGTCCAACTGAATAGAACTACATGCAGGTGTCCTTGTGGTTCCTTTTTTCCCAAGTCCCAACCCAGGGTGGACAGGGTCAAAAGTATATGTGTGTCTGAAGGTCTGTGCTGACCAGCTAGCCTCCATCTTCAGTCAGATCTTCAACAGATCACTGGAGATGTGTGAAGTCCCCTCCTGCTTCAAACACTCCACAATAAGCCCGGTTCCAAAGAAATCCTAAAGGACTGATTGACTACAGGCCCGTCGCCCTGACATCTGTGGTCATGGAAACATTAGAGAGGCTGGTGTTGTCCCACCTGTTGGACCTTGCCTATCAGGCAAACAGGTCAGTAGACGACACAGTCAACATGGGACTGTACTACATCCTCCAACATCTTGACTCCCCAGGGACTTATGCAAGGATCCTGTTTGTGGACTTCAGCTCGCCATTCAACACCATCATCCCAGAAGTTCTCAGCACAAAACCGACCCAGCTCACAGTCCCAGCCTCCACCTGTCAGTGGATCACTAACTTCCTGACAGACAGGAGGCAGCAGGTGAATCTGGGGAAGATCACATCCAACACTCGGAGAAACAGCACCGGTGCCCCCCAAGGATGTGTGCTCTCCCCACTGCTCTTCTCCCTCTACACCAATGAATGCACTTCTAGAGACCAGTCTGTTAAACTCCTGTAGTTTGCAGATGACACGGTCATCGGCCTGATCAGTGACGGTGATGAGTCTGCATACAGACGGCACATTGAACAGCTGGTCCTCTGGTGTAATCAGAACAACCTGGTGCTGAACCTGCTCAAGACTGTGGAGATGATAGTGGACTTCAGGAGGAGCAGCCCAACACTGCCTCTCATCACCATACTCAACAACACTGTGGCTACTGTGGAAACTTTCAGGTTCTTGGGAACCACCAGCTCACAGGACCTGAAGTGGATATCCGACACAGATAGCATGGTTGAACCAAACAGGACAGACACAGACTAAGAAGGACAATCAGGACTGCAGAGAGCAGTAAAAAGGGAAAAAAAAAGTTTTCCAGATGCATAATGATATGTGTGATCTACAGTATGAAAAGCAGGAAAAGGGACAGCAGGGATCACAATGGCCTGTTATTTGGTACTGCATTTGGGATTTTCTGGAATGTTTAAATATCCCAAGGTCTTTTCAGACTCGGTCTGATTATCCCAGGGACCAGTTTGGAGCTCTTGGATTTGGATTGGCTCTTCTATCATTTATAAACATTAGACCCATGTGAGTGTTCCACGGATCAGTTTCTGAGAGGATCTAAGATATTGAAAGACCTCTTATTTGCAGCACAATAATCTTAATCAGCTAAAGCTCCTTTTTTCTCATAAAGAACAACATGATGTTTTTAATGTTAATCTCGCAGTTGTAATGTGCTTGTGTGTAGGCATGACCCAGAACATAGTCACCCATTAAACAAAAGCATTTGTAATCTAATTAGTGTGCTGATTTGTGCAACACTATTGCTTTCCAGCCTTGCCCACTGCCTCTTCTTGATAAATGCTCAAGAAGAGCAAATACATAAAATAGAGATTAAGCAAAGCCAAAAGGGGGAGGGAAAACAGAAGCTTTTCCATCCACTGACATCAAAGCGTTGGCGTGTGTGTTGATAGATTGGACTTATCTGTGTGCTGTTGCTCAGGCCTAAGGAACTTTTGGGAGATATGAATTGCCCACATGAGGCAGCGCAACCTCTCAGACTTCAATTTAGATGCTGATCATCATCATTGAGGTAGTGCCCGCTAGCTAAAGCATGAAAAAGTCATGGTGGCTATGTGAGGAGGCTCTGAAACTTCACTGTAACCCCTGAAGGCGCATACAGTATAAAACTCAACTCTTTTAACCTTCTTCAGCCTGGTTACAAAGTTGGGATATAGTTTTTGGAATCAAGGATCATAAAAATATACTGCTGCTTTTATCATGCAGGCCACTGGTTATGGGGGAACGAGTCACTTGCATAATACTAGACGTCACAATCCATCTTACTACCACCCAGTCTCTGCCCTCCCAGCTCTTTCTATAACCCACACTCATTTAGGTCTCATTTGTCTTCCACTTCCCTGTGTGGCTACAGTCTGTTATGGTGTGAATATTACACACAGTACGCAGTAACTTACAAGGGAATACTGCAGTACCCAAATTTAAGTAAACATTTTTAGACACATATGTACTCTGCATTTGTGCTGTCACATTCATATGCAGTGCTGGATCCTAGCATAAAAATAGTCCTCCACGTCCATGCACTCTTATGCATACTTGCAAATGTAAGCAGTAATCACAGCCATAATGTGTGACTTCCACTTCAAGCTGAAAGCACTTGAACTAAATGTGTGGAGAATGGGAAGGTACAGGGCATGTAATTAAACTTGCCCACTCCCTCAAGGCGAGTTATTTTGGGTCTGGTTTGAGGACAGTTCAGTTAAGATGTAATGAAAAAGCTGTGCGTCTGACTCATTTGCTTTCATCGGTTTCTCCTTCAAATCCAGAAATTTGTCAGTGTCTCATCAGAATTCAGGACCGTCACTTCTGTGACAACACTCAGACTACGTAGACAGACCAGCACCAGTGTGCTTAAACTGAAAGGGGAACATAGCTTTTGAATAATGACTTGCTTCCCTTAAGTTATGACTAGTGCACCACTGAGATATAAATCCTTGCTTAGTGTAAATGTAAATGTAAATGTTTTGTATGCAGCAAGTATAGGTTGGAAAGTCGCACTAGTAAGTGAATCTTGTTCACAAATATATAAAAAATATAATATAATAAAAAAAACAAAAGTGTATGAAGACAAGAAATGGTCTCTGATGGTAGTCTCTTCAGAGAGTGAGCTGATTGAGAGGTTTCACTTTCACTTTGGCAGTCAAAGCTCTCCTCAACTATAATATGGTCAGAAATGAGGACACCCCCCCCCCCCCTTCCTTTTTTTTGTTTGAAGGTCAAAGTTAGAGTGAAACGGTCGGTCAGCTTTGGTCCATGCAGTGTAAATCAGTCATAGCCAAGACCTAATTTTGTTGCCCATCTTATGCCAATCTGCAAAAGGTGGCTCAACATTTATAGCTTTATAGTAACTTTTGGCATCTTTCTTCTGCAAGGCATCTTTATTTATATAGCGCATTTCATACCAACGCAACAAAAAAAGAAGCATAAGACAGAATAAAAACAAACAAAACACTAAAAACTTAGTTAAAAGCAAGAGCTAATAAAAGTAAAATAAAAGAAAATAGATAAAGTTCTAAGTTCTTAAAAAGAGCTCAGCTATAAGCACGTGAAAAGAGAAATGTTTTTAACCTGGATTTAAAAGTGCTGACAGTTGGGGCTGATTTCAGTTCTGTAGTTTGTTCCAGTTGTGCAGCATAACAGCTAAATGCTGCTTCACCATGTCTGGTCTGAACTCTGAGCTCCACTATCTGACCTGAGTCAGTAGATCTCAGAGCTCTACTGGGTTTATACTCTACTAACATGTCATTCATGTATTCTGGACCTAAACCATTCAGTGATTTGTAAACCAGTAACAGAACTTTAAAATCTATTCTGTAGCTGACTGGGAGCCAATGTAAGGTCTTAAGAACTGGGCTGATGTGATCTGATCTCTTTTTTTCTCTTTGATCTTCTTTGTTCTTTAGTTACTATAAAGTTACAAAGAAATTTACAATAACAGCAGAACTCTTTAAAAAAAAAAAACAAGACAAAATTGTTAGATGAATGGCTGCACCATGTGTTCAGTGTGTGACATTTAAAACATAATTGAAAACTGTGAAAAGAACTGACTTAATGGCATCCCGCCTGCAACCAGCCGGTTATTGCCCTTTATCTGTTTGCCTCTATCCTGCTCTATGGACTCTTCCATCCAGTATTCTAATACAGCTCTTTTTTGTAATGAATGTGCTTCTCTGTTTCTGTTTCTGTTTCTGTTTGCACAAACTCATTTTGGAAGAGCAGTAGCCGATGGTGAAACTCCAACCCAGCCATGTGCCATTTGTCTCACCAATGTTCGATATCTGAACTACGATCACTCAGTGAGCCAGCCAGTAAGTCATTCAGTCAATCACTCACTAACAATCAGAAACAATCAGAAAGGCTGGCCACACTGTTGTGGTCCAGCCAAAAAGAAGAAAAGAAAAACAATAAAGAAGGGTGACAAAGAAATCACCATATTAACACAAAACAGCACAAAAAGCACTAAAATGCCATGAAATTTAATCAAAGCACAGGTTCTTAAAAAAAAAAAAAAGATGACTGCCTGTTCTCCCCAGGCAAGTCATTCCAAAGTCTAACTGTGAAGACTACATCACCTTTGTTCACCTATCTACATTGGAAAAACCAGGAGCAACATTTCTGACAGTCTGAGGAAGCTGGAAGAGACACAGCAAAGGGCAGTGGCAAATCTGATAGATAGCTTGGGGCAAAGCCTCCCAGAGCTTTGTAAGCAATCAACAAAGTCTTAAAATCGATTCTAAAAGCAACAGGTAGCCACTGAAGTACATCTGTGTGGAAGAGATTTTTTTTTTTTGTGAGCAGGGAATTGCAGTTATCCAAGTGATGGTTATGAAAGCATGAATAACAGTCACCAGATCTTTAGAGGGTTTGGGTTAGAAATGGACTAATTCTTAAAATTGTATAGAAAAACAAATGAAACACTGAGATTACAAGTTTATCTAAATGGGGGTTTCAGGTTCTGGGTTCAAACCTTGATGCCTTTTCTTTTTTTTAATGTGTTTTGTGTTATGAGTATGTGGTGCGGGAGCTGCCAAATGGAATTGTCCTTTAAGGGATTAATAATGTTGTCTTGAATATTGAATCTTGAAACAATTTGTACATACTGTTTTTTTATTTTGTTTAATTATCTACTGCAACTAATTTTGCATTTTTTGATATCATGACTGAGCACCAGGGTTTGGTAAAATGTGAATAACATATGATATTTACTGTAGCAAAATGCCAAGCCAACATTGGAAATTAAAGGACATGCTATGAACTAGCTAACGTTTGTCAGCTAATCTGTTATTTTCAGCAACAACATCCCTGTTTATCCATATAGACAATCTAATAAAAAAAACTCTGGAGTAAAGAAAGTAAAGTCCTTCAACAAGTTAGACAATTCACTATTGCAAACAATCTAATTCATGTCCCAAAGCAAATTACCTCAGAATATAGAATGACCGGATGTCTCCATTTTCAGTGTTGATCCTGGAATGGTCCTCTCCAGATGGTGCTACTGTACATGTACCTATCTGCTGCAAAACATTTTAAATAGTACTTCATTTTGAAATATATAAATGTGTATATAAATACAGTTATGACCAAAACATGACTGAAGAAAAATGTATGTAAAGGACATTGAGCATAACAAATCTGATTTATTTCTCAGAACCCACACAAACTCTTATTTTTCTTTGACCTGGTGCCTACTGTATGTACATACTAGTTGGAAGTTCATCAGGTACTCCCAGATAGACCTAATACAGTCCAAGACCAAACAACAGTCCTTAAATACATCCTCCTTCATTTTCAGTCTTTAATGGAACTGTTTTATAGTGATGCTGTTTTAACTGTATGACCACATTTGAAGGTGCAGTGTATGAGTGATGAACCACTGAGGTATGCATAGAGTTTTATTTAAGTGGGTTGAAACACATGTCTATATAATGCACTATGATTTAACAGCACCACAAACTGCATCCTCCAAAATGACCATAAAGTTCATAACAATCAACACCACTCTAAAACGATTTCACTTAAAATTATAACCTACATGGAGGGTTTATTGCTGGACTGTTAGTTTTAGTCAGGTGTCTAACAAACTGCAATAAACTGCCAGTGTACACTCGCTCTGTGTACCTGGTCTAGAAGTATTGGGCATTGCAAGTTTTTGAGTATACAGTGCAAATATCAAGTGGAAGCAATGTTATTTCTTCCTGATCCTCTTAAAATAGTGTGCTAAAGGCTGCGGCAGTAAGTCTTATCAAATTTCACAGGTTAGCAAGGACCGAGTCTATTGCGACTCTGGTGCATGAGAGTCCCACAATCCCAAGGCAGTCTCTTGGGTATTCCTCAGTGTATGGGCTGCAGTTTGGCATGTGAGCAGTGTCGAAGGCAGAAAGTACTGTATGTAGGAGAGCTACTATGAGCTGCAGACGACTCAAGTACAGTTTGTTGTACTGAATGCTCTCAGCAGCCAACACAAACAGCTATGACAAACCCATGGGGGAAAAAAATGTTCAGTCACCAGCTGCACAGCTTAAGGCAAACTCATCTTGATCACACAGTACTGAGCGAGACTGTTACTCTATGCAAGGTAAAGTGTACTTTATTTATATGCCTGGCAGTTAGTTTGGTAACATCTCAGTTTTGCAGTGCAAGCATATGACTATTTCCTGTGGACATATCGCAGTGTGTCCTTCCACCGGCTCCTCAGCTCCTCACCTTGGGATCCACAGCCAGCAGAGCCCTGATCAGGGGAAGACCACGCCTCCAATTGGGCCTGCCATGGCTACAGCGCGGAGCCACCTCAGCGTTCTGATAGCTAGCATAGAATGCTACTGTAGGTGGCAAATAATGTGCACAAAGAATATTGGATTGGTGTGTGTGCGTCCTCCTGGAACTAGTAAAGGAAGGTTTGATATGTCGGCCGCATTTGGAGGAGCCTTTGAATTCAGACAGGCCTCATTGCGACGCTGTGACGTAATCGGCCTTCAAATGCCACCTCCGAAAGATGCAGCTGCTGAATTGGGACACAGCTTATGTACCACTGTAGGCCTCATACTCACTGAACTTTAGAAGTACCTTTACAAAAATATCTGTTAATTCATTTTTAAGCACATCTAGTTTCTTTTTTTTTTTTTTCTCAACAGCTTTATTTAAAAGAAGTTGACAAGTACAAATAATATACAGGGAACAGTAGGCTATACAATGAAAATGCAAAGAACATGTGCCAGGGGTGATGTTCATACAACAAGGTTATACATATTACAAAGGTCTATGGTTTTAATAGCCTTTCCATTTGCTGATTTAGTGATCAGCTTAAAATAAAGTTCAATTTCTTTTTGAAAAACATAAAAGCAAGGGGTTTTCTTAGAAAATTTACTTTTATGAATATGAAATTTTGCAAAACATAAAAACAGATTTACTAAAAAGTAACATTTTCCTTCTTTCTTGAGATAAATATGGAAACCAAAAACAACATTTTCCCCAAAGTAAAAGAGTCAATAATAAATTTGCTAAGGTCTGCCCATAGTTTTTTCGTGTGCGAGCAAAGCCAGAACAAATGAACAACTGTTTCTGGATGCAAATTACAGAAAGAGCAGTTTATATTAATGTCCTTTTTACATTTTTGCAATCTAGTTACATTATTAGTCAGTTTTGCTTTTCCTACATAGCAGCATAAAATCAAACTTAATTCCTTCACTCATCTAGAGCTGTTTACAGCTGGGGAAAGCAGCTCCAATCAGACTAATCAGAAGGCATATTCTCTTTTGATGGAGACTGTTGAGGAACCGGCACCTACGTGTATGACTTGTGGAGAGAGGCGGGCAGAAAATGATAATATCATTCAACCAATCAACTAGTCAATCAGCCAGTGAAGCAGTCAGTCAGCCAACCAGCCACACATTCTGTCAAAGCAGCCCCGTTTACAATAGCCTGCTATAAAACATGAGCGGCTGACAGCTACAGTCACTTCTGTCTGACACACTCTGGAGTTGCTGTGACGTTACTACAGCAGCAGTCTGAATTGCTGTGATGACAAGCTCCTTTATCATCTGTTAACAGGAGGTAGAGTGCGTGTGCGCATGCAAGCGTGTGTGTACACCGTTGGGAAAGCAGTGAAGCAAGTACAAGCCGTATGTATGCGTTGGTAAGGTGCATGTGCGTGGTTATGTCTATAGGTGGTGTGTGTGTGTGTACGACGGAGACGGGCATGAGTGTGTATGAGAGCTGACAGAGGCATCCAGGTTGACAGCCTTTGTAATGGAGGAGAAGGTAATTTGTTAGACGGATCCTCCTCTGTGGCCACCTGCATGTCTCCCCTCTGTTCATCCTGCTCTCCATTGCTCCCCTTCTATTGCGTCTCCTGTAAATCTCTCTCAACCACTCTTTCTTTCCCACTTACCCTCCATCTCTCACCATCCTTCTTGTCTAATGCTCCTCCTCCTCCTCCACCCCTCTCTTCCTCCCCCTTGCCCAACTCAGGCCCTCATCCATCAGGCCTAATGATTAAGCTGCTGCCCTGCTCATCTGAGGACCTGCTTCATATTTCCCACAGCTGAAAACTGGCTTTAGCAGAGCAACAGAATCTCATACTCCAGCGGGGGCTTATACTTTACACAGGAAGAGATATACTGATTAAAGATTTAAGGTGTGTGCTGAATTCAGGCTTGACCAAATACAACATTTCATGGTTGATTTCTTAATTTTAAACATTAAAAGGTACAATTTTTTGTAAAAACTGTTGATTTTTGCATAGCCCAAAAACTGAAAATCTTGACTTAGTGACCATTTCTTTCCAAAGATATGTGACAAATATTGATCTCCAAGACCAACAGTAAAACTGCACATTCAAACAACTATTGCCCATAGCTTAAACCAGAAGTAAGCGATCCGGTGGTTTTGGCTAACTTCTTGTCAGCAGATGGAGTTGGCAGTCCCCGCCCTCGTCCCTACGTCAGCACATTCACGCGCATCCCTTGGCTGCACACACAGAGAGGACCGCCCCTTTATGCCGTTCTCTCTCCTCATTGGATAAAGGTTGTAGGATACAAGGAAAGTTTTCTCCTGGGCTTACAGCAGAGCAGAGTGACTGACAGACCCGTGTTTCAGACCAAACACTCTATATAAGTGATTGCTGTCGGAAGATAGAACTATTTAAGACTTATATTAACACAAACATTCCGCTTACTGCTTTAATAACATAAAAAGGACATAGATTGCACGTCAAGCTCTTGATTTCTCGATGCCGACACAATCTATTGGATTCTTCAGTAAAAAGTAAAGGGTTTTGTCGTTGTTTGTTTTTAATTCTATCTTGAATATCAAACTACAGCTGCATAAATGTAAGGGTTGGATTAAAGATGGCCCAATTTGTGACTTCAAGCTCTGTCCATTACATTCCTACTCTGACAGTTGTCTACACTTCTTCCTAAGGGGGGGAAATCCAAATGTTATTCTGCTTTACCTTCCACTGCCTCAGGGTAAAACCAATGTTTCAGTCCAGTATTTTCACAGTTTTCTACAAAGAAGAAGAGAAAAGCACAGCCATGTTTGTAGTGAGAATTCTGTGGAAATACTTGATTTAAAGTTTGGTTTGCCCCCAGGCAAATATGTGTTCATCCCTGGCATGTAAACTGCTGCTGTAAAACGGATAAAGAATATTGCTCTATTTCTCCCCCCCAATAATCACCCTTTTAATAACATACTGTAATATAGTAGAAATTATAGGATATAAAATAGTGTGGCTGATACTTGCTTTACTTTAGTGTCATTGTTATAAATACCACAATATAAATAACAATGAGATGACTTAGAGCAACACATGTGCAGGCAGGCATAGTACCCCAGTGACAGAAAAGTACAGTGTATATAGTCCAGAGTTTACCTTGGGCAAGTCCGGTCATGTCCTCATGCATCGCGTGAACGCGAGAGCATGCACCAGGCAAATTCAATACATGACTGTTTAGGCTGTAATTTTGTCTTGAATGACGTTGTTTCGAGTAAACTCTGGACTATATCCCTTCAGGACACATGGATTGCAACGGACGAGGAGTATGGAGGAATATTACAAGGTTTTGTGTAGTTTTATGGACGTTTTTGTGTTGGGCGCTATTACTCTCATATGAAGTTTTCATTGGACTATGTACCCCCCTCCCGGGTCTCCAGATGCACTTTGAGGAATTAAAAAAACTACTCCGGAGTATTCATCAGCATGAGGGTGAGTCAACAATGTCTGAATTCATTTTTTTGGTGAACTATTCCTTTAATCAAAGCTTGTAGGATAGCTGTTGATTTCATTCAGTTTCGGTATCAACAGTCTATCAGAAAAGAGAGAAATGATTTGATCATCATCAGATGGAAAACAATGTTTTAATGGCATGATAATAACAGAAGTGATTCAGGATGCTATTCCTTTCAAAACAGTATTAAAGGAATTGTTAAATGAAAAGTCTGTTGTACTTGCCTGCACTTCAGAGGGCAGTAAATATATCTTTTTGTACAAATGATTGCAAATTATTTGTTGAAACATTAAATGTTTAAGGTCATTATGCACAATTAATGAGTGACTTTTCATACCAAAATTTAGCCACACAAAATATGTCTCTTCTACGTTTTGGTGTTTTAATGCAAATGCTCAGATTCTAGATTTTTTAGCATGTCAACAATGAAGTTTCTGCCCTAATTGTTCACTTAGACTGCAGCCAAAAATGTACACTGGGTTCAAAAAGTCTAAGGTCACATTTACCAGCGGATTTATCTCAGCACAAAAAATTGTCTTTTCACATTTGTCTCCATGCATGGAAATCTTGAAATCAATCAGTCTTGGTAACATATTTTTCTGTAGATTGAACGATGAATTTGACAGTTCTGTCAGTTTAAAATGGAATCATTCACATAGCAAAGTTAAACTTTTTGGCGACTCTAAATCCATTGTTTGTTCTTGAAATTACATACCTTACTCCCCAAATGTAGCTATTATCTAAAGTTTGAACTTCCGTAATATAATTGCTTCCAAGTCCCTTAAAAGCAGGTGCTTTTTTGATCTGTCTTTTCAATCTAAAGCAGTTTTAGCCCATTTTTGCACTCAGTCAAGGTCAGTTTTGTCTAAAATTCCTTTTCATCTCTTTCTTCTTCTAAAAACAAGACATTGCACCATTCACTGTGTTAAAAAATACAATGTCTTATACAATTTTGAATAAGGATAAGACACCCAAGAAATTGTTCTCTTACATTTACCCATGTATATAAAACAAGCAGCTCTGTGGCTATATTGCATACACTTAACATTAAAAGGTTGTATGTGATTGGTGGCTCAGATACAAAGTTGGTTAAATTGACTAGGACAGAAAAAATAGGCTATTGAGACAAATGTAACATAAATTAAACAATAAGATAAGGAGCTGCAGTGATGGTTATTTTTTCACATTATGTTTTAATATAAAAGAAATCAGTGGGTTAAGAAATTGATTGCTATTCTTTTTTTTTTTTGTTTGGTTGTTTTTTCAAGCAGAGTACAATTATCTGCTGACTATTCGAGTCAATCTCAACCCCTCTGGCAACACAGCAATATGTAATCGGATGAGACTGAAAACATGTCCACCAGCAATAGAAATGATTGAAAATGCACTCTGACTGAACTTATGCAGGACTTGTAACACTGTGTGCTTCCATTTACATCATTCATGTTTCCCTGGCATGCTCAGAATTATTTGCTTTGCAGTCCTACTATGCAGTGAGTTGCACTGATGCTTTTCATGCACTCGTGACCCTGGCATACTGCTCTATACATGAACAAATGATAAATCCAAATCACTATCATGGTACTGATGTGCCAGCATCTATATGACTTGTCATTTTAAGTGTCAGGTGGTAAAACATATGCACCATACTTTGTGTCAGTAACTATTTGAAGGAATAACAAAATGTCTCATGGCTTGTAAGCTTTAAACTGTCCAATGTGTTAAGAATATTACAAAATAGAATATTTTCACAACCTCGTCCAAGGGCCCAAATATTGCACCAGCAGTCAAACAAATGAAGAATTCTTCACTCGCTTTATTGGGAACCATTCCAACTGCATTGTAAAATGTCAAGGTAACTTCTCTGTTCAAAAGCCCTCACTCGATTCACTGAGGTTGAGAACCACTGATTTGACTTGTAATTTTGAGTTTGAGTTTGATTTTATTGAGTTTGAGTTTATTTCGATCAGCACAAAATAAATAGAACCACAAAAGAAAAAAACAGTTACACATCCCTCTAAAAGCAGGGCTGCATGGCTGATCGAAAGGGTCAGGGCTGAAGCTACAAGCTTATAGATGCCCTAACCTTTAAACCATACATGTAAATATACAGTATACATACAGTACCTATGCTTAAACAAACAAGCATACATGCCATCTACACACACATATACACACCTACATGTACAAAATACCAAGCAAAAATAGACATTTAACATTTGTCCCATAAATCATTTTAATTCATATCCGAGTGTGTAGAACAGATAGTTTTTAAGCAGGTCTTAGAATTCCTATATTGGAATGATCTTCAACCACATGAATAATTAGCCTGACTTTAAGAGCAGCCATCCACTGAAACAGCTCTGGTGTCTGAAACCGCTCTGTTGTGGATTGTCTTTCTGTGATAGACAACCTAAGGGCAGCAAGAGCTGCAGCTCAGTCTTTCACCACACATCACTGTCTGTAGTCTCCAACATGGGAATCTTAGACAAAACACTGTGTTTGTTTACAAGTCACCAAGTGTTCCTTCAGTGTTTCTTGGCAAGAACAGACATCCTACTCCATTACTTTCCCATTGGAATGCCTCAAGGATTGGTACTTGGAGCTCTACTTTTCACAATGCACTTCACCTCCTTTGGCCCAATTATCCTATTACATGGCTTCTCATAACATTACTATGCAGACAACACCCAACTGTGCCTCTCATTGGAGCAAGACTAACCTGTGGTCTCTGCAGTGCATTGATGTTGCTCTGTCTCTCTGTCTCATTCACATGGACAGAGGGACGCCTCCTTAAATCAACATGTCTCAGGGTGAACTTCTTGTGATCCCAGCTCATCAGTCTCTCCATCAAAATCTCAATTTATTGTAGTAGCCCATCTGCTCTTTGATCAGCCTAAAAGGTGTTATGTGACCTGGCTACTCATGAGCACCCAAATCAAACTTAAGCCACTAATAATGCTCTTTCTTGGTCACTGTCTTGCATTGCCATCCCTGCACACAAGCCAATCACAGATCAGTCTTTTCTCATCCATGGGTCCCTGATGGTGGAACAAGACTGTATGTAGCATGTCCGCTCCTTTACCATCTTTACATACCTAACAAGCACTTGCTATGCACTTGAAGCACACTCACCTCCCTTGCACCTATTAAATAGGAGCTTTACTTACTTACTCCAGGGTTTCCTATTGCATTGAAGCTTTGGTGATGTTCCTCACTTGCTGGTCGCTGTGGATACAAATGTCAAAATATGAATGTTATGTAAATGTACTATGATAGTTGTTAGAACAACATGAGTTCCACCTACATTAAAGTGTATTTGTAAAGTCCAGTGATCCATCACTCCATCACAACCATTTAATCAACCCACCAGGTTTGGGAAGAGCAACAGCTGAGTTCACAGGTATGACATGGTCATGAAACTTTTGTTACATTTTAGTGTTTACATAATAATGTTAAGTGCTCAGAAACCCAAATGAATAAACTCATATTTCATTGCAGAGCAGATATTAACCCCTTCTTGCAGGGGGGCAGGGAGAGCCGGTCAGCTCGATGGGAGGACTGGGTGGCAGACTGGTCCATGGGAAGGAGAGAGATGGAGCTCCGGTGGATCTGCGGAAACACAGAGAGAGTGCGAGACACCAAGGCCAAACTACGAAGTGCAGCAGAAAATGACAGTTCAAAAATATACTGAGGAGAGGGGAGGGGAGGGGAGGGGAGGGGAGGGGAGGGGAGGGGAGGAGAGGAGAGGAGAGGAGAGGAGAGGAGAGGAGAGGAGAGGGCTCTGTGTAACCAGATGTGTCCCCCAGCAGTCTAAGCCTATAGCAGCGTAGCTATAAAATGGTTCAGAGCTACCTGAACCAGCCCTAACTAAAAGCCCTGTCATAAAGGAAGGTCTTAAGTCTAGATTTAAATGTAGTTAGAGTGTCTGCCTCTTTGACCCATGGAGAGAGCTGGTTCCACAGTAAAGGAGCCCGGTAACTGAAGGCTCTACCTCCCAGTCTGTTTTTAGAGATACTGGGAGTCACTAACAGACCTGCGTTCTGGGAGCGGAGTGGTCTGGTAGGACAGTAGGGAATGATTAGTTCTTTCAGATAGGTTGGAGCTTTATCATTAAGAGCCTTATAAGTCAGCAGAAGGATTTTGAAGTCTATTCTAAATCCCACAGGAAGCCAGTGGAGAGAAGCTAAGGTGGGAGAGATGTGCTCTCTCTTCCTAACTCCTGTCAAAACCCTTGCTGCGGCATTCTGGACCAGCTGGAGACTCTTCAGAGAGTTTTTCGGACATCCTGACAGGAGAGAGTTGCAGTAGTCTAGCCTAGAAGTGATAAATGCATGTACTAGTTTCTCAGCATCACTCTGGGAGAGGATATTCCTAATCTTAGTGATACTGCGCAGATGGAAGAAGGCGGTCCTAGTCACGTGTTTTATGTGGGAGCTAAAGGAAAGGTCCTGGTCAAAAATGACTCCAAGGTTCCTCGCGGTTGTACTCGGGGTTAGGGTGATGCCATCTAGAGTAGCGATCTGATTAGAGAAAGTGTCCCTGAGATGTTTAGGTCCAAACACAATGACCTCAGTTTTATCTGAATTCAATAGCAAGAAGTTAGAGGACATCCAGGATCTAATGTCTTTCAGACAGTCTTGCAGATTGATGAGGCGGCTTCTGTCATCTGGCTCCATGGACAAGTAGAGTTGCGTATCATCAGCATAACAGTGAAAATTGATTGAGTGCTTCCGGATGATGCCACCTAATGGGAGCATGTAAAGAATGAAGAGGATTGGCCCTAAGACTGAACCCTGCGGTACACCATACGTAACTCTGCTGTACTCTGAGTGGTCGTTATTAACATTAACAAATTGAAACCTGTCAGATAAGTATGACTTAAACCATTTTAGGGCAGGTCCTTTAATCCCTATTTCATGATCTAGTCTCTGCAGCAGGATGCAGTGGTCGATGGTGTCGAATGCAGCACTGAGGTCCAAAAGTACAAGAACAGAGACGAGACCTCTGTCTGAAGCTATAAGAAGATCATTAGAGACTTTGACAAGTGCTGTTTCAGTGCTATGGTGTTCTCTGAATCCAGATTGGAAAGCTTCAAAGAGCTCGTTGCTGTGCAGATGTTCATGTAGCTGCTCCAGGACAATCTTCTCAAGGATCTTAGAGATGTAAGGAAGGTTGGATATAGGCCGATAGTTGGCTAGGACATCTGGGTCAAGAGAAGGTTTTTTAAGTAAAGGGTTAATGACAGCCACCTTGAAGGCCTGTGGCACGTAGCCTGTGGCTAAGGAAAGATTGATTTGGTTCAGAAAAGAAATGTTAATTAAGGGGAAGACATCCTTAAGTAGTCAGCTGTTGCAGTATGTTATGTTTATTTATTTGATATGGACATCACAAATACATTAAGACTGTTCCAGTGGACAGACCAGATGCTTTGCTTGAGTGTGTTTAGCACAAGTGCTAATTTTCAACACCAGTCCATAGGCGGCTAATCTAAAAATACAGAACATATTATCAACAGTATGAGATAAAACCAAGTGCATGACACTACATCATGACAGTAACATACTAAAAAATACAGAGCACAAGATCAACGAGAGGAGATTAAGTAAACAGAATCATGATCGTAACAGTAAAAATAGTAACAATAAAAAAGTCCATATTTATACATGTGAGCATTGTTGTTTTGCTTTTAACCATGCTTTTAGTCCTCTGTTAAACGAGTTTGTGTCAGTCTCCAGTTTCAGGTGAGTGGGTAAAGTGTTCCATAGGTTAACCCCTTTTATTGAAAAGGCAGACTGTCCAAATGATGTTGTACACTTGGGAACAATGCAGTCGCCATTGTGGGAGGCTCGTGTGTTCACTCGGCTTGAGCTACAGCGTCTTTTTATCAGTGCAGAAAACAGGGATGATACACAATTATGAAGACATTTAAAAACGAGTCTGATATTACAGTAAATTATAAAGTTTTCAAATGCAAGAAGGTTGTGTTTTCTCAGGATGCCGCAGTGGTGCCATCTCATTGGTTTTTGATCCATAATTTTTATTGCTTGCTTATATATTGCTATTATGGGTTTCAAAGTGACTTGAGAGGCTTGAGACCATGAGTAGACAGTAATGCATAGTGAAGTGCTGCTGTGACAGCACGTGAAACACCTGAATGAGTGGATACTGAATGGCAGCACGTGCATTATTTTTTGTCTCGGTGCGGTAAGATTTACAGGTAATTTAAACTCTATTCTGTGCTTTATGGAGCTTAAGATTTTATTTTGTTGCCAGTGGAGCTTGTGAAAGTCTTCCACCTTAACTGACCGCGTGCTTGTCTGCGTTTCCCCTTGATTCTTTGATCGCTCCAAAGACTTACTTACTCTTCTCTCCATTTTGCTCCTTTTAATTATTTTACACAGTAGAAAGCTGAGCTGCTTTGATGCCAGAAGATGTCTTCCTTTCTCTCCCTTTTCATGAATACTCTAGTGATTCCCATCTTCACTGACTCTCACTCTGCTCTCTATCTCTCTCTATTAGTTGCTCCCGTAATCTGCCCTGCAGTGGTGTTACAAGTCCCACTAAAGCCAATTAAAGGAGCCAGAAACAAATTTATAATTTGGCAAAATGGCCCTTAAATTGAAATTGTTAAAAGATATATATGATTCTAAATCCTGCAGATGAGTTCATGCTCCTCTCCTTCTCCTCAGGGGAACAGAGAAGAGCATATGCCCACTCATGCCCACATGGAAGTGCAGTCCTATCAGCATGCATGCACACACATAGACAGAAATGGAAGTCATTCGGGCACACAGACATTAGTTAACACACAGAGCCAGACAAGGTCACATGACAGATATGTGTGCTGTAACTTTTAAACCCCATGTCTAATGAATTATTAAACCAAAACATAATACTGCTCTGCTCACATTGCAAAACAGCCAAAGGCTTTTATACTGCAATAACACAAGTGTACCATAGCCTCCTATTGCCTTCTTGTTTTTTTGGGGGGTGGGTTTGTTTGTGTGTGTGTGTGTGTGTGTGTGTGTGTGTGTGTGTGTGTGTGTGTGTGTGTGTGTGTGTGTGTGTGTGCAGTATATATAGTCCTCTTTTTATTTTACTCTTTGCTACTTTATCTCTGGCCAGTTTCTTGCCGATTTTATTGTTATCATAGTGGCTACTGTATCTCTGTCTTCTCTAACACGTTCACAACAGTGCTGAAGATGCAGAAGATGAAAAATTGATTGGCATTACCATTTAATCAATAGACGGACATGAAAATGTGATGCGGCTTCTCCCGGGGCGCTGTTGATGGAGAGGAGCTAGATATTTTTGGCGTGGAGGGAAACGCCTCAGAGACCTCGAAGATACAGGTCAACACACACATAAAGGCCAAGTGTATGTGTGTGTGTGTGTGCATCAATGTGTGTGTGTGTGTGTATATTTCTTCTGGGAGTCAAAAAGTGGAGTTATCAGGCTTGGATGATTGGCAGACAGGGGAGAGGGGAGGGTT
Organism: Trachurus japonicus; assembly: GCF_045865225.1. NCBI lineage: Eukaryota > Metazoa > Chordata > Actinopteri > Carangiformes > Carangidae > Trachurus > Trachurus japonicus. The sequence goes on from NC_140910.1 coordinate 10,219,480, forward strand.
TCATTGTATTTGCTTCGGATTAAAGACGAATGTGAGAGGGAGAGCTCCCATGAGACTGTGTGCGTGTGTGTGTGTGTGTGCGTGTGTGTCCCTACAGTCTCTGTTGCTGTCACATCTGATCTCAGCCCATCAAACCAACTGAAAGCTGAGTTGACAGACCTGTTTAATAAACACACACATATACGTATCAGGGAGAAAACTTTAAACAGACAATAAGATTCTCTGACTCAACTGCACCATTACATCATCTGTCCTTATTTCTGTAAAAATGCAGCTTGGTACACACACAATGATTGTAGTGGTTTATTGGTGTCTGTTATACATTTACTCGTTTTCAGATCATACTGTATAATCAAAAACCAAGGACAGATATGTACTGTAGATATCCACAGAAAAAATATGTCAGAGGTAAACAAAATCCCACCATGCTTAAAGTTTGTTTGTTCATCATTGATGTGCATTTCTTCGTCATGAAGTATAAAGTTGGTTGTAACTTGGTTATCACATGAATGAAGCTCTCAAATAGTGTGTTTCTGTTCAGCTTCTCTGTTTGTCTTGTCTTGTTTTCTGGCTCTGAACACATTTCAAAGGCTTTTCTTTTTTGAATAATATTAAATTTTCTTTGATTTGATGTCAATCACAGTCTGTACACACCCACACACTCTTACTGGAGAGGTGTAGACAGATAAGAAGTGGAGACACCTGTGCGTGTGCGTGTGTGTGTGGCTGTAGATATTCTTTGATATTAGATCCTTTAGTGTTTGCAGCTCTAATTTGACCCATGTTAAAATTCCATAAAAGTACTGAAAAATACAAAAGCTTAAACTTTTCTTAGCAGGTAAAATGTTTTACCTGCTAACAAAAGTATTATTTTCCATAATTATAATATATTAATATTGCAATTGATAATATATGTACTTTAATAATAATATATGTACTTAGTGTACAGAGAGTTTGTAGTTCAAGATAAACATAACTGATGTATTTTATTGCTTATGATGAACAAAACAGAGAAATGTATAATCAATAATAATATATAATAACGATAAACAAAAATTATTCATTTTAACTTGTTTGTATTTTTTATTACAATCAATTTAATTAATTATTATGGAATCTTTTGTCTCGTGCCTTGTACCAATTCCATACATAACTGGAACAGTAACAGCAGTATTTTGTTAAGAAAAAATTGGAGCATAAAAATTTGTCATTGAAAACAAAAGCTGATCTGAAAAAGTGAAAAAACAGTGTTGAAATAAAACTACAGTCTCAAAATATTAAAATTTAATTTTGATGTTTCAAACAGAGTAAACAAAGTGAAAGGTCAGTGGCAGCAGATCAGATCTGACCATTACCTCATTTGATCTGACATAGAGAATGAGAGAATGTAATGAAGTCAGACTAATCAGCAGTAAAATTACAGACTAAATATTTTTGAACACTCACATTGTACTTACCTTTTCTGCTGCAGCACATTTCATGATAGCATGGCTTAAGTTGTAAATTAGTTGTGTTAGCATTGACAAGTGTTATTGCCAAGCATTATGTAGAGCAAATGATCCACCAGGGACACATGAATGATTTTGTTGTCTGTGTTCTCGTCACTTCAAATCTGGGACAGTCTCTGAAAAACCTGCTGTATTCCTCACTTCCTTTTTACAATGCATACTTCAATTGACTTTGTGTCGTTCTTTGAGTTAGCAGAAGCACCATATGTTTCCTGGAGCACAAAGAGCATTTGATTCCTTTAATGGCCCTCCTCTCCACTCTTTCTCTGATGTGTTTTCCTCTTCAGTCTTTCTTCTTGTCCTCTTCTTTTTGTTTCATTTCTCATGACCTGTCCTTTCCCTTTTACCTCATCTAATTTCCCCCTCCATCCATCTGTGTTTCTTTCTGTTTCCATTCATAAGCCTCTGTTTTTCTGATCTCCTCCTCTTCCATTGTGTTCACCACCTCTTCACCTTCCTCTAGCTACTTACCCCCATCAATTTTCTATGACTTTTTTTTTTCTTTGTACTTCTCAACCCTCCTCTGTCTTCCTTCTTGTCAGGTCAGGTGATTCATGACCTCTGTGTATTACAGAAACCCTCCTTTACTCATTATAGTGGCGGCAGATACAGTGTGAAATGAATATTCATCCTACGCTCCTACTATAGCTTGCCACCCCTGTCCAGCTTTTATTATACTTTTCTCTTCTGTTCCTGTCAGACGCCTGCATGAAAAACAAGCATAGTTGTTGAATGCTGAAACATGAGGACATTTAAGGATTCGATGTAGGTTGATTTATTCTGGAAGACTTGCTATTGTTGTGCTGACACACACATCCAAACCCCCTGTGAGACAAGCTTTTATACAAACACAGCAATATGGAACCACTTGGCCTGGAATCTGTGCGGTGAGAATCAAGGTTGACTGACTTACTGAAGGGCACGCCGGTAATTCACTACCTGGTTTAAAACTATGTACATGCAGTTTCCACAAAGTACAGGCACAACACACCAGAGAAATACAATTTGCACATTGCAAATGTCATCCTGTGTGTGTGTGTGAGTGTTCCAGCCAAAAGGTCAAATTTAAATTTTACAAGAGAAAACATACCAACATTCCCATGAAAACATTGTATCATTGTCTCGGTTCTACTCCGGGCTTGTATTTGATGCAAACAGCTTCATACGGTGTATTTGTAGAGTTTTGATACTGAAAACTTAAGCAATTAGAAAATTGATAATTCAGTTTTTGTTTTTCTTGCAGTACAGAAGAATTCATTAATCATACCTTTCTCAAGGCTGTCCTGTCTAAACATAGAAATATTTTCTGTAAAAGAAGCAATTAGAACCCATAGGTTTTTTTGTTTGTTTGTTTGTTTTCCCCCATTTTATTCCTGGGTGACTTGTTGCAGCTGTAGTGATTATAGAAGGAACAGATGGAAGAGGTCAACAGAGTCTCCAGTAGTGTAAGCAGAGGTGCAGGGATGGAGCTACAAAACACTGTTAGTTTTAACCCATGACTGTTTGACAACCTAACTGCATGTATATTGGTGTAACCATGGCGACGGAGGTCCTCTACATTCTTTCTTCTTTTCCTTATGCCCTGTACACACTGTGCGATTTTGGCCGTCGCAGACGAAAGACGGCCGATCGTAGGAGAATCGTGGTGAAATCTTTGGTCGTAGCTCTAAATCGGCCGTCTTACGTCGCACAGTGAGACAGGTTCTACGACGGCCGTTGTCAGCGTCTTGCGACCAAAGACGACCTGCGATTAAATTCTGACAGTGTCAGAAAACTGCTACGAGCTAATAATCTACTAATCAGCTGATGGACGTCTATCAGTGGCGCAGGTGACAGGGACGAGCACTGATTTTCGAGTAAATAGTCATTAAATTAAAAAATGAATAGTTTATCTTGTCATGACTGGAGAGGTGTATATTCCTTTTTACTGTCGCAGAAAGAGGAGGAACATGGACAGACTCATACAGCCATCAGAAAAGTTGTGTGTGAAACTCTGTCCAAAAAAACAAAAAACCCATGTGAGGACTATGATGAGAAGCGGTCGCCTACTGGAGAATACTGACGTGTTTACGGCGGGAGAGGTGACTTCGTCCTCGTTTAGATGTGCTCTCATTACGTGACGGTACTGCTGTGATGTTCTCTGGTACCAATACAGGCCGTGATTTCATTTTTAAATAATGGACAACTGGTGGTAGCTACTGCTCCACTGGTGCCGGTGACTTGTGTCTGTGTGTGAAGAGGGAGAGAGGGAGGGAGATGGGAGAGAGGGAGAGAGGGAGAGAGGGAGGAAGGGGGGGGGGAAGCGGGCGACCTGCGATTCAGTAGAACGATCATCGTACAGTCTGCACACGTCAAACTTGACGTCGTAGCAAAGATTGTAAATTCCACGTCGCATAGTGTGTCATGCAACAGTCTTATAAGACTGCTAAAATCGCACAGTGTGTAGAGGGCATTAAAGGTGCATTCACACCGGACCTTTTACTTTTTTCGAGGCTGTCGCTCGTATCACCCCTTTGTTATCGCGACATCGCTCAGCTGCAATGGCTCGACAGTTTGGCACAATACAACAGACTCAGATGACACAAGAACTCCACAGCCATGTCTCTTTGTATACACCGGCACCACCGGGATTACAGCAGCCAATCAGCGTTGAGCGCCAAGCGACTGATGACCAGCGAAATGACATTGACTTGGGATTACTCTGTCGCTGTCGCTCAGAGCCTCAACGTTTTTTCACCTGAGCGAATATTCGCTCAATCGCCTGTTTGCATTGACTTAAAGGGATAGTCCACCCAAAATTCAAATTTCACTCATTATCTACTCACCCTCATGTGGACTAAGGGCTGGGAGAAGTTTAAGAGTCCTCCGTGCCTTCTCTGAGTTACAGCGGGGCTCCGTGCAGCACTGCATGTCCATATGACGGTAGCGAACGGAGCTCACTTTTCTACACCAGAAAACATCCAAATACCTCCATGCTGCTCGTCTGTAATGTCCCTCTTGTATTGAAGCCCCAACATGAGAAATTGTTCCAAAAAAAATTAAATAAATGTATATTTCAAGCTTGTTTGTAGTGGAAGCTCCTCTTCCTGGTCCGTCCAAATCTTGCGCGATTACTGACGCCGGCGCAAATTTTGGGTGAACTATCCCTTTAATATGCAAACTCGTCGCCAGTGGAAAAAAAAAAAAAAAGGCCCGGTGTGAACGCACCTTAACTATTTGGAAGTTTTCTCTGCCACAGAAAGAGGTGATCCTGCTGGGAGCAAGTGGTGGTGAAGAGCTTTGTTATGTTAGATAAGAGGTTGTCTACGCCCTTTGAGCAGTGCCTGGCCTTCTGGACAGACTGGAAGCTACAGTGAGTCCCTATCAGAAAGAGACTAACGTCAGTAAAAGCAAAGACATGAAAAACTAATTGTTGCCACTGGAGACAGATGAGTGAAGGAGCTAAGTTTCTTATGGACTGTTAATTGAACAGCTAATTTCACTGACGAAGAGATCCTTTAGCCAAGTAGTTTCTGTGTTGAAACCAAACCACGACCATCCCAGAACCTTTACCATTGTTACCATGACAACAGAGGCCAGTATGCCTGATGCTGTTAGACACCATGGGTCAATACACTACACAAGCAACCTGCTTTTTTGAGGTTGAAGGTCTTGCTGCTGCACTGCCTTGAGTTGTCAATAGAGCTTGAAATTGACTGTTTGGGTCAAAAAAAAGTCAAGTGTTGTGAATCTCAATGGGAAAAACTGATTATCTTGACATTGACATATCTGTGGTTAGTCAATGTGGACTAACACAAAACTAACTGTTAACATGTTCTGTTTCAACATTAAAACTTATTCTCTACACATGCTGGGACTGAAAAACAGCCCTGGACTTTGATTTGGCCCAGCCCAGTGAGATTCTGTTGTCACACACACACACACACACACACACACACACCTACACACCTGCCTCTTTGCTGTCTTTCTGCTCTAAAGCTGCTTGTCTGTTACTCTGAGCTAACAGATGTTGATGGATCTGTAGGGGCTCCTACTTTTGAGTTCTCAACGGGCCGGTCTGACCAGCCCAACATCCCCATGGTACAGTAATTAAAACCAGACCTCTATAAGGCTTGTTCATAAGCATTACTAAATGATCACGAGAGGCTTTTGGTCAACAGGTAGATCACAGATAAACACAGCTGTCAGGTATTTTATATATTAAAAAAAAGAAAGGCGACTGTGTAGCCTATCGGCCCATGGCCACCCTACCAGCCGTTAAGTAGCGTGAAATGCTCCCACACATTAGAAGATTTCAGTCCAAACATTTTCTCCGCCTTGGTAAATGTTTTAAAATACCAGCTCTCCACTCTTCTTCTATGGTGTTTTACGGCAGTTTGCATCCATCAAGTTGCATTAGCCTACTGGCTCCGCTCAACAGGAAGTTAATAGCTGCGCCACATAATGAGTGACATATCAATCATGCAACACAACGAATCGATAATGAAATTTGTTGTCAACGCTTTTAATAATCTATTTTTATCGATTTTATCGATTTGTTGTTTCAGCCCTAATTTTCTGCTTAGCTTACATAATCACAGAGCCACTCCTGTTCTTTAATACAAACATCATAAAATTTCACATAATTGTCAGTTTAAACCCTGTTATGACTAAAACCCTATGTTTTATGTCTCAGTTTATTCTAAATTGCATTGCGTTAAACAATTAAAAGTTGAATGTGTCTTTGATCAAGCTTTTCTTAAATGTGCGTTTCTACGCAACTCCTTTTTGAATGAAGGGAACCTATATTTTTACCAGTTGATGCTGCGTTCACATGGAGTCCGGCAGGCGGCAAACCAGATGACATTTTAGTGGAGGAGAGAACAATGGTAAAACTTGGGGGAGGCCGGTTAAGAATACTGTCGACTGTCGAAACGGCAATGCCGTCCGGAGTTAAAATATTTAAACTTTTGCCATGACGTGACGTGGTTGCCAGGCAACGAGTGGAACATGGCTGATATTTACAACGGTATATTATATTGACATATTGTTGCTGTTTTCGTTTTTTTCATGCAAACAGATAAGGGACACACAAACTGCCTTTCTCCTAACGAATGAGTATGAATATGTCAACATTGCCATAGCAACATAGTGACACGTGTGTATTGTTTTGCCGTCGGACCGTTTGTTTTGTTTTTACCGTTCCGTGAACGCAGTATTAGGTTTGTTAGAATGAATAACTTGTCAGTCTGCTCCCTACAACTATTGTGGATGCAAATACCCTCACTCAATAGACGCTGTATTCTGTATCACTAATGATGTAAGAAGACATGTAACAAGTGTATTCCCTGTGAATATAGCCTATGTGTTTTTGTGTTTTAGCTTTTATAGATGAATTGTAATTCAGATAATAGAATGGAACAAATCAAACAAAGGTTCGACAGGGTTATTGGATAGGTTGTCCTCTTCACTAATCTTTCTTATCTATAAAGCTTTATGTTTTGCACCTGCTCTTTAGATGGGAATTTCAAGCACCAAACCTGATCCTTGGAAAGTGCTTGAGGTTTTGTTGAGGCTTTCTCTGTAATGAGCGTGGCTGAGTGCCGCCATTTGCAGTATCAATCTTCCAGAGTACATATGTCACGCAGTGCCATACAGAGACAGCAGGCACGGGGGCGAGCCTATATGGTCGCCAAAGAGCGAATTAATTAGCACGGTGTCTGAGGATTCTCATTCACCGCTCCCCAATATGTCACACATGATGATCTAACACAGCCTAGAGCAGATAAAAAGCACACGCTGCAGCAAAGTCACTCTCCAACACATCCTGAAATCGTCCTCTAGAACGAGCTGAGCATGAATGAAGAAGATAACTCTCCTTTCCAAATTGTTCTTATTTTTGCCTTCTAGAAATGTAGTTTTATAATATGCAAAAGCTTAACATAGATCTGTCTCACATCTTTTCAGTTTCTGCTACAAAGTGTTTTTGTTCCATTATGATAATTAGAAAAAGGTAGTGACTATCATATCTGATGGCTGCCTGACAGGTTAAATGTTTTCAGATCAGTGTGTATTTCTACTTCACTGCTGTCACATTCAGTTATGGGTAGCGTAGGTTCAACCCTGTGTTTATCCAATTAAAGCTTAGCCAGTTAGGTATGTTCATAATTGGTTGTCTATGGGAGAGAAACTCTTTCTTTGATTTAGTTCCATGTCAGTGCAATCAAAAACTTGCGCACACATGCAGTGTAGAGGAGAGGAGAACTGCCGATGGGACCATCTGTTATTAAAACTCAGGCTCGTTGAAGCAGAGGAAAGATGTCTTCCAAAAACCAGCTCATTGCATGCCCTGTGTCTGTAAATATTCCTGCTAGTGTTAGCCATGGGCACTGACTGTAAATGTATTTTGCATGGACAGCAGGGTGTGTGAGGGCTTTTTATATAAATGAAGTAAAATACAGAGGTTTTGCAGTCATGTCAGAAATCACCTATAGCAACCAAGTTTGGGAAAACATGAATTGCAGAGAAGAATAGCCTGAACAGAATAATGAGGGTTAAAATACCCTAAAAGGCCAGATTTATGCAAGTGATTAGTGCCATTTATATTAATAATATATTTTTTGCTGTAGATAAGGTAAGTGAAAATACATAACATCTGTTTCCTTGGCCGACATGTAACACTAAGAAAAACGTTTGTCAGCTAATGCAGAACTAGCCAGACCTATCTCAGTAAGTCCTGTCATACGTGTCTATTGGGACCCTTTGTGACATTACTGTTGGACTACTTCTGTTAATGATGTTGTATAAAGAGTGGTTCATGCCGGGTGGCAAGTCCAAGTTGTGAAGAAAAGGTGAATGGATGGAAGTGTTGTTCCCAAAACTATTTCATAATATTAACCATCTATTTTTTATTCTTTAAGTATATTTTGAGGCTTTTCAGGCCTTTGATGGATAGGACAGTAGAGAGACAGGAAATGGGGAGACAGAGAGAGGGGGGATGACATGCAGCAAAGGGCCACCGGTGGAATCAAACCGGGGGCCGTTGCGGCGAGTACGATAGCCTCTGTATATGGGGCGCCTGCTCTTGCTCTACTGAGCTGCACAACGCCCCTCTGTTTCACATCTTACCATGATGAGGAAGGTCTTCTAATCTTAATAAACCCAAAAGGTGGTTAGGTTTTTCTGCCTTAACCTAACCACCTGATTCCAACATTTACTGTCCTTTTAGTTCTGTTTTGTTTCCCATCATCTCTCAGAGAAATATCAAGCTCTTTTGCTGGTTATGTTCATCAGCTAAAGTTATGTTGTCTGCGTTTGAAAACACCTGTCTACTGCCACTGAAAAGAAGCAGTGAGAGTAAGAAAAAAAACCATAAAAGTTTCCAATAGGTCGAGAGATGCTGAAACTCTTTCTTTGTGGGTTCATCTCTATGAGCACCGTCTGTCGCATTGCTCCTAGCCATTTGACCTATTGATCTAAGAATATCAGTGAGTGCAGCTTCAACTGTGTTGTTGGGCTTGTGTTAACAATGGTTCAAGTTTAAGTCAAATTTGTTAAGCAGACTTAAAATAGGGAAATCCCATTTTAATAGAGTTCAGCCCACAATCATTCAGTATTGTGGGTCAGATCTGTTTGGATCTGTCTGGATCTGTTTGCATTACTGTGTGCCGTTGGTTCTTTCTAGTGTTGATGTTTTGAAGCTCATTTTCACTCAAGTTAAGGGCAGTTGTGTGATTTTTTTCCCTTAATTGCTACTGTTCACAGTTTCAAGGCACACTTTTCTGAAACTACAACAGAATGTGCCCTTGCTACTTTTCTCTCACAAATGTAATTACCCATTTTGCTACAAACATGCATGAACTTTGAACAGTGATGGCTGAAAAAAGCCATATTCTGGCAAAGTAGTCTAGCTTGTGCTCGGCCTAGAGGCAGCAGACGGCTCATTGTCATAAGAGCAGCATTGCCGCCAGCTGAACCCCAGTTCAACTCCAGCACACAGCTTCTTTTTTTTTAATTCCCTCTACTCTGGGGCCCTGAGTTGACTTCTTCCCTGCTGCGATCACTATCTCAACAAATTGAGTTTTTTTGTGTGAAAAAAAAAAAAAATTAAGGATGACTTCTGGTGTGGGCTGCTACAGCAGATGATAATGGGAGAGTTTCTGGGACCATAATATTTTCTCGTCCTCTAGTAATAACATTAGAATTACATGTGCAAGTGTTTAAAGAAGCAGCACATTCTTCTCAAAGAGTCTTGGATGTGAAAGAGATAACATACAATTGCTGAGTATTTGGGGCTGTGGCCAACAGTCTGAAACCAGAGACTATTCTGCCACTTCAGCGTTACCGGTATGTATCGTATTTGTTTCAAAAGACACTGCTCATTCATAGTGAATATGTGCCAGAGTTGTCACAGTTATTTAATGATATTTAATGTTAAAAAATGTCCTCTCCAAGAGCATCACAATCATGATAATTGATTGAAAAAATAAATTGATAAATCATTGTCTTTAAGCACATTTGGGTTCAGTTTGGTGCCTTTTTCCACTAGTTACCACTATGGGATAAATCGTGGATGTGTCAGATATTTTGAGGATTAGATTGAAAGCTCACACAGGTTCAAGATTATAATTGAGTCTCTGAGTTTTTTAAAGTGGACTTGGCAAGCAAGAAAGAAAGAAAGACAGAAATAAAGAAAGCTGCTGCTGCCTATTTGGGGCACATTCATGCATTTCATCTTCCATAGGACATTGTGTTAGCAGCATGTGACCTGTTCAGGAAATGCTTTGCAATGTTTGAACAATATTACAGAGATATATCCATCTCACATGTACATGTAGATGTAGACACACATCTACATTTCTAGAGTACCTACTGTAATAGGAACATTCTCAAGTTGAGTTTCCTGTTGTTTGTCTGCAAGATTGCCTGCAGCCTGAAGATAGAACCGAGAGGAGGTACTCTCATAATTTACTCTCAGATAATTAGATGTATTCTCAGAGCACTTGAATTACAAAATACTGGAAGGTGATTATGGAATTTTTTACCAGTGACCGCAAACAATTTCCGCCTACCTTAGCTACAAGAAATGTCTCATAAGCTATTGGATGGATTGTCATAGCAAGTGCAGATCTCCATGTCTACCTCAAGATGTATTGTAATAACTCATAACGTCAATACTGTAATATTGTCACTATTTGAATAATGGTAGGCTGATGCCAAAGAAAAGCTGGGCCTAAATACAGTTTCACAGAGCCTCTAACCTCAACTTGCTTTATCAGTGTATTTGAAATGGGGCAAATGGCCTCAACCATACCAAAATGTAATAACAAATATGCTCTGCTGTGCAGTGGATTAGGATATGTAGATTAAACAATGTGACCTTCAAGGGGATCCATTATCACACACATATATGAAGATAGAAGTTTTATAATATACATGAAATACCAATAGTATTAAATGTCAGTATACTGTGTGTGATTTTTCACATTCTGGGAAACTGGCATCAAAACCTTAGACTCTACAGTCATCATATCAAATATCAACTGGCTTTGTAATGGAAGTATATTCAAGTATGTTACATATTTTAGACACATGTCCATATATAGAGTTGTTCCAGTTCCGAACAGGTTTATAATTATTTTAGATGTAGCCTACTGTATTTAATACATGGAAATTCAATATTGAATTTTGGTATAACTTCAGTCAGTATCAGCACAGTGGGTGTTTACCCATATGAACATTTGTTGGGGCCCCACTTAATGCATGTGCAGTTGTGCACTGTAATGTTTGTTTATTCACTTGACCAAAGCTTCAAAAGAGAAAGTGAATGCCACCCCTACTGTACTTTACCGTGCTGCATCTATTCATGTGCTGTCGTTACATAACTTAACTACATAGTTTATGGTTTATTCATGAGGCCTATTTTGGCCCAGAGAACTGGGCGTCCTGAATCAGAGCAGAATCTCTCCATCTCTCCACAGGCCTCAGGGGAAAACAGGCAGGCAGGCAAATGAGATCGCAGCCTCGGACAGAATTACCACTTCACTGAGAGAGAAAGAGAAAATGATGTCCGTCACCTGCTCTGCCTCTTCCATCCATCCCATCTGACCATCATCATTTCATTTTCTCGCCTGCTTCATCTGCGTACAAGCGCCTGTGGGGATGTGTCTGTGTGTGTAGATGTAAGCGCTGCATGCTCTGAAGGTAGCGCTGCCACTCTGGAAGTCTACGTGCATGCATTTATATAGACTGGCACTGCAAATGATGCTACCGATCCGGATAGGACAGGAGTTGGCTGTGAGGCTGTGTCAGTTGTGCGTCACAGAGAATATACTATAGCTTCTGTGTGTGTGTGTGTGTGTGTGTGAGAGAGAGAAAGAGAGGGAGAGAAACTAAGGTAGATAGCATGTCACACCAGAGCCCTCTGCTGTTTGAAGCACCAACCATTCAACATGTCCTCTCATCTTGTTCTCAAGGTTTGTTCTCAGCTCCACAGTAAGTCCTTCAATCACAGTTTCACTTTCAGAATTTGCCTTTGTTGCGGTGGTTATCCAAAGTCTACTTTCAAAATTCAATTTTTGAATATCTCAGTGAGGATTATATCTGTTACACTTGGAAAGTCCTTCACTTGTCTTATTCCATTTCACTCTCACATATGCTACAAAACACTAATATGAACAGATACATATCTTCATGGTTTATCATTCTGTAGTCTCTTTATATAATGAGCTGAAACAGTGAACAAGAAAGTAATACAAAAAAAATAGAGTGAGCATCCAGTCCTTTGCCACTGCAGATTTTATCTTTCTTGTTGACATTTTCAGTCTCCTTTTCCACCTTCGCACATGTCCTTTACAACTTCCAATCAGACATGGTCATGCACAAGTAAACTAAGAAAATTAAGATTAAGGTAGGTATATTTAAACATATACAATTTATTTGAGTCCTTACTGAAATTGACATTAAATATGTAAAGTAATTTACCTTTCTTTTTTATCCAACTGAGGCAGCAAAAGTGCTTGAACAATTAGGGCATGTTTTTCTTCTTTTAATAATAATAATAATGATAATAATAATTATCATTATTAATATCCTTTATGCTTGCCATTACATTCCAGACCCCTGGTCCCAGTCTATAATCCAATTTTTATACCATCGATATTTTCCAATTCAAATTTATCAGAAGGATCAAATACTTACATTCTTACCCGCATGCTTATGTAAAGCCACACACTGCTGGTAATTTCTATCAACTGCTATAATTGGTCTGATGTCCTCAGTTCTTCAATTTTAGTGTAAACAGGTTTTCACAGCTGGCATTCTGCACAATTTTTCCATCTGCTCCAGTTTGTGTTTACACAATCTCACAAACAAACCACGAGCTACAGTCACCAAGTCTCGGTGAGTCTGTGACAGACTCATTGGTGATGTCATCCTGTATCATCAGTGCTACAAGCCTGATGACTGCCAGCAGGTCATTCTGCACTTTACTGAAACTCATATATGTACTGTATTTGGTATCACCAATTTATTTTAAGACTAATGACAACCAGGGAGATAGTGACTTCAGTTCCACAGTTTTCCATTCAGTGGACTCAGACACACCCTTATTGGTCTTTCTATTTCTTCACACTCCAGTAATTCTTAAGTGAGTTATACACTTCAAGTTGGAGAGGAGACTATGTGACTCAGATGTGTCACATTAGCTTTAGTCATTTATTCCAGCACATTAAACAGTTACCCAAAATTAAGGCTGTTAAGTTCAGCTTTTGATGTTGTGGATCACCATGGGCTCTTTCAAATCAACTCATTGTAAAGTCTGTTGTTAATGTCAGTGAATACTCAGTTGTGAATTGCTGCCAGTGCCTTTGGAACTTCAAATGCATCTCAATTATGACTTTTAGCCATCCATCCATATATCCATTCTCTTTTCATCTGTGGTTGGGTCACAGTGGCAGCAGGCTAAGCTCAGTATTTCAGAACTCCGGCTCCTCCTGATGATTCCAAGGTGTTCCCAGGCTAGATTATATAATTGTATCCCTACAGGGAGGCATGGGTCTACTGCGGTGTCTTTTCCCTGTTCTGTGTGTTTGAAGAAACTCCAGAGGAACAAGACATCCTAATCAAATGCCCGAAAAGGTGATTTTTTTTACCACATTCTGTGACCCATATGGGATTCCCCATGAAAATATGGTCAGATACTAATGTCTGACACTGAACCCCTGTTAGTTGTGTTTGAGGTACTGCTTTTGAGTGGCTGAGATCTTAAGTGAGTGACAGAACTTTATGGGTCTGGGTTAGGGTTAATAGCTGTGGTGTCAGTTCTTGGCTATTGGCTAGTTCTTGGTATATGCAGTGGATTGGACTGTCAAAATTGTAGCATTTTTTCACTGGTATACTGATGATACTCCATAAATTCTGCAGACCTCAACTCTTTGGCATCCTTTCTTATTTCTTATGTTAGATGAAGTGATGGTCTCTGAGTTGAAAGCACATGAGGGATTCAGTTTTTTGATTGGGATTTGTGATTCCTCATTTCCACTTAAATTTTTCTTGTCATTATTGTAACATGACAGCCTGCCATCCCTCAATTCAGGGCAGGCACATTTTTAGGATTAGTTGTGTTTTCTTATTTTCATTCCAGGTTACCAAAACCTTAATTAATACCTTTATTTATAACCAGTTGGATTTTTTCTGTTCCTCATTCAGTGGTATGCCACAAAACCCAGCATCCAGCTGCACCATTCAACAGCCCCAGCAAAAAAAAAAAAAAAATAGGTACAGCCACGGTTCTCACCAAGACAGGCAAATATGATTCAGTTTCTCCTCTTTTGTGGCTACCTTTGAGAATTGATTCCAGAATTGTATTAACCTCCCAACTCCTCACTGTCCCACAGTCCCACATTGCTGACCTACATCCTCAGTGTCCTCTCTGCTAAAATGGTAACATATGATAAAATAAGATATTTTAATTACTGTTACGTTGGTTATGAAAAATATAACTATATTAAATGCAAAGTATTGAGTCATCAGTTAACAGTTTCATTAGGTTACATTAAAGGTGTCAGCTACAAGTTTGATTCCTCCCGGCCAGTAAGTTTTGCACTCACACTCGCCCGCTCTCACTCAAACCTTGAATTATACTGGTTTCCAGGTGCGTCTATTGGGAGTGGCTAGTAGCTAAAGCTAAGCTAACTCTAACCGTATTTAACGAGCAGCAGCTCCGGTGTTTACAGCGGACTGGAAACACATCTGAATCATTTCATACTAAAACAATTACTTTACTTTATTTGTTTATTTGGGTGGGACAGTGCACATCAATGTACATATAAAAACATGTAAATGTGCCGGATTATAGCAGCAATGCTAATTTCCATCCGGAGTCCCAAAACATAAAAACAGTACAGTGACAGGAGAACACAGTTATATAAGCGACATGACAATGCAGACAACAAGATAAAAAACAGGTCAGATAATCAGGCCAGTAGTGGAACCTAAACAGTTTGAGGGATAAAGTGCAAGGTGCAAAAGTGCTGGGCCAAAGTGACAGGTGCTAAAGTGCAGGAGTACATGGGTACCAAGTTGTATTGCACGGTGCCCTAAAGTGCACATCAGTTTAAAGTGCCAGGTGTATTGCATCAGATAGCGCATCAGATTAAAATATGACATGCTATATTATCCACTTATTATAGCAACTAAATATTCTATCCATATTCACGTTTCTATTGCCGGTCTCACTCAAACACTGCAGGTATTACACAACCGCACCCTGACTAATTATTGCACACGAACCAGCCATAAGCAAACAAATTATTTATATACAATTTTTTTTTTTAATCAGTAAAACTAATACTTGTATTCTGCACCCCTCTGGATGTTCTGTGGATGTTTTTTTTTTTTAATTAATCGTTTTGATGAAAAAGCTATAACCTTTAACAAAGAAAACAAAGTCAACTCCATTCACTCTTCAAATTCATCACTCTGTGCCAATCTTTTTTTTTTAATACATTAGCCCAGAAGTAAGCGGAATGTTTGTGTTAATATAAGTCTTAAATAGTTCTATCTTCTGACAGCAATCACTTCTATAGAGTGTTTGGTCTGAAACACGGGTCTGTCAGTCACTCTGCTCTGCTGTAAGCCCAGGAGAAAACTTTCCTTGTATCCTACAACCTTTATCCAATGAGGAGAGAGAACGGCATAAAGGGGCGGTCCTCTCTGTGTGTGCAGCCAAGGGATGCGCGTGAATGTGGTGACGTAGGGACGAGGGCGGGGACTGCTAACTCCATCGGCTGACAGGAAGTTAACAAAACAACCGGATCGCTTACTTCTGCTTTAATTGAACCTTCAGGTAGGAATGTGGGCTCAGTAGTCGAGTGCAAATAGTTTAGTGCAGGGAAAACAGAAAGCAGCTCCATAGGTCATTATTGTGACCTATTAGTACAGTCATGTTTCTAGCTTGCTGGTGTATTATGTAATGGCTACGGTGGGAGCACTGCCCTTTCTGACCTCTGACCCATTGGTAAATACATATACCTGTCTATACCTGTACGTAGCATATACAATTCTCCGTCTCTCCTTTGATATACTGTGTAAATTCACAACAGATAACTGGTGTTTCATCCCTGAATTCTAACCTAGGCAGATGGGACATAATTTATTATAATCTCATAGGTCAGGGGAGAAGAGAATAGGGGACATCATGAGGCAAGAAAAGAGGAAACAGGAGAGGGAATGCTTAGGCTATTTTGTTCTACCTTCTCCTCCACTCCAACTGTCATCTTTCTTTAGTATGAATTGTCTTTTTCTTTCTGTTATGTCACAGCCTCTTTTCTGCCTTTCTTCCTCCATCATTATCTCTCACCATCTCGTCTCACACTGCCTCCCTCTCTCCCTCTTTCTCCCTCTGTCTCTCTCTTCCCTCTGCCTTGGAAAGAGACGATCCAGAAATAAGGCCATAAATAAGAAATCAACGTCCTTTTCTGTCCCACCACATTACAGGCTTTTGATGTATGCTTTCTGCAGTAGTATTACTCACCAGCCTCAAATCAATGCTCTAATCCCCCCCCCTACCAGATTGATTTCAGTGACAACAGCGCACAGAGGTGCACAACAGATCTGTACACTGTAAGCCATTTTCTCAAATGCTAGCAAAGTAGTTATACTGGGACAGCTGTTTAGGTAGATTAAGTGAGATTGAAGATCGCTGTGAAAGCATGATAGATCTGATTTGCTCTTAGTATGTCTTCAGATCTCTTAAACCTGACTGATCCTTCCCTAAAAACTCCTGCTCTGTGGCCAAACCTTCTTTCAATCCATGAAACCCACATTTGGGGAAAAAAAAACTGGAATATCAAGCGATATACATGAACCAATCAGCACCAATACTGTAGTGTACTACAGTGTGCAAGAATACTGTTCACAAAATGTTGTGCCAAACGAAAAACACTGTTTGGCAACAATGTTAAGCAGAGAAAATATTCAATACACAGTACACTTCAACTGATAGCCTATAGGCTTTTTTCAGGGGGCATATTGTGAGGCTAAAGAATGTTTTTGCAGACAACTCCATCCCCAATTGTATGACTCTCAGTTTCTCTGCCAGTGCCTCTTTCTCCATATTGATGGCATACTGAATCAAATCTTTTGCAAGCAATAAATGAACTTAATATACGTACCTCTCACTGCCCAAATTCAAATTACCAGAACTATCACTTCAAACAATGAAACTTGAAACCGAGCAAATGAAGAAGAAGGGGAAAAAAAGTAGGACTGCACGAGGTCAATAGGAAGTGGTAAAATCATTTAGATTTTAAAACAAACCTGCAACATGTGAAAAAATGAGCTGGTCTGAATGCACTGTAATTAAGTCCCACACCTGCACAATTTCTTGATCAGCAAAGAAAAATGTAATTTGAACCTGAACACGTCATGTATGGCAGACGACAAATGATACTGCAGCATATCAACCCTGCAATGTAATGGAAGGAATATTGATGTCCGGGAGTAGTTTGCTTGCGTTGGAGTTGGGTACATGCATAGCATATATACTCCACTCTGACCAAGGAGAAGTACAGTACTGCTCCATCACTCAGAGACATGGATTCCATCTTTGTGGAGATAGATTTATACTCAACACATCTCCAAGAACACCTCAGTGCTTAGCAAAAACAGCTTGAAGACCTGACTGACATGGACTTTCCTCCACAGTTACCTGACCTTCACCTCATTCAACATTTATGGGGGCACTTGAATGAGAATGTTAAGCACTCTGTGACATCCCAAGAAGCTCTATGGAGAACTGTCAGGTCACTCTGGCATAACATGGGTCATCAGATTCTGCACAAACTTGTATCAGTACACAGCTGCAGCTTGAGCACAGGACAAACCAAACACTAAGAGGTTCTGAAATTCATGTGCATTTTTTTTAAATCCAACTTTGAAAAGATTCATTTTGTACAGCTCATATTGTCATTTATTATGAAATCTGGTCAATTTGACAAAAATGCCCCCGAAAAAATAGTCAATTGAAAATAGAAAAAATATAATTTGATGGAAATACTCAGCTAGACATACATGTCAGGGAGATCCGGGTGAAAGTATGATGTGAATACTAAAGAAAATGATTCTTGTTCAGCTCTGTATCTTGAATCTTAAATTTGTACTGTGTAAGTGAAGCTAGTTCATGTTAAACCATGCATGTGATGTCCTTGGTTGATATAGCTGATTGCAATTATAGTGTGGCACGATTTTCTTGCAATCCAATGAGGGCTGTATTTCCTGTGAGAATGATACAGTCTAGGTGTGAAATAAGAGGATCGGTGCATCAATAATCTCAGCTGTGTGTTTTTTTTTTATAGAGTAGTTGGTTAGCACATTGGGCTGCAGTGATGTTATACTCCACTAAAAATCCATGTGGAAGCCCTGCCAAGTCCTCTACCTGCTGAGAGAAAGGGCTGAATCAGTGACTCAGTTTGCATCAGAATGACACTTCACTGTCTGAGAGCAGAGCCAGACAGACACTCTTTGTGATTTGGACGGTGCTGCTCGGTATGGGGTGCCAGAACAGGCAGAGATCTCCATAAATGTTTGCTCACACTACAGCCAAAGGTGTCCCAATTATTTATGTTTTCCCTTACATGACAGCTGTTGTCATGTCAGTATGAAAAGCACAAGGTTTCCTGGGGTCTGAAATTTTAATTTAGAGAGCAGACCACAAAGGTGTGTGGTGCAAAATCAAATTTGAGGCTTGTGACGACAGGGGAGACAAGACACAGCATGATGTGACTGTCTTTCTGCACCTTCCTAAGTACCAATCACAAGGACACGTTAGTGAAATGTGTTGAAAACAAGCAAGACAAGTGAAGGCATGGAAATTAACATGTGTTTCATTATACAGTAGTTTGAAATTTAAGACAAACACAGCACCATGGAATCTTTTTTGAATGGTGTCTGGATTGTGCATCTTGGATATTAACACAACAATGCACCAGTTAATCAACAAAAATATTTATAACAATGTTTAAACATACTATTGTCACTTGTCTAGTGCAAGATGACAAAGAGAAAAGCTTTTACATAATGTTTTTTTTTAAATGGTGTTGAATATAAATTCAAGAGATTCAGCAAAAGGTAAAGTGCAAAAAGAATCAAGCAGTTACAAAAGCAAAAACAACAGCAAGCAGAAATAAGAGATCAATAGTGAAGAGTTAAAGGTCTAGATTCAGGTCTATTTTTATTGACCCTTTTTAAACTAATTTAAGATTTTATGAATCATATCCCACCAGAATATGTTGATTTTGGCATCAACCTTGAGGAAATATCTTATATAAGCATTCTTGAGCTTGTTTCCGTCTATTAAAGATGCAAACACTGTGTTTGACAAGATGGTTAAGAGGGGTATAGTTTTAATTATCACAAGGTGTGTGAAGCTTTGATGGAGTCTGCTATTGTCTGATTTAAGGGAAGTGTATTGTGGGTAGAAATTGGTATAGTCCTTATTTTACAACATGCAGTAGTTTAGTAATTTTTAATGGGTCAAACTTTAGGAAAATAAAAACAAATTCTTGTAAATGTTGTGCATACCATCATTGGTCTTTTCTTTTCCAGGGGCTTTCACACACGTCACAGCAATTTAGTTTTGAAGTCAAGATTATTTTGTTTTGAGGTCAAGAATGGTTTTTCATATTATTATTATTATTATTATTATTATTATTATTATTATTATTATTATTATTATTATTAAAACCTGGACAGACATTCAGCTGTGGTGAAAGGATAATTTTAACTGTCTTAACTTCCAGCATCATTTACAGACACTTTATGTAACTATGAAAGAGCTTTCATTTCAAAATTCATCATGAAACCCTAAATACTTTTATTGTTTACCAATGTGATTCCTTTTTTGTGATCAAATGTTTATTTAACAAGAATACAAGTTACAACCAAAAAACATGACTCATTAATTGACAATAGAGACAGTACAAAATTGACTGTAACAACTAAATCTCAAAATAATAATAGTAATAGTGTTAACCTTGCACTTCAATAAGGTGCACCAATGCAATCCCTGTGTACCTCTACAAAGTTTATCACACTAACAACTAATCAAACTTCCTGTTGTTACGTCTGAATGACATCATTGCAGTAGTGAAAAAAACAAAATCAAATCTCATCTAATCCTCTCCTGGCTGTTTCTACAGATGACAGCAGAAGCCATTCTCCGCCTGGTCAATGATCCTGTACTGCCATTCTACCCTCTGGACATCGCCCTGGATGTGCAAAACAAACTCAAAGGTAAAATACTGGTACTGTCCTGTTTGACTCACTCTGCAGAGGCTGGTGGAGACCAAAGCAGATCTTAAAGAAAGCAAATATTGAACATGACTCCACACCTGAAGGTTAAACAGCTTGTTGTGCTGCCCCCAAGTGAACAAGTGGTCAGACCCAACATGTATGATGAATGATACTCAACTGGCTGAGGTCTGAGGTCTTGAAAGTCAGTGGCAGTGTAACCAGATGCTGCAGTGTAGTTGGAAGTAATGCCATAAATCCTGATTGCACAGAAAAACAATGAATGCATCACCTCCTACAGCATGTTTCTTCTTTCCTTTTTACTCCATCAAACAGTTCTCAGTGTGTTCAATGTTGTTTGTTTGCTGCAGGTATTTGACCTGTGAGACAAGTGAAAAAAATGTGTGTATAATGGGTTGATTTCATCATGTCTCCTAGTGTAAGCCATGAGAGTGAGCCAGCATGCACAACACCAGCAGTTTTCCCTGCTATGACATGTCAGGATGAGTTCAGGACTTGGAAAGTGCAAGCAGTAGAAGTAGAGGACGGCTAGAATTAAAAATGACCTGTTCTACTGTAGCTTACCTTAGGGTAAATTGGAGGACATCATGAAACAGTTGGGTAGACTGTTTTCGTTTGTTGAGGCTTTGTGTTTAGCTGGGGAGCACAGCGTATAGTCGCAGATACATATCACAGCACACTGGGCCATTCTGTGTGTTTAGACCCACAGTGATGCCGTTGTAAATTAAGTTGTGGCATACAGTATGAAGAAGTGTTTTTGATCATGATTTGGTTATGGTCTTACTGTAGCAGCAAACAACTCTGAGACTTGGGTGTGGGTGTGTGTGTGTGTGTGTGTGTGAGAGAGAGAGTGTGTGTGTGTGCGTCAGTGGCTGCTGTCCTGGGCTTTTACGCAGAGGCATAACTCATCTCTGCTGTCCAGGCAGCTTCAGCATCAATCCCTGATACACACTCCAGCAAACAACACACTCACATGGAAGGCAAAATGACACACACACACACACACACACACATGCACATAAGAACCCCACAAGTATGCGGAACACTCTCAACTCACTTGCAAAACATTTTGGGTTTGGGTTTTTACATATTTACACACACACACACACACACACTGCCTTTTCCCTAGACTTTCTCACCCATTAGGATGATTTAGTGTTGGTTCAGCTGTTGAGCTGAAAATATCGATCTCTCTTATGATTCTCCAGCAAAATGACCTTGATTCCTATTTGTAAAATTCAAAACCAAGTGTTCCGCATCCTTCTTTGTCCTCTGCTAACCTTGGACCTCCACAGACAGCCCTGAGGCCTCTCTTCTCCTGCTCTCCCTTCATTGAATCTATTTCTTTTGTCTGTCCTGTGTTCCCTCTGGTTTTCCCTCTTCTTCCGGTCTGTTAAGTCAGTTGTTAAAAATTGAAATCTCTTACTATCCCAGTGGAATTTTTGATGTAAAAGGTCCCAGCAACCTACAAGAAGTGAAGACGTTGCTGCTGGCCATATGCAGCATGCTATCCCAGCATGCACTGGGTCTGAGGTGGGAACACAATGTTTACACAGATGGCTGTCTTCATTAAAGTATTCCGACTTGTCTCAAGGATCTAAAAGTAATTAACTATCCTGTTTTGACCTTATGGGGCTTGCCCTTCTTTCCAGTTCACTATTTCCACTTGAAGGTGAAAGTGGGTTTTATTGCATTGGGTTGTGCCCTCCCAGTTTAGAGAACCTGCCTGGGGTACTGGCACAGAAGCTGAGTGATGTACTGCTGGATGGGGGGCACAAAAAAACAGATTTTAGCCACTTAAAATAATTATTATGTGCAAGCACACCCACTGCCTGTGTGTATGAATTTGTACAATGGCTGGAAAAACTGTTGTTCCAAGGAAAGACAAGTGACTAACACACCACCATGTGAAATGATTCTGAACTATCACTGTAATCTCTGGTTGTTTCATAAAATCAATGAATAAATGTAATATTTTGGCATTAAAATACACCCGGTTAATTCTAAGTAATTTATTTAGGAATGAAGAATACAGTCAAAAGATACCGTTCCATATAAGGCAACCATGGTGCGTTTTAGTTGTACTGGGAACTCTGATTTTCTGAGTTCCTACTTGGAAATTTCTTCTGGAACACACCCTGAAGTTGGATATCCGACAAACCACACCAACCCGACTTGACCACAACGTCATAAAAACATCATCCAAAATGGCTGCGCCGTACATCAACAGTAGTGAAAGCTCTCGTAATGTGTTATTTATTAGCACGTCTGTTTTGTTTTGTGAAGTGGTACATGTAGTACTGTCCAACGTCTGTCTGTGGACATGGTACGGTATGGTTTAAATACCGTTCTATGCGTTGTTTTCAACTGGTATTGCTAACAACGGCTAACAACAACAGGAGGCGTCCATGTTTTCCGACTTGTTTACTGGAATACCGTCAACTCGGGTGTGACATAATTCCCATCGACTTCCGACTTCTGAGGTAACTGGAAAGTACCAATAGTTGAGTGGATATAAATATCATCTCAAATATCAATATCAATCAATACCATCGCCTTCAGTGCCATATTTGGTAGACGATAATTTGGGACATTGTGTATTTTAGGGGCACCACCTCAGCTGGATAAACGTGAGGTTCAAGCTATGTTAAATTAAGAATGTGCTCCTCAGTGTATGAGCTACATGAATGATTTACATATTTATCAAAGCGCAGTAAGAAGAATGCAGCACTTTAGTCAGGCTCTGAATTGAACTCTGTGTAAATGAACATGGCCAAATATTCAGCAGTTAACATTCTGTTCAACATCTTAGGCCTTTGGAGCCAAAATCCGCTTATTCAGTCACACTCAGAGCATGAATATTAAGATGACCTTTGAAAGAGGATGCACAACAGTGGCTTTGATACATTTAGCCTGCATGCTGTGTTCACTGGCAAACTCAGAATAAAAAAACAAATGCAGTGTTCTTTTCTTGTGCACCAAGAAAAAAACTGAAAAAAGTACAGGAGTTGACAAATAGAGCGAGATGCATGAATAGTTAATGAATTCAGTATTTAAGTTGGTCTGTTCCGGATTAGCTGAGGATTTACTATAAGAAAATACAGAATTAATTCTTCATGCTTAAATAGAATACATCTATACTAATGTCTATCAAACATTTACACGCTAAGATCAGAGACTGCAGAGCATGGAGAAAAAGGAATGCTCTGCACCGCACATACTTCAGCTCCAACTTCAAGTCTCACTCTTTTTACCACCAAGGCAGTTGCTGAGCAGCTCACTGGCTCTGTCTAAGCATGTAAGCACTGTCCCATTAAGGCCTAGATTGAGTGGTTATGCTTCCCCGTCTGAGACTAATGGACGGATTATGACCTGAGAGAGAGATGACTGATTATTATACCTGCCCGTAGCTTCTGTCTGTCTCTTCATCACATTGTCCCTCATTGTGCCCCTACTGTATGTCTGCTCCTGCTGTCTCCCCCTATATCAGTTCAATTTGCATGCATGCGCACATTGGCATGGCAGCTATGGCAGCCACACCTTCTTGGCAATTTAGCTGGATAGTGCCAAGTTGAAGAACCGTACAATATGGCTGTCATTTCATCGAGAAGAAAAGACATCAACTAAAAATATGATGATACACCCACAGTGTTTCTGTTGGTTCTGTGGTCTGATTTCCTTTATAAAGATCAGGATATTTTATGACTCCTAGAAATTCCTCACTCTACTGGTTCTTAAAACTGGGTGAGACCACAACAGTCACAACTCTCAGCATCATATTCTAATTCATTTCATAGGCACAAAAGTTGCAAGAAAGCAGCTGCTACTGTAGCTGAGCATCCTTCTCTGCTAGCATGATTATCAAAGTGACTGTGATGTCATCCATTGGTTTTTAAAGGGATAGTTCACCCAAAATTAAAATTTCACTCATTATCTACTCACCCTCATGTTGACTAAGAGCTCTCATGTCGGGGATTCATACAAGAGGGACATTACACACGAGCAGCATGGAGGTATTTGGATGTTTTTTGGTGTGTCTTTTTGGACGAAGAAAGTTGGTATCCATTGAAAACCATTATATGGACAAATACTGCTGCATGGACCCCCCCTCAACTCCGAGAAGGCACGGAGGACTCTGAAAATTCTCACAGCTCTTAGTTGAGGGTGAGTAGATAGAGAGAAATTTAAATTTTGGGTGAACTATCCCTTTAAAGCCTCTGAAATCATCTATATATCTGAATGTATTTGCAGGATATAACATTATGGCTACAGTATAATACAAATAGGAAGTCCTGAGTCGGGTGGTTTCAACAAAAGTTGTGAATGGGACCAGATTAGTGTGGCTTTCACATTTGGCCTTGCGTTATGAAATGAGGTCATGAGGGAACAGGCTTTATTTTAATTACCTCAGCTTTATAATACACAATTGGACACCACGTCCCTTCAGTTCATCCCCCAGTGCCATTTTCCTTATGCTTACATTTAGTTTTACTGTTCCCATCAGCTGTGTGTAATCAGAAAGAGGCTGCTTGTGACAGATTTTGGGTTCTTTATTGTGGTTATTAAATTGGTATTAAATTTAATTCCAGGTGGCATTATAAACGTCTTAAAGTTATAAATTTGACTATGTGAAGCGTGCGGATACTCTTAATGCTTTATAAAGAACAGCTTCTGTTAGAAAGAAAACAGGTGGGAGAGAGCTTTTATCTCCTCCTGGTTAAAAATACAGGGGAAGCAGATGGAGAAAAAGAAGAGGAGGAGGAATAGGACAGTGAAATGAATACTGTTTGATGTGTGTGTGTGGTAACAGATAGTGAGGCACGATAAATAATTTCTACTGTGTTAGGATTGCGTGTGGTTTAGTTAATGGCAGTTGTTGCAGGGTAAAAAGAAAAACTGGCATGTAGATTTTTGAGTTTTAGCACCTTATAATTTGAAGATAAAAAGACACAAGTATGTGTGGGTAAAGTAGGATGAGTCTCTGATTCCAAAATATCTCGCAAATTACCATATGACTAATACTTTCAATGTTCCTCAGCACAGAGACATAAGACTGTAGGATCCTGAAACAGATTTAAAGCTGCATTAGTCAGTAGTTTTTATATTAACAATTGATCAGTTTACTATACTATGCAGTGTGAAAGGAGTCACCCATTGTGACAAACCACTGACTCTGTATTTTACCTGACCTACAGTATTGCCTCTGCAAAACATTTTAACGTCTTTCAGTGCATTGTTTTGGTTGTGACTTGCTTCAATAACCAGAACTTCACAAGGGGATAATGTGTCAGTGTTGTTTTGTGTTGTGTCAAAAAAAAAAAAATGTGTATGATGACAACCTACTGAGCTGCTGCAGCTCACAGTGGGTCTCATTCATGAAACGTGAGCAGCACGGATTTGTGTGTAAACCCTGAGCAGCGCAAATTTACGTGGATTTCCGCATTCATCAATCTTTTAGTAGTGCTGATTTTTTCGTAGCTACTCACAAAATCTACACCTGCTCCGGACTGTGTGTAGCGCTTGTGTAAATGTAGGAATGCAAATAAATACTGCTTGTCACTGTTGAAAATTACAATTTTAATCCATATTAGGCTACTCTCTCTCATGTTCAAAATACACCGAAGCCTTTGAAACACGTAATTTAAACATGACAAACAATTAGAAATATTTGGAGAGAGAGACGTTTTAGGGATCGGACACGCACAAACACGTCAAGGCTCCATCTAATGATGATAATAATCTGATATAAAACTGGAAAAAACTTTTTTGTGTTGCTACAGTACAGGCTCGGTGGGCGCACACTTCACCCTGCGCAGCAGCGCAGTCAGCACTGGTTTAGATGGAGCTGTGACAGACGGCTGGTGCTTCTGTAACAGTATAACCTGCCTATATAACTTCATGTGTTGATCCAACCATGCTCCTCTACAGCTGAGGCTGTGAAGAGCCTCCTCCTCCCGTCGTAGCTCTGTAGTTGCGTGTATTTTCATTTTTATTTTTTTCATGTTTCATATCGAACTATTCTGGCTTTACTTCTTAAACGGTTCTTTAATCAACCAAGGATAGGCCTACTTAATTCACTACATCTGTTTCTTCCCTCCAGCCTTTGACCTGTCCCAGTCACACCACCACTAACAGAAGAGAATTAAATATTTTTTCTGGACTCCACTTCACCCAAAATGACTTTGATCCGTGATCTCTCTTTTTTTCTCTCTCTCCCTCTTTCCTCGTTTGCGTCATGGCTGCAGGTGAGCAGGATGCACCTACCTCCTAATATGGTGGCCAGGATCTCCTTATATGGCTATTCATGTATGGAGATCTATGCTAATTGCTGATCACCGGGGGCGTGTTGTTAGTTTACGATGGGTTGGCATTCATGAAGTTACACACGTGTTTACGATCAAATCTGAGTTTCCCGCACCGTTCATGAATCTGGAGTAGAGTTTTAGTAGAGTGAGCTTTTATGTGCAAATCTACACACAGATTTACTCACGTTTCATGAGTGTCCACACTGCTCCTGCTGTGGTGCTGCCTGCCAGTGTGCCTTAGTCAATAAATATTCTATTGTAGCTCAGCAGTCTAAAGAGTGAAACGCTCAGAGAGCAGTCACATTTAACCCCCATTATCTCGTGTTATAATTGCAAGAATCCTAAAGAAATTCAATTCATTCAATTATAATAGTAATAATGATAATAATAATAATGATAGTGCTTATAATGGAAAAGAGTGAATCGTACAATCAAAGCATCAAAACTTTGATTAGTTTATAACTATACAAGACATTATTTTATATTTGACACTTCATTCAATACTTTACATGTTTCAATCATTTGGAAAACACTTGTATTTTGAAGTGCAAAACACGCAGCAGTCTGAGCCTTATTACCACATGTAGACCTCAGGTGAGCAATGGTGAGATTAGGCTAGTACAGCCCAGTATTAGCATACTGCCAAAGCTATATTCAAAAAAAAGTCATGATCACTTTTCACCACAAAACAAAACAACAAACAAACAAAACATAGTGCAGTGTGATGTGGTTCTGAACCATCCGTCTTGTGTTGTGGCCTTTTTTTCAGCACTAGTTTATGTTAGTTGAAATTTCCACCATCAAGGTGCCGTTGACACATATCAAGAGTGATGGGGTTTAGGAGGCAGACAACCGCTGCAAAATCTCCTGAGTGAAATGCGTAGCAGAATAAGTTGTGTTGTTTCGTAACATTCAGATAGCAGCTCAGACAAGATGTGTGCGAGGTGATGATCAGGAATTACTCTCCAAGTCAGCACCGCTACGTGACAGTGAATGCACATCTTCATCTCTGCGACTTTTTTTCTCAACCAGACCACACACCTCATGACTACTTCATATCATCTGGTCTTTCTTTTATGTGTCAGAAAATCCAAAGGCAAGACAGTTCAATTTAGAAGTTCTATGTAAATGTAGTTGTGAGGATTTAGAAAGTTTGGTCATTCAAATAAATGTATTGACCATTTATAATCATCCATTTAAACAAATATTTTCCATACACAGTGTCAAGTGTTTCTTTTTTCTTTCTACTCCACACAGTTATTGAAATATTATTTTCTAAAAAAGCTTTTTTTTTTTAGACCAGGATGCATGAAGCTCAGGAGAGGTGAACGATAGAATTGATAAAGGTTGTGGTTTTAGTGCCAGCAAAAATGTAAAACTGCTTTTAACCTTGTGTATGAGGAGAAGAGAGAGGAGGAGGAGGAGGATGACGAGAGCAAAGACGACAAGGCAACAGGCAGACACATATTTCATATGACATTAGGGTCACTTTGGTGAACCACGTCCTAATGTAAGTCATGGCCTGACAGTGGCCTTCTATGAATATGTGCAAGCATCACTGTGCTGTGGAGCTATGGCAGTAGATTCTGAGGTGTTACTAATGCATACATTCAGACACAGCAGTATGTGACCCAGGCACTAGTGCCCCACATCCTGGGGTTGGTGTCTGTCCCAACCCAGCCCGTCATTGTTCATGACTATGTTATGCTGTATTCACAGTACCATGTAAATGTAAATTATGTTGTGCTGTAAAAACCTGTTTTGGCAAAATAAGCCTGTTTCTGAATTTGTTGTTGCATTGTGTGACAAAATCAAAATGAAATACAAGAGCCACTCAGAAGCCAAAAACCCATTCTAGTGCACCGTATAAGGGAGAGTCACCCTGACTCTCCTTCATGTATAGGAAGGTCCATCTTCTGTAGGAAGGACAAGTCAATTAGATGTTTGAGATCATTTGTTCCCTCACATAATTACCAGATTT
Organism: Trachurus japonicus; assembly: GCF_045865225.1. NCBI lineage: Eukaryota > Metazoa > Chordata > Actinopteri > Carangiformes > Carangidae > Trachurus > Trachurus japonicus. Next base: position 10,248,063 of record NC_140910.1, read on the forward strand.
AGGTCATTTTTGTTGGTGGTGCTGTGCTGTTTAGTTTTTTTTTATAGCACATTACACTCTACAATAATGATATTTAATAATGTGTCTGTTCTTATTGTTTATTTTGGGATGTGTGCTGTCTCCATCACTACTTTAGCTATTCACACTGCCCCTCTGGGATAATTAAGACTAACAATAATAATAATAATAGTGCTAGCAATAGAGCTCCGGACCCCACGTGACCTCCAGCGTTCGTGCGGCCATTTTGGCAGGAAACTGGCCAGCTGCTTAGCATTGACTGTAAGCGCCGAAGCCGTCTGAGTTCACATGATCTCACTTTAATTCCAACACATTGGACTTAATATAAAAAAAACTAAATGGATTAAATATTACCGACCCTTATAATGCCCCCGGGGTGCTTTTCAAAAATATTTTCGCCGAACAGGACGTCCTAGACCTGCAGTATCTGGACACAGCTACCTGATCAACTACTCTACAAGCATACAAAAGCCGGCTTTATGCTCTTTGTGCTCCACAAAATGACACAAGCAGGAAAGACGGTGACAAAAAGAAAAGAAAGAGGCAAACACATACAAGATGTGAGTCTCCTTCGCCTCCAGCCTTTCCAAGCTGACCCAGAGCCGGTCGCAGCGCACCGCCGCATCCGCCGTGGGCTGATCAGCACCGGGGAGAGCTCCCGGTCGGCACCCCGATAGCACCCCGGACAGCTACGAGCTAACGTTAGCCATGCTACACTGCATTAACTGGGATGATACAACACTTACCCTTCTAGTGAGGATACAGCAGGTTATGCTGGTAGATTCCACAGCTGGACGTTCATCACAAAGCCAGACTGTGTCCATGTGTAACCCTCCAGGCTTTTGTATGCTTTTAGCATCGTCTGGGACGTCCGCCGGCGGCCGGAGATACTTTTGAAAAGCACCCCGGGGGCATTATAAGGGTCGGTAATATTTAATCTATTTAGTTTTTATATATATTAAGTCCAATGTGTTGGAATGAAAGTGAGATCATGTGAACAGACGGCTTAAAATCTTCCATTTTACTGCCAAAATGTTATGCAGCTGTTCTCCTGGTCCACCGATCCACGTCTGCCCTCCTCCCGCACTATCTACATATACAGTCACATTGTTTACGTTACGTTGTGTGTTTTAATTAATCCTGTAACACACACAGTGTGATCGCAGTACCGACAGAGTGACAGGCAGGCTCATTGTTAATGTGCAGAGGGATGAAATGACAGCTGTTACTCCCCACAGTGACTCCCCACACTTAAACCTAGTTGCTTCTATACTGAAAAACCCTGACATGTCAAGCTTTAGGGTGTGTTAGAGGACTAATTTATCCGTCTAACCATCATAACTATGACACCTGAAACGGTAAACACAGCTGATCGATCGAAAAATATTACGCCGTTGTGAATTTTTTCTGTCACTGAAAACGGCTGGTTCTTGAACGTAACTCGGTCAAAGTAAGACGTATCTTCAATATGTTTTGCAGTTCTGTTAGGTCATACTACATGCTGACAAAGTTAGACATGTAAGACTTGTTTGGGCTCGGAGAAAATCGCTTTGTTACTCTCGTTCCGCACCCGGCTCTCCCCTGTAAAACACGAAAATCTGCTGATTCCTGCCAAAATGGCGTCGCTGTCAGTTTCAGGGCTGCGTGACGTCAGCGTGACGTCAGCTCCCGGAGCTCTATAGTAATAATAGTACTAATTGGAAAGATGCATTTGTCAGGTTTTGAATTAACTGTTTCAATTTGCTCATGAACAATGTGTTCGGCTCCAAGTGTTCCCTCTCGTTTGGCATGTGTGTAAAGTTTTGCCACAATTTGCCAAATTGTGCAAAAAAGTGTGCAACAACAAAGACTTCAATTATAATACTTGTTAGTTAGCCACAAAATGTATATATATAATCTGGATAATTTTCATCCCAAATGAACATAGTGACCAAATGTAGTCTGGTACCTGTTGCGTCAGCCTGTTGGCAGGTTAGCCTGCAAAATTACAGCAATCTGCTCAGGATGGAGTCAAGTTCCCATCATTTTTTATACACCTGGTTGACTGAGTGACACTGTTACTACTATAGGCAGTATTCATAACTAAGTGGGACATATTTACATTTGCTGCCAGATTTGGTAATGCACTTGTAACAACATCCTGCAAACAGCAAGCGACAGTGACAGGGTCAGTAAACACACCCATCAGGTTGTTTAAGGCAACTCTGAAGACAACTGTGAGCACATTTACGACTTTAATTCAACAACAACTTTACATGACAGCTCTTAGCAGTATAGGCAACTGGGCCGGTGGTTCAATGTGGAAAAAAAGGGAATACAGAAAGAGGGCAAGAGAGGGACGGGAAGCAAAAGAGAGCAAGATGGAGAGAGATCGATAGTGCTGCGTGTGGTGATCAGCCCGGTGGAGCAGGCTATGCAGCCCCCTGTGGTTCTGTATGGCCATCAGCTCCCTCACGTCTGCCTCCCCAGCAGACGTAACTCGCTTTACAAGAATAACAAAGAGGGAAAAGAAGCTCAGAGAAAAGACATTTAAAAACCAGAAGAAAAAAAAACATTTTTCAAACAGTTGCGTCTAGACCAGAGTTTGTGGTGAGCCCAGTTTTACAGAAAATGCATTAGGAGTCTGGGTTTATGTTGTAGAACCTTATGGTTTTTATTTTTCTCAGAAATCTTAATGGTCTCAATTAAAATCATTATGTGATTATGTATCCAGATGGGTTATTCTAGGTTAATATGAGTCAAAATTAATCCATTAGCTTTACCACTGTCTATACAGAGAGGAGCCAGTCTGAGCCAACATTGGGCTGTACACCCCAGACGCTCACACTGTGAGATATTACTCTTGTTATTCTGTGCTCATACATTTTCAAAATAGGATGATAAGGACAACCATTAATTATTCAGACTTTGGAGTCAACGCAAGCCACTTTTAACCTTGTAGTCACAGTGACCTAAATTAGTTACCGTAGTGTTTGAGCCCCATACACCTCTTGAACATAGTAGAGGCAAAAGCCATGCACACTGACTGTGCAAATACTGTTCAGAGGTGCCGCCGGTTCTAAACTGTTGAATACTAAATAAAGGCTGGCTAGCTGGTAGCAGACGACCTCTCAAACAACACATTTCCATATAAATATGTTTCACTGGTCAGATGTGACAGAGGTTCAAGACACAAGGCAAAGTCAAGGAAATAACTGCAGCCGCTGAAAGGAGCTTTGTCTCCCATATTTGCAGAAGAATATGTGTGTGTGTGTGTGTATGTGTGTGTGTGTTGAGCAGAAAGTGGATGTGATCATGAGTGTGCCAGTACAGTGTGAATGTGGATAAGCGATAAGTGAGAGGACATGATGTGCATGTGTGTATGTATGCGTGTTCATGTGTAGGATCCACAGTGACACATGTAATTTGGAGGTCTATTCAAAGATTACTGCGAGTATATTTTGGGGAATGACTATGTCTGTGGGTGTATGAGCAGAAATACTTATGTGTGTGAGAGTGTGAGCGTGTGTGTGTGTCTGGTCTGGGTGTTATAGCAGCCCCCTGCGGCAGAGGACCAGTGATATTTAATGGATTCTTCACAGCCAGCATGAAGCACTGCAGTATTCATAACTGGCAGTCATGGAGGGGACTCAGATCAAACAACCAGAGCTAATTGAAACCCCCAAAACCTTTTGTTCAACTTTTTTAATCACAATTCTCCTTTCTTTTCTCTTTTCATATAAAACTGCCTGTGGTCTTTTCTGATCTGACATAAATCTCCATTAATTTACTGTAGTGATAGAGCTCAGTAGCATGGCTGCCTTTGGTCCTCAACAGCACTACCACAGGAAGGTAAAACAGGCTACTGTCAGTGCTGGGAATTACTAGTATAAATAAATAAAGTGAATGTGTGTGCCCATATGAAGGGATTATTTCTACATTTCTTGACCCATCAGTCGACACACATTACCCAATGATGACAAAGCGAAGCTGACAAAAGAAAGTTACATTTATCAAAGAGGAGAAAACTGATATGTCACAGTGACATTAAGCATTCAGACCTTTACTCAGTGCGTAGTCACATCACCTGACAGCCTTGAGTCTTCTTGTGCATGATACGACAAGCTTGTGACACCTAGATTTGGGGATTTTCTACCTGTCTTTGTTCATTCTTGGTTTTATCAGAATAAGGCATTTTGTTTCTTAACAACTGAAAGTCTGTCAGGACAAACTCCAAGCCAACTCTCTGGTCATGAAGCCCACATCAGTCCCTGGAGCTCCCAACATGTTGCATTTGCCATAACATCAAAGCAAGATGTCAACTTCCCACACAACTGAGCGTCTGAATAGAACAATAAGTAGAAGCTTTAGTTTTTATTACACATAACTAACAAGTTCACATAGTTTGTGGATGCAGAGGATGCCCGTTTGCTCACACTGTGGCCTCTGGATTTTGTCTTTGCAATCAACACATCATCAGTGACAGTTACATCATCCAAGTTAGTTTTGAGCTGGAATTTTACATTGTCACTAATGAGTCCTGAGTCCAGTCCTAAGAAAGTTCTTTTGTACCAATTCAGGGCTCTACTGTTCATCTGCACTGGGTTCTCTTGATGCAACCAAGAATTTATATCTCTTCAGCTCTTTTGCCCTAAAAAGGAAGTTCTGGGGCAACTGAGTGATGTTTATCAGGCGATGGTACAAATCAGTGGAGCCATCTTCTTTGTAATGGCCCTTTAAAATGGTGCACAGTTGGGAAAGGGTGAGATTGGACTTGATTTCCTACATATCGCGTAAGTTCAAGCCTGTGTCAATGGCTTTTACCACCGTTTAAATCATCTCTGCCTCACTGTGGTTTTTCCATAATCCCATGTCAATCTGGTCGATCAAGTTTGAATATGACTTAAATATGGGGCAATCTTGATCTTGAATAATAGAGCCTACAGTCTCCGCTCTCAGGACTTTTGTCATTTTACTGTTCCTAAGGTGAGAACAGAAATAGGGAAGAAAGCTTTTAGATTTTCTGCTCCGAGTGCTCAGCCTCCAAATATCTTGCCTCTTTCTCCAATTTGACCATTGATCCCTTTTAACAGTCACTTCCTGTGGCTGGGTGGCTATTGAGGTAGCTGGTTGTGGCAACAACAAGTTGCTAGGTTGCTGCTGCAGCCTTTCTACTGTATTTCCTCTTCAGGTTTTTTTGTAGAGGCTTGGAAACTCAGTTGTGGTGCTGCATATTGTTCCTGGAGGCTTACTAATGCAGCAATGTCATGACAAGCCCCATCATCATCATCGGTCCTATTTCGTTGTGCACTGTATCTCTTTCTTTAGCAATTGTTATCAACCGGCCCAAGGACTCAGATGCTGCCTCCTCTTCAAAATAACAAATAACCAGTTGTTAGTCCAGCAACTCCTGCTCCTGGATCTAGCATTCAATACAGTAGATCACTCCATGATTACACAGATGGTTGGGGGTCTTTGGTTCAGCCTTATACTGGTTTTCTCATATATGTGTGTAAAGGCCCTTTCACACCGTGGACGTAACAAAACGACACAAAATTGCGAAATATTCAGTGGCGAATATTTTGCATCAAAACCATTCACGTCTTAAATCCGTTTAAACACAACTACTCGTTATTTATCCCTCTCATATTTGCTATGCCACTGTTGTCTTGTTACCAACGTTACATAGTAGTTCACTGTCTGATCAATATCTGATTACTGTCCTTCATCTTTAAAGTTTGTGTCCCTTGTCAAACAAGACAAGGTGGTGAACACTGTATATAAAAAGAGATGGTGAGAAGGTGGTGAGAGCAAACACACTCTATTGCTATGTCTAAACCGTTGTCATGGTGTTGTGACGTGGGGGTTGTGACGTACCTCCTTTTCATGTTACATGATTGGTTGATGTGTTTATTCGCCGGGCGAAAGCTCAGAAAAATCCACTTGACTCCGGAAAAAACGTCTCCGGTGTGAAAGGGCCTTAAGAGTGAGAATACTGTATATGTATGTGAGAGGAGAATAAATGTGTGTAAGAGTGAGAATACATGTATGTTTATGGAGAATGTGTGTGTGAGAATGCCAGTACAAATGATGTCTTGTATGGCCCCTCATAGAAATGTGTCCTTGTTACTATAAATGAAAGTTAGCATTGGATGATTACTGCAAGGATCAGAATCTTTATCCTCACTTGGTCCCTTTCTGTTTCCCTTTGTATGTGTGTTTGTCCCGTGATAAAATGAAATGTCCAAGTATCTGCCGCATGGTAATAAAACAATATTACCATTACATATCACCAAATTAGGTACAAATTGTATCAACCGACATGCTCACTTTTATATTTCCTTATATTTGCTCTTTTTGCATTTTGTTTTTTTCATCATTTCACTGTGATATATTGGCTATTAAGTACCTTGTGATGTGCATGTGCCATGACTGACAATTTACAGATATGTCCTCTGATTAATGAATTATTGATTCTACATGTGCTATTACTGTACAGTAATAGCAGAGCTGTGCATAATGGCCAGGTGTAAGAATGACAGCTCTGGAACAGATTGACGATCTTTCTGGCGCGAGAGGCTGAATAGGTCTTCTAAAAGACAAGTGGGAGGAGAGGTATAAATACATATGTACATACATATATATATATATATATATATACTCGTATGCAAACAGGTTGATTAAATGTGCATCTACATCCATATACAGGTATGACATCTATGACTGACTGGGGGAGTCAAAACGAGGCCTGCATGTTAGAGAAATGTCACAATGTTCAGGAAGAGCAAAAATGAAAATGGATGCGATAGTTATGTGAATGCCTTGTTTCATATTTGAAAGAATTTTGAGGGTGAAAATAGCACTGCTGTGTGTGTTTGTGAGTGTGTGTGTGTGTGTGTGTGTGTGTGTGTGTGTGTGTGTGTGTGTGTGTGTGTGTGTGTGTGTGTGTGTCTTATAAATCTGACAGAACACTTCACTTTACTTCAAGTACAGTTGAACTTTCAAGGTGGCAGAACAGACATATTGTGATGTTTTTATTATTCTACAATTATATATTTCAATCAAGAAATGTCTGTTTTCTTACGCAAACACAGGATTCAGTGGTATATCAACCTGAATGACGAATGAGAATGAATTAAATCCACATGATACTCAACCCCTCAACATTTACAAGCATCTGTAGATGTTGGTTTGCATAGAAACTAAAGACGTTATTCCATTGAATCACTCTGTCACTCTGAAGCTCTTTTGTTTTTCTCTCTCTTTTCTGACTGCTACCGCAAGAGGCCAAGTCCCAACTGCATGCCCAATTACAAACACATCCAAAAAGGTCCCTGAGTGTCAAAAGATGTGATGGATTACAACAATCAAACAATATTTCATGAGTCCCAGCTGGCTGCAAGCAGCAGAGCCATTTAAATTTGTAAGAGAGAACAGTTCTCTTTGTCTATTTTTGTCCCCACTGTCTTCCCCTTTCCTCTCCGATGAGTCACACTCTGTTCCCAACACAGAGACACACTCTGATCCACAGACACACACCAACACATTGGAAAGTCTGTTGATTAAGACTCGTTATATTGAAAGTTATTAGTTTATAGTCTCTTTTGATTAGAGTATAAAAACTGCTCATTAACGGGCAATGATCCAATTCAGAAAATTCTTCATATCCTCAAAACCAAACAATGGAAGCAAAGACATGCAGCTGTAATTTCTGTGCACATAAATCTTTCACAGCACATCTCCATAATTTTTGAAAGTGTCCATAGTGTACATGCTGTACCGTACCTCCTGTGAACAAGGTCAGGAACACCAGACCTTCATGTCTTTCATCCATTGTTCTTTCTTACTGAATTTTCCATGTTAGGATGAAATTCTTTTGTCCTGATGAAAATCACGTTCAAAGCAATCAACCTTGTCACCAAATAACTCTCCAAAACCCAGTATGATGTGCAGGTTTGATCTGCACTATGTGTGCATGGCAGTTTAGATCACGTTCACACTCACTTCTGTTATAGTCCGTACGATGAAAAGCTGTAGGAGAGAGAGAAATACACAAATGGACTAATGCCAGTTAATACCAAATAATCATGCTATTCTGTATGCACATGAATTGAATAATTTAAATAATTAAAACATTCAATAAACTAGTTTATAGAGTCACTTCCAGGACATGTTTGTTTAGGACACACTCTAGATATGTAAATGAATGTTATATTTATTTTGGCAGTCATTCTGATTTAGACACAACAATGCAGAAACTGGAAAGGGGAGTATGACAGTCAGAGACGTTAGCAGCACATCAAAATGTTCTGCTCTTTTTAAAACGTATTATGTAACCATGTTGTCACAGATGGATGGATGGATTTGTTAGTTTTGTCCAGCTGCATTAACAACTTCTGACCTGCAGAATTGCATTAATGGTGAACAGTGGTATTATGGAGCTCCTGTAATTGCTTGGACACCTGAACGTGAACCATTGTTTTCATGCAGACAATAACATATTATCCAAGACAAGCCCAGTGGATTCAGCCAGATATAATTTAATAGAGCTAAGAATACAAGCCAATTAACTGTAAGTACAAGGTAATTGATTTGCAGTGCCAGGAGCACTGTAAAACAAGCCAGCTTTGTGTTGACAAGCTAATGAGGATAGAATTGTTGGAATAAACTGATCAGTACTGTGGCTACAAGTGAAAATGGAGGACGGGGTCTGTTTAATTTAGTTTATTGAGTGGACGGTGCTTTAGGGGTTTAAAGAGAGACATGGGAGAAAAGTTTTAATTATTTTTCACCATGGTTTGTTGTTCAAGTGTGTTTGTGTACAGAAACAGTGCTTGCATGTGCAGATCAATTGAAATAATGTACCGTATATTTTAAGAAGTATTGATTAATGACGGGTACGGTATACAGATTGTATTTTTTTTTTTTTTTTTTTTTCATGAATTCCTACCTTTTCTGACTCATGGCCCACTCAATCATCTCAAAAATGTTGGTGGTCCACAAGAGTTCCTATCATGGCTTCTTTCTTTCTTTCTTTCTTTCTTTCTTTCTTTCTTTCTTTCTTTCTTTCTTTCTTTCTTTCTTTCTTTCCACACATTACAAAACATTATTCATGTGCTTACTTTTGTATAGTTTTTTTGTTTTTGTTTTTGTAAATGATTTGTCAGCCTACTTACCAATACCCAATACCTGGATATTTTCTTTGTCACCCTGATGTTGTGTGTTGTTGTGATTTGGTCCCTTACAATTTTAACTACAGTGATTTTTCAGCATAACACCTTCACTTCCTCCTTCCAGTGTGACTGTATTTTTCTGCATGTAGTTGCTTCACCCAGTGCTACGTAATTCAGCTGGCACAGACATTTACATACTTGATGAGTTAACATTGGTGTCTTCATCTGTTGTTTCTGTTACTTTGTCCTTTCTCCACATATGTGTCTAGATAAAAGCGTGGTGTCTCCATCCCTGCTGTCCTCAGCAGCGTCGTTGAGAGACCACGCAGCTTTCTTCCAGTCAGAGACGATGCGTCCTGCCAACGACCCTAAGGAGCGGGACCCTTCCCACGTGCGAATGCTCAACGATGTGCTGCGTGACCTGGAGAAGAGCTTCATCATCCCACAGACACCATCTGGAGTGTACAGGTAGGAGAGAAGCTACTGTCTCACAGTTGCTATGGTGTTGTCGTGTAGAAGGAGGCAGTGGGTGTACTGTCAACCCCCCCTCTTTCAGTTACACTCTCAGTGAGATGGAAAATATCCAAATGTCTTTCCTTACGTTCCATAAACTCATCCTCTCACAAGAATCCAACATACTTCAGTCACGTCCAGCAATTCATTTGTGACTAGTTTGTTTTGTGTGTCAGCAGTTCCTTCTTTTCTGCGTCAACTTCCCTCCTATTCTCCATCCTAGTTATCATTAAAAAGGTTTTAAAGAGAAACTGTACACCATTCATCATTTGTCAACATCCGTGATTGAGTGCTGGCAGTTTTTCCTCCTCTCTGCCACTGCTATGCTTCTTAATGCGTTACTGCCACTGCCATCAGCGGACTGAAATAAATCCCTCGGTGGGAATGTGTGTTGTGTTTGCAGCATGCTTGTGTGTGCCTATGTGTGCCCTGGTGTGTGTTTGTATAAAAGAAACAAACAACTCACACATTAAGGTTGGGTCTTAGTGTCATCTGTCATTACATACGGTGGTTGTAAAGTTATTGAGTGTACATCTAGTGTATAATACTATGTAATATGGAAGTGAATGTACTGTAATGCAGTACAGCTTCTAAGTATAATACCTATTTCTCAGTAGTATCACCTGTCTCACCACACTCTACACTAAGGGCCGGATTTACTAAGATCCCAGATAGCGGGCGCTATATTGTTTGCGCTCCCTAAAATATTGCGTGTTTGGTTAGTGCACGCAAAACAGGTGATCTACTAAGAATAACCCGCTAAATGAAAACACGTGCAAACCGCAATATGTAAATGAGGGTTTTGCGCGTCGTAATCGTTTCCGCCATGGAGAGAGTGGACAGAGAGCTGGACGGACGAAGGGACAGAATGACACTTGATCCGATGCATACAATGACAGCATGTGTGTTCATCTCTCTCGCGCTCTGTTTAGATAAATAAACACAAATCGCTACAGGGCCCAACTCGTCATATAGTGACGAACAGGCAGCAGCTGCAGCGACAGTGTGTGTGCCGCCCATGATCGAGTGGATTAATAGAGATCTCAGGTGGGACACACGGATCTAAACGCTCTGACCACTGAGGGATCAAAGACGGGTGAAGGCAGCGGTGACGTGTCTCAGTCCGGGACTGGGACTGAGAGACGGAGCTGAGCAGCCAGGTACTGGAGAGGAGAGGAGAAGAGAGGAGGAGGAGGAGGAGGAGAGGAGAGGAGAGGAAAGGAGAGGAGCGCAATGCAGGACAGACGTGCCCCGTGCGTAACGGCACGTAAATGACTTTTAACACGGCTGAAAAACTGTTAGAGAATTACCCAGACGTGAGGAAATGCAGAGATGTAAGATCACGGGGCTCTGACAGGTATCAAATCAATAAACGCATACGTTTTGGCAAAGTTGTATCAGTTAGTACATGGTTTTCAGACGTGGTGAATAAAGACGCAAAAACAGCCACCGCAATCTCTTCCTGGTTTGGTAAATCACATTGTGCTCGCTAAATAAATCTATTTGCATCTACTCCTCCCAGTATTTTGCACGTTCTGGCAGAAACGCCTATATTTACATATTCATCAAGGCAAATACGCTAAATGGATCGCACGTGCTATTCTGCCCGTGTGAGGGACGCAATCCTCGGTGCGTCCGGTTAGTAGATCAGGTTGCACATGTGTTTGCGCGTGCAATCACGTTTGCACACGTTTTAATACACGCAAACCTTTAGTAAATCCGGCCCTAAATCCCTCTTGTGTGTCCCTGAATTGTGTTCACATCCCTGAAGTTGAAGTGCTTTTCATGTGCTGTATTCCTGCTGTGGTCAGTCTTGGTTCTAAGCTACCCATGTGAAAAGAAAAAAAAAAAAACAGTGTAATAAAGCATTGATAAAGAAAACACACACAGGAGAAACTACGGTAGAGATGGTAGCCATGATGCTTATTTTAAGATTTTAAATGTGTACACTGCTGGTCTTTCAAAGAGGGGAAGCTCATTTGCAGCCTCAATTTATTTATACACAGTGTCCATGGGAGAGACAAAATCGCAGCATTTATCCAATAGTAGTTTTGCTGCAGTAAAAAGAAAAAAGAAAGATTCTATGCTGCTCCATTGAAGTCCATAGACACTGAGCTTCAACAGGTTTAATGCACTGTGATGCTATGGAAGAAGTAGCTGATTCTGAACAAACTCATCTCAGAGTTGAACGTGTTCTAACACTTTTTGTAGTCAATGAAATGTAAACACGACAGTTCATATTTGACCATTTATTTTATGACATTTTAGAGGAAGCAGAGATTCCCTTGTAGTCTTAGAGCAATCGCCTCTGGTACATATTTACTCCACCCTCCCTTCAGAAAAAAGAAGGAACACATCATTTTCCCTGCTTTGACCTTCTCTGCTTTCACACTAATAATAACTTTCACACATGTAGTGTCGCCCATGATTTAAATCCCACGTTCACCATGTATCTTGTATTGAGTGTGGACCACTTTTTTTTTTTTTTTACTTGTTCTACATAGTGTAACAGCAATAATGGAACATAAAACTTATTTATTCCTTCAGACAAAAGGAAAAGAAAAAACAAAAGGGAAATAATTTACACACTGCTGTGATTTTGGGGGCAGAGCAGCAGGATTTCATTGGCTCTGAGCTATTATTACTGTTTCAGTTGGAAGGATGCAGGTTAGTTGATGAAGTTATTTTAGTCAAACTGCCCACGTAGCTGAAGAATAAACACAATTACTCATGTCAAGTCACATTTTCTTGGAGGACGGCTGACCTTGACTGATGGTGGGAATTTTTTCCCGGTGACTATATTTCTATCTCACTACAGTAACACCTCTGTCGGTTTGAATTTAACCATCCTCACACTCACACAGCTTTTTAGCTGTCTACATTTCCTCTAGATCCGAACTGAATTAATGGCATCTGCTGTTCAGTGTTATTCACAGTTTATGGCAGTAACAGACATGTTAATTGTCCTAGACTGCCATTAGTATCCAAGTTGAAATTAGCTGCTCCATCATGCTAGGAAAACATTAAGGCTTAATAGCACTCATTTATAAAGGAAGTTACCATTCCCTCTCAGGACTCAAACAATTAGACTAAGAGCACAGAAACAGACTTGAAACATTTTTGACTCTTTCTCATTTAACTCGTCCTGTTTTTTACGTTTACGTTTAATCTAACGTAAGCAGTGAGAACACATTACTGTGACATCTACGGTGTACAGAAATGCAGGGGTGCAAATTCATTCATTCCTGTGTATCATCGTGGTTATGTTTATCAAGGAATCATTTAAATCATCAAATTGTACATTAAACCTTAAAATACTTCCCAGAGAATCTCTTCATTTTTAGACCTAATATCATCACTAACATTGAACAGATCAACTGCAAATGTGAAAATACATAGTTCTTCAGCTATTAAAATACTTCTGGACAAAAACAGGAGTTCCAGAGAAACACATACAGTAGATAACTAAAATGCAATGAACCATCACTAACATAACAAAAGAAAAAAACAATTTCATATGTTTACATTGCCTCCTTAAATGGATTCAAGGCTGTTTACTGTGCATTTTGGAGGACGCGATTGATAAACTATGTCTTTATCAAATACTTAAGACATTTTCTGATTTTCTTAAGAAAGGTTTTTTAACAGTCTGTAGTAGGCTAGCTACCTCTCATTGTAACTATTGTATGTGGCTCTCTTTCTGCTGACAGCTTATTTCTCCACCTTGAACATACAGTGGTTCATCCAACTTTAATCCTCTCAGATCAAATAATCATCTCCAAATTATCATTTCTCAGAAACAGTTTCCCTCAAATTTGATAAATTTTTAGAATTTATTCTCCTAGATGTGCTCCCCCTCTGGTCCCTCTGACCTGTGGTGTTCCCCAAAGCTCTATCAATGTCCCCCTGCTGTTCTCCACATACAGTATGCTACCGCTAGGTAACTTTGTAGTCAAGCAAAATATTCTTGAGGATGGTGTACTGATCTATGTTTGAAACAACAGACTGCATAAAATACTATGTCTATCTGAAACTAATAATTTAAATGTCCCAGAGGTTTCTTCAACTAGGCTGATCACAAAAAGTATTTCTGCCTCCATTAAGGCACTGATCCGAGCAGCTGCACTACACAACATACACAAATTGGATGTGTCAATTCCTATTTCAGTCCTGTTCTTTTCTTGCCTTTCTTTGCCAAACTTGATAAAGTATTTCTGCTTCATTAGCAAAACTGTGAGGCCATAAAAATGTCTCTTGTGTTTGGACTTGGATGAAGGATAGACGTATACCCACATTCACACTCTGACATGACTTACTCACTAAAAAACGACACAGTTTGCTGAAAAGTATCCACAGAGGTTCAATTAACAAGCAACTTAAACACTAGACAATGTATCCATATGTGATGTATTACTGACACTGAATTGAATTGATGTTTGAACCAGGTCTAAACCTCAATCCAGACTTCACTGAGCCCAGAGTGATCCTTCACTAAACACACTACATGAGCTAGTCATTAGTCTTATGCTGCGTTCAAAACAACTCGGAAGTCGGAATTTCCAACTCGGAAATTTCTGACTTCCGACATCATTGCGTTCACGCTGCAGGAACTCGGAAGAGAAAAAAACATGGATACCCATACGGAAAATATATACAGCAGCAAATTATGTTTATTTTGGAGGCAAATGAAAGAGACGCAGCAGATAGGTGCGCATATACAGTACGTAACGTTATAGCCCTAGATAACAAGTTAAACATTATTTCCGTTACATACGAGGACCACAATTTCACACAATACAACAATTACAGCTTAATATAAATGTATTTCATATACTGCAATAATACACATAAAATATGCATTAAAACCTCAACAAATAACTTTTTTTTTTTCATTTCTAACCATTTAAGACTTGGGCTGCCATGTTTTGATGTTGTCGTGATGTCAAGTCGGAAAGTCTGAGCTCTGAAATGATACCCAAGTTTCCGACCTGTAATGTCCAAGTTCCACGCCGTTCAATTCATTTTTGACAACTCGGAGCTCGTTTTTTTCCGAGTTGTAATTAACGCACCATTAGTCTTAACAAACCCCTATTAAACACATTTAACTTTGATATTTGACATGACTCTGGGTTTGGTTGTGCAGTTAAGCTGCCTTACTGACAGCACACTGAAATCCCCTACTTCTCAGCCAAGTCACACAAGGATCAGGCACTAGGGAAATGGATAGGCATTACAAAACTACAAAAGCAATACAAAACTAACATGGAAGACAATACCAAACAGCAATTACATAATATAAAATGGTAATGGTGATAAAACACTTAGGTCATGAAAATAAACCTATGTAGGCCTAATACCTTTAAATCAAAGAGTGAAATAAAATGAAATGGATCAGTTGGATTAATAAGGTTACAGAAATGTAACTGATTCTCTGACCCCAGATCTCAGGGCAGAGACTTACTCATTTTACCGTCACGTGAAAAGATTTGTGCACCTTTATTCTTCTTTAGCCAGCAGAGCCTCAGGATCTGAGGCTGCACTCGTGCTCAGAGGAGGAGCAGCAATTCAGCAATATATCTGAGAGCTAAACCATTAAGTGCTTTAAATGTTATCAGTAAAATCTTAAAGTAATATCCAAAAACTCCTTATAACCTGTGAAGAGAGTTCAACATGAGTGATATGCTCTTGGTTTCTAGGATGAAGATATATTATTAGGTATAAAACATGGTAAACCAGAAATGCAATGAATTACAATATTGCAGCCAAGATTATGTGAAAACCATCAGCTTGGGAACCATATTACAGTGAGAGACAGTGTAAAACACATTTTGAGCTAGGCAAAATGAAATCCAAAACTACTACCCATATTAAAAAAAAGCTGACTCTGACAGCAGTATATTTTGGCGCCTTTGATGTAACAGAATACATACAGAAGGAGCAATTCATAATATGTGATACACTATTGTGATGCAAATGAGGAGCAAAGCTGAGGCAACCAGAAAGAGATGAAGTCCTTTTGTCTGTGTTAACAACGATTTCCATGCACTTACTTACTGATGTTGGTTTGATTTCCAATGGTGAATGAGTCAACTTTCATCCAGTCCAAGGTCATTGTAGTTGTTACACACAACTCACTGGAGTGAGACTAACCAAATACACACCACTGCACCAAATCCATCACAGTCTGTCCAATTTACCCTGTGATGTTATAGACGAGATCTAACCTTGGCTAACCCCTTCATGAAGAATATCCTTGTAATACCTTAGTGTTATTCTGACTAGGTCTCTGACAGTTCATTTGACCTTATTATTCAATTTGTTCAACAAAGGTATTGTCTTTGTAGTGTCGTATATATCCATTTCACATCTCGTATATTGATCCCTCGTCCTTGTTGGACATGAACAATAGTATCTTAGGTGCCTGGAATGTTTCAACCAAAGTAATGCATGTCAAGCAAAACATTTATTAGTTTGCCTCGTTCCACACTTGATGTGCAAACATTATGGAAAAGGTGTTGAATTATGGACAAGGCAACTTGTGCAACTCCTTCCAATAGCATCAGCAATGGTAATGGTAAAACATCAATCAAGTCCAGCCTTGCTGGCTCTTTTCATTCACTCATGTTGCATTTATATCCCGGGTGTCTGACTCGAGTAGACTAAACTAGGGCAATACATGCAATAACCCCCTTTGGTTGGCTGGTTATTTGACTGCCTTGACTGAGGTGGAATTTAAACTGATTGATCTTTGACTATAATGTTTAATTTCTACCCTCTGATGTCATGGGGGTACTGATGAGATATGAGGTACTTGAGGTGATTTTGGATTATCTGACTCACTCAGGTCTTGGATGGTGCCAGATGCCACCCTTCTTTAAAGCCTCTGCCATGGAATTAACTTCTGGGAACCCACAATGGTTTCTGCCCACCATCACAGTTCATGTTTAATCACCAGACAGGGATGATGATGTTTGCTTTAAAATACAAACCTGTTAGTGTTAACACTTGAATAGGTGTTTCATTCATACTTCTACAGTTACATGAAAGCTATGATGTGTTTAATTTGTACAAATTTGGTTATAAAATATAAATGTAGAAACTTTGACAAAACCATTAGGCTTTTTTGATGAGTTGATGATTTTGGGAGAATAATATGTTTTGAAGATTAAATACCTGGTCTGTGTCTTTGAATATATTAACTAATGTATCAAATTTGAAATCCAAAATTCAAATTTTCCCACAGATATTAAATACATTTATGTTATGTTGAAAGGAAACCATTACATTGACCCACATACAGTATTTAACAGGAACCTCCTGGATGTGAAAGTTGATAAATTAAGCACACTGAGTTATCAAGTATTTTACCTTCTCATCTATCTGGAGGTTGGACCTCATTTCATAAAAATACATATTTCTTGCACTTATTGGCTTCCAGGTGTATGTGGTGCCAAAATAAAGGTCCATCTTACCTTAGAATAGTCAGGTTACAGATGTGAGCCCTTAAGCTTTACATTTTTTGCAGAACTGGAAGGTCAGCCCTTGAATTACATCCCACGGAAAAGGTGGCAGAGCACATACGTACAAGCACACAGTGCAGCTGTCAGTGCAGGATGGACATTGCTGCTCCAGTGTGAGTGACACCTGGGACCTGTGAACACTGTGTTTAAACCCATTTTGTTGTGTGGCAGAGCAGGATGTGGCCTCACTTAAGAGTAGATGTCAGGCTGCCAAGGGCCACGCCAATCAATAGCAGATGTCTTTATGTGTACTCAGAGCTGCTGTAAAGAGAACTCTACTCAGATACTCATGGTGGGTGACAGTCCCCAGGTTAAGGGAGGTGGACAGACAAGATAACCTTATTTCTGCAGGGCACCCCTTTATTTTGTTTTCTTTTTTAACTGTTTGTAGAAATGAAAGCAGGACAAAAAATGACACAGTTTCCATTATGGATGTAACAATAATAAAACTCACACTATTTCAATACCTCAATAACAAGTCCACGGTATAACATTTATTGCGGTAGGCCTATGGCCTTACCGTACAATAATACAGTAAGCTCCACAGTATAAATGTATTCCTATTTTAAAGGTCCAAAATAACTAACAATGAACATGAATATTTGGTGGGCAAAGTGGGCAAATTTGGAGAAGATCCATTAAGTGTTCAGTGTTTTTGGTCGAAAATGAGTTATCATTTTCATGACATTCAAGGCATCCTTTGTTATGTGACAAAATATCTTATCTCAAATGTGTGTCGTTTTGGAGAAAAATGGTAGTCGTTTTTACAGTAACTGCAAAAAGCCCTAGTGAAACAAAGCAAGAAGACAGTAACTACCATTACTAGGGGTAAAATAGGGGTAAAACATCAAATCAAATATGACAATTAATATGTACAAATAATAAGCTAATACAAAGTAACAAAACTGCCTCATGTCCAATAATCTACCTACAACTACTTAGGCTGGACAACAGGATAACTTTAAAGTCATTTTTCTCAGTTCGGAACTCTGCGTAGTTACTGCCTTTTTTGCTTTGTAGGGCAGTATGCCACAACCATGTTTTATGAAATCACCATGACCTTGACCTTTGAGCACCAAAATGTAATTCTTGAGTCCGATTTAAAGAGGTTCATGTGAAGGCATCACTGAGGTATTGCATCTACAAGAATGGGACAATGGGCGTAAATTAAAAGCCACCCACATATAGGCTACATAATAAAATTGAATTGCAGAATCAACCAGTTTAGCTCGTTTCATAGCAGACATAGCAACTGATTCACTCTCTTCCATACAAGTATCCAATAAGCCATGACAGTGAGCCAGCATGCACAACACCAGGAGACTGACACTGACACAGCTAAATAGAATTCAGCCATCATTAATTTTATCATGTACAACTGTGCTTTCTCATCTGTGACATGTCAGAATGTCCTCCATGAAAAAGGCCTATTGATGTTTTCACTGTGACAGGGTCAGCTTTTCTACCTCCCTGTACTTTAGAGCAAAGGTGTGATGAACAACTTTACAGTGACTTGAAAATGACTTAGGTAGTGCCTGATACAGTGCTGATGCGGTGTTTTGTATCAATGTTTGTTTTATATTTTCCAAAAGTGTTATATTTCCAGTTAAAAGTCTGGCCTGCTTTGGGAGACTGCTGTTGACACATGTGTTGATGTGCTGCTCTCTGAATTATGAAAGCTGCTGCCAAAAACGTTTCGTTCATCCTTACTGGTGTCACATACTGGTGTTGTGTAGTTGAGTAGATAGAGAATCATCACACTGCTGTGACTTTGAGTTTAAATTGTGTGCTGAAGGTCAGTGTTCCTTCACACCCTACAGCTCACAACTTGTGTCTTAACAGATGAAGAATCACTCCATTTACTCTCTAAGACTGTCCGTTCAGCCACTTTAAGAGAAATCGATGTACTTGAGCCCCGAGGAGAGCAACCCTCTGCAGTCTCTGCCATTCTGACCTACAAATGACTACACTTCTGCCCCCAAAGGCTCGCCTGTGTTTATATATGTGTTGTTGCTTCATGTGTGCATGCTGCCGTGTACCCGGTACTACACAAGTGACAAGAAGACAAAGAGACATGGATAGGAAGGTCTTTCAGGACAATAATTCATATTCAGAAAATTAACCAGAGGTCACAGAATGAAACTTAACTTTACTTATTTTCAGCAGTTATTATTTTCTGCACTCATTTAGCATCAGTTGGCCAGTAAAAAATCAGCTGCAGGTTGAATTACACAAAACCTAAAATGAATGTGAATCATAACATGGTATGTGTGAGTTATTGAATTATATGCGTTATGCCCCTTCATTATCATTGGATTATCATTGGCTGGACTACACAAATGAAGCCAACCCTATGATCTTGAGTGCTACTGACTCACTGACTCGTCACTGGAGTGCCAAGAAGCAGTGAGGCAGAGGACAGCTTCCAATACACTGAGCCTCGCCTCCATTATAGAAAAAGAACCTACTGTAACTACATGCATATTAATAAAGGAGGCAGAGGAAGAGGCAAATGTAAGACACATCATTAATGAGGCTTCATAACCCTAACCCGATGGTTCCCAACATTTTTTGGCTCATGACCCCATTTTGACATCACATATTTCTGTCGACCCTGTCAATCAAGATGCGCCAGCTCAGATATATTTATATGCTGCATTTTATTTGAACTCGATTTATATTAGAGAAAGTGAAAGTATAGAATACAGTTGTTTAAGATTCCGTGTGGTGTTTTTAATCATAATTTTCAAAAGAATAATAATTAGTTTAAAAAATATTTTTATCAGTAATTTTTTTTATTAAGTATTAGACATTTCAGGCGACCCCATTTAATTTCAGGCGGGCAGGTAATCCTCTCTCCCTCTGTCTCTCGCTCACTTGCTCTCAAAATGAAAGACTGTCTATCTCTTCTAACTCTCTCTGAGCAATTGTTTTGTAAGTAAATGCAGCTGCAATCACACAATAGTCTTGTCTGCAATGTATGTGTTTGGTGATTTTGTCAGCCAGTTATAGGATTTAACCATAGGTGGTCCATTAATTTTGATCCAGCCTTGTTTTCCTCAGTAGCGTAGAACCACTCACTCAAACTGAAACTTTCTTCATGTTTAGCTGTTGTCTTGACAAACTAAATATAGTGTACATTTCTGCAGAGCTTATTCTGTATGAGTCATGTCACACTCACCATCTTCTCTGTCTTCTTCCCACCAAGTGTCAAGTTATCTTGAATGAAACTTCCTGCCAAAAGTCCTCATTGCAATGGGTGTCAGGGTTTGCTGAAAACAACACAAGCAGAAGACCCAGTCGTAGACACACAGGCAGGATGTTGCAGTGCAGTAGCTTTTAAAAGATGAAAACAGGCTCACAATCAGAGGGTATCCAGCTTCAGACAATAGAGAAATAAATGCAGTAAGCACCTACATGGAATCCATCAAAGAACAGAAACAGGAACATGTTCAGACAACTTGATGTCGAAGCATAGTGACAAAAGCAAGTGTTTAGACTGGGTCCGAGAAATGTGAGTGATTACCAAGCTGCACAAGTGTAAAGGCACTTACACACCGGGGACGTGACAGATAAAAGACACAAAATTGCAAAATATCTGCAGCCGAATATTTCACATCAAATCCATTCATACCGGAGGAGATGTGAATATGCGACAGAATTATAAACCAAAGTTTTGCGTCAGGTGGTTCTTTGCCTTGTTGATCATCCCTGATGTATTCAACATGATTGGTTGATTTGTTCATTCGCCGGGCAAAAGCTCAGAAAAACCTATGTCACATTTCCGCTGCATTAACATTCGCGGTCTGTGTGAAAGGACTGAAAACTAGAGTTTGAAAAAAAAAATACTTCCACAAAAAAATACCTTCCTGGTGAGTAAGAGCCTTAACTGGGAAAGGTCCAGGGACATTTTGTGGGTGAATGACAGGTCTGAAGAAGAGAACATTGAGATAGAGAAAAATGGAAAATGACCCTGATGGTATTATTTGAAGAAGTGGTAACCTAATGTCTCCTTTTATCAGTGGTACTGCCTTCTTTTTATATATCTTTTTAATCTCTATGTTTAGACCTTGCTACTTTTATCTATCTATTCATGCTTAACGAGTTGTGCAATATGCTGTGGCGTGTATGTGTTTTTTTTGTTTGGTGCTGCTGTAACAATTTTTATTTCCTGAGAAGGATTAATAAGATATCTTTAACTTTAAATCATATTCTGCACCTTTGATCTAAGTTATTTTCTGTCTCTCCACAGGAACCTGTTATACAGCCTCCCAGGAAAGACTCCTCAGTTTTCCATCCTCAGGTTCTCACAGGAAGCTGTCTTGCACTGCAGTGTCACCACCAGCAAATCAGTCAAACATAACTCTGCCAACAAAGAAGTGCTTTGCCACAGCACAATGAACCAGTCTCTGTCTCTTATCCTCAGGGCTATCCGGTCAGCTGAGAGGCTGGTGTGCTTTGGCTTGGACTTGTTTGAAAACTACCCAAACGACACAAAATGATCTTGACCGTCCCAGATCCACAAATCAGCTTGGATGCGCTCAACACTGCCACTAATCAAGTCAATAAAATTCAATCACATCGGGAATACTAATACACAACTGACCACCCATGACCGACCTCACCTTAAACCACATCATCGTACTAATGTCCTGACAGGTTGTGCATCCATAGGAAAAGAATACACTGAGCTTCATTATTCCAAACTTCCTCAATCAGCAGTATTGAATCAGCAGCAGTCCAGAATGTAACGAGAATTCATGGACATTTGTTTGAATGATTCATAATTAAGGTCATAAAAAATGTTTTCTGATTGATGAATGTATTGAATCTAACTTGTTGCACATTGCTCTTTGATATGCAAATGATGGGGGTCGTTGAATTGCACTATTTTATGAAAGCTGACTAGTATTAAGAGGCACATGGTCTTTTTTTTTTTTTTTAAGATATTTAAGACTTTTCCTTCATCATCACCAGACACTTGCTCTGTTGTCTAGAAAACTTTGTCCTTTCCTTGACATAACCCAGCAATAAATCTCAGAGAAGAGACTAAAGCAGCAATTCAGAAGTGGTATCTCAATAAGGAACAATTTGATTGAATTTTGTGAAACGAACACTTCGAAACATTGAAATGCAACTGCAAGGCAAAGCAAGGTATATCTGGACAAGCAGCAAACCTTTACTCTTCCAAAAACTTTCCAAATAAAACTTTCCATTTGGTCTTGCTGAACCAATCATTAGCTGACTAACCAAACAGCTGGTTTGGATTCAAAGAGAAGTGTTTTAAATGATTTATTGGAGAGCTTCAGGAGGCTTCCACATGCCGCTGCTGATGCATCTGTTATATGTTGTTTTGCTCAAGTCATATTTCCTCCAGTTCTACAAGGGAGATGGGGATTACAAATGTAACTCAAAAAGTTATAAAACACCAGGTTAAAAATTACTGTAATTGTCTTGTTGAATTAAATAACAACTTCACTTTACAACTTCAAAATCCCACTTGTCCCTTCTCAAGCAATAAGCCATGCTAATATAAGTCAACCCGACAACACCATTTAGCTGTTCTAAAATCAAAGTATGCCGGCGTGACATCTGATGGGTCATTGCTTGATCAAAGAGCAATAAGTCATATTTAAAGCCAGAGAACAAAGTTATTTGAGCAAATGCAAATGCTTTAAGTAAATAAAAATGAAACCTTATTTTTTCACCTTGCAGTGTAGTCAGTAAACGACACAAAGAAATCAAGTAATGTGGTATATAAATAACAGTTTTGCAGTAGGTGTTTGTTCATGGATGACTGTAATGAGGACATCCTAGTGGTTTGAATGCAAAACACCCACTTCACTGGGCTCTTCAATACCTGGCCCTCAATGCCTCTGGCTTGGCCTGGAGCCCCAATCAACACCCATAGTATGTGGCAATGTTAGCAGGTGGGAAGCTGGTGGGGGAGCATGTCCTTGCTCCTCACACTAGCAAGTCCTACAAATCCTGAATGCCAGGTGAAATGAAGCAGTTTTTGTGGCATATGAGTGGTAGTTTACACGTTTCATGGGTCACCAGAGCAGGCTGCCAATGGCAGAGATCAACAGCTAAATTTGGCGGATAACCAGAGGAAATGCTACAAATACATGTAGTTTACATTTTTTTAAATGGGTAGTTATTAAGAAGTTGGTATTTAAGACAATTCTTTGAGTGACTGTGTCTCGACCTAAATACTGCCTTACTACATCACAACACAGATGTAGAAAGAGGTAGATGACCTGAAAGCTGTCAAATCTTTCAGCATAACTATGAAAAGTCAAACAGCAGAATTGGCATCACGATACACATAGCTGTATTAACAACAATTATTACTAAACTGTCAAAAATTGCTCTATGTCTCCACTTGTTATTCTTTCCCACACCCACAGTGTTTCTGTGCTAGACTCTACAAACTCTTAATATTTTAACGGGCAGAACTCAGTGTTATCGCTTCTCTTTCTCTTCATTCTTTTTACATTCTCTCCTTAATTAACAACCCCATTCAGTGATCTCTGTCATTGTGCAGCGGTTTGCTCCACTTATGACAAGAAATTCATGAGTGTAAGGCTGATGTGCTGGTTTTAATAGCCTCCACAGGCCTGAGTTGAGACCTGAGCGATATATTTTGTGTTACTGTTTAATGACTAATTAGTGAGGAAGAGTTTATGTTGGTTTATGGGTTTCAAGATGTAACCAAATCACTGAATCTAACCAACCAGAGATCAGCTCCTTCTGCAAACCTTTCAAATTGCAGGGCATTATGTAATTCATCATTTCTATTAGCAATTGGGCTTCAGGTTTTTTGTAGTTAGGCATGTTATTTGCTAGAATAGTGTTTGTGAGAAAAATCAATGCATAAAACACAATTTTATACTATGAAATGATTATTTCATACCTTTACTTATTTGTAATAGTTTGAATGTGATAGACTTTTGTATGCATGTAGGATGGTGGGAGGGTATGGGATGGGTTTCAATTTTGCACCTTGTATTTCTTACTAAATCAGAATTTTGTAAAGTTCATGTACTTTTGAAATATTCTGAAAGATAGCAAAAGCATTGTCTACAATTGCTTCTGACGGTATTCTCGTGTTTCGTGTTTAAATAGTTCTAATGATGCATTCAAGATCATTTTAGATATAGTGTTTTTAAGAATTACATCTGAATTTATACCAATGATTTGATACACAATTTTTTAAAGGGGAATTGCTCATTTGTATTTGTAAATAAGCAGACTTGCAATATTGATTGAAAAAAGAAACTTTCCAGGGATCAGAAATGTAAATTTCCATTGCTTTAAATCATGTGCCTTTTGTCCAGTAATAAAACAAATGCTTTAATTAATAATGCAAATGGTATACCAAAAACTTGATTAAGTACCAGATGTTAGTTGATGTAATGCACTATTGGAGGTATCACCTCTGTCAGCTGCAGAATCTGATCAATTACCAACTGCTGTGCTGGAAAACACACACTGTTATCACTTTCAGTACAGTATGTGCAGGTGGTAAATAAACAGACTGCATGCATATTACAAGTTTTGCTACATGTTCTGAATGCATCTCTTGTACTGGCTAATATATTAATAACAAAATGCTTCATTAAAAAGGCCTGCTGCTTGTTGGTTGGTTAGTTGACAAACTACAGTAGAAAACAACGATACATGGATGATCCTGTGCTGTATCCACAAATGTAATCGCTCCACCAATTATGAGGTGTGGTAAAATTAAGAAAATTTTAGCTTGTTTTTTATAATATATTATGAGATTAAAAAAAAAAAAAAAATCCAATGAGCCAATAACCATTTTCATGGCACGAAAAAATGATATTACATACTTGATTTTCAATTACCACCTTGAATATTTCAATGCTACATTCCCCATTTGAAAGAAAGGCTGTGTTGTTGGTTGGTCTTTGTACATTTTGTGAAACCAGTGTATATTGTGTATTGTCTAAGGTGAAACAAGTGTACTTTGATACTGTCGCTGTGGCACAAACTTAACATACTGGAAGCAACGTCAGGTATTCCTGTAGCTGTCATTGCTATCACCAATCACTATTTTCCATCAATTATCAATCAACTATCTAAGACTTTGCTGCACAGCATGTATGCCTGACCTAGAAATAAGTGTGTCACTGCACATTAACATAGTTACTGTTTACCATAATACTTCTTTGATTTAGATTCCAGTTGGTCTGATGTGTAACACTATGGCAAGTCTGTTTCCCAGCATGACTCCTTTGCAATTGTATGGCTCTTTGTTTTAGGATTGCATTTGCATGGTAATACATCTACGCTGAATTTCATTGTTCCTCACAATTGTAGTATGAATTCATGCTTATATGTTACATTGTTGTACATAAAGATGTTAAGTGGTTCTCACATTTCCTTTGGCTTAAAAAATGTGTATTTTGATTATCTGTTTTGACTTGGTTTAAATACTGACTAGAGGTTACTTAGACATTTATCATTTAATGTCAGTAAACTTACATGTGATGATCTGCAGTATACAAAATGTATCACTGCATTTCAACTCACGGGTTGAAAAATGCTTGATCTGGTTGAAACATGAGCTATCTTCTATGTACAGTATTTATTTGAACATTTTAATAGAATACATGGTTAGATTTTTTTTTTAAAGAGAATTAGACTTTAGACCTAGTAAACTGGGATTTGCACAAAATTGTGAACTTTCTCTGTGATGATACTGTTTAGAAGATTTCTCCAAACTTTTGCATTTCCCAAGAACCCTTCACACTGTGCTATCTTATTTTCTGAACATCTCCAAAAAAAACAGTTATTATGTTTTATAATTGTATGAAATTGTCAAAGTGGATGTTTCAAAAAGCCTCTCCACTTCAATACTACAGTACACTTGTCATTAGTTGAATTATCTGATGATTCAATATAGCCTGGTTTCCGTATGCATGACAGAAGAACTTAATAACTACATTATGCAGGGATTTTTCTGGCATGGTTTTTGTCCTCTTCACTGTTCAAGACTTGTTGAATTTTCAATGCAATAAACATTTTAAGCGCCTGGCCTGTGTTTGTTCCTGTTAGTTTCACACTTCAGCTGGAAAAGCATTTCAAAAAGTCTAGATCTGCAACTATGGGCCACCTTCTGCTGCCTGATCCTGTGTAATGCCAACTGCAAAAGAATTCTCTGCTTTATTTGTGCTTTATTTTGTCCCCCCCACCCCTTCTCCTTCTTCTTCAAACCAACCGATCGAGGCAGATGGCCGCGCACCCCAAATCTGGTTCTGCTTGAGGAAGGTTTTCTATTGTACTACCTACTGGTGGGATCTATTAGGGTCTCTTTAGGGAAAACAAGGTCCACACTTTTTCATTTTGTGTGCCTTCAGATAACTTATGTTGTGAATTAGGGCTAAAATTGGTTTGACTTAAAAGGTGATACAATGTAGGATAATCAGAAAGACAGCATCCATTTCCAAATGTGGATTATTGTAGGCTACCATAGTAATGCATCAGATTTTTTGTTTGCAACTACAACTCTGAATGGTAGCTATTACTGTTAGCTATATGCTGTAATACTCACTGGCCACTTCATTAGGTGCATCTGACATGAAGCGTTATCCTGCTGGTCTGGAAGTAGGCTAACGAGATGGCACACTGTCACTGTCTGTCAATGGTACAAAGGAACTTAAATCACCTTCCTTACACATTGCTATTCTTGGTTTGAACTCTAGCAGATCATCTTGACCATGTCTCCTTGTCACAGAACAGATGAACTTAATAAAAGTGAGTGTATAGCTTATGTAGCCTAAATGATAGCCTACATTCATATTTTTGTGAAAATGGATATTACACTGTTATTTTCTGTGCTTCTCCTTTCATCACTGTAGCTTTCTATCAACTCTAGCGTTGTTTTACACTGTAGCCTATATCTATTCATAATTGATGCTGCTGCTATAAAAATGTTGTGGCAGTAAAAGGTAGCCTACCAAACTGGTTCACTTCTGTGTATAAACTAATAGTGATCAATGACTTTGACAAATTGTCTATAAGTGGACTCTACGTGACCCAGGAGAGAAGACTACTCCTGTCATCAATGTGTCTATGTTTTTTTATTTATAGTGTTAATCCTGTCTTGCTCAACCCCACAGCATTACCGGGCACGTGCAGCATCCGGAGGACCGTGCGCGTTCACGCTTGGCCACAGAGAGGGGCGGGAGAGGAGGACGAGGGAGTGAGAGATGAGGTGGGGGGAAGATAGGGTAATGAAAATGATGGCGACCGATGCAGAGGAGATAAGAAACCAAACAAGTCCCTGTCCTGCCCCCGACACCAGTCTCAACACTCTGTCCATCAAAATAACGCGGAAAAACCAGGACAGACACTGGAAGTTGCGGTTTATTTACCTTCAGTGCTGTGAGTACCGACGCACCGCGACGTTTACACACTCACACGCCGAGAACAGGCTTCACTATTCTCTGTCATAACGTGCTGAGAAATGTGCCGCCTCACTGTACTGACCGACTTTTGCTTCGTCACCGTGAAAGAAAATGCACTAGCAGGCTTTAACATGGACATACCACATCATGAGGGAGACGAGCCTCCAGTTAACGTGTTGTTTGAAGGAAGGGGGGGGATGCATTGAGATACAGGCACGCGAGGGCATGGAGAGGAAACACATTCCACCAGAAGGCTAAATAAATAAACAAAGACATAAATCGCTATGATACCTAGCTAACCATTATCTTTAGCCAAGCATTAGGATTCACGTTTGCATTCGGCATGCCTAAAATGAACCAGTGTCTCGTGCTTCTTACTGTACGTAGGCTACTTCAGGTTACAGGCTTTTTTCTTTTTTTTTAAATGACTCTCCTCAGTTAGTGTCACGTGAACTATTATTTTTTTATTTTTTTTATTTAGCGCGTTTGCTGCTAGTTTTTACCCTGTCATGTTTGCCCATGAGCTGTACGGTTGTTGTTTTTTTTTGTTTTTTTCATGTAGCCTAAAGCTATTTTAAAAATGTTCTCCTTATTTAGCCTACAAAATAAAGTAGGCCTAGGCCTATTAGCCTACAGGAGGTAAAATATATTTATAATGTTATTGATTAGGCTAAGCTAAAGCAAAGCAACCAATGGTTTATCCAGTCCATATCTGACACTTCTGGCCCAGTTGATATTTCCTCTGTGTAATTTTTGTCCCTGGTGGTGGTCAAACTTCACTTCCTGTCCTGCTGCCACTGACAAGTGATTCACTCAGGTTTCATGGAAAATAACTAGAAGTGAGCTTGAAAAAGTTCCTGCTGACAAGTGAAGTGAGGAAAAGTGGCGGTGATATATGGCAGGGGAAATGGGGCTTTTCACAATTTGAAGGAAATGACCAAAAAAAAGCTGAAGTTTGATGGTTTTGGTTGGAGACAGTATCCTTGGCAACCTGTGCAGAAAGTAGGGACATAGGCCCAATTTTACCTTTATACCTGTGAGACAAGGGGCCAATGTCAGTGGCATCAAAATGTCTATTATGGTCACTTGTTCTTGTCTTAGTGTCATAATTTTGTCTCGGTAACACAAGTTATTGAGTCATTATATTACATGCCTTGGCAGCTGTGAGAACAAAGACAATATGAAAAAGATTATAATGACATTTCTAATTACTGATGCCATATGTCCCACAGCCGACTTCAGAGGGGTGGTGAAGAGCACGGAGGAGGATTGATAAGGGAATGAAAAATGATCAGGGTGATTTAAAATGACAGCTTATTTCTAGTGATGATGGGAGGTCCATGGAGTGCAAGTGATGGATTTGAATGTGACAGAAAAGTGACCCGCCTCGTCAATACAACTAACAGCACGTGATGACAGAGGGGGCCGCTTGGCGGTTTTTGTTTTCATCCGAGAAAAGGGTCCCACGGCTGCCTCAGAGTGTGCAGGTATTTAATATAATGTTATAGTGAACACGAATGCTCTAGCATCAGTGTGAGCTCTCTTGTCTTTGGAACAAATAGGACCACTAATGTACAGTTGATTTCCTAAAGTATCCGGCTCCTTGACTTATTACCTTGTGTTTTTAACAATGTTTACAGATCATTTGTAGTGTGAATATTTTAGCAAAAGTGATGAGATTTGTCAGTCAGTGTTGGGGTTACAGAATCAGGGTGTTTGCCCATTGGTGATTAACATGTATAGTCTTAATTAAGATTAAGATAAACTTTATTTATCCTTGACAGGCAACTTATCTTGGGCACTAGAGTGGCACGAGTGCTGACACAGCTGCCTCCTAAAACCACATTCACAACATGCTTTAAGTGTAGCGTACACATGGTGTAGACATACACATGCACACGGGCATAGTACACATGGTACACATTCAACAATACAGCAAACAGAAAACTGCAGAAAGTACAGAGTACACATAGTGCACATAAACAACCATAAACACTGGCAAGCATGGCGTAAAGTTTCCTCTAGGCAGGGACAAGACCTTGATGTTGTTTACTACCACCTTGACTGGCACAACTTACATAATTCATAATTAAGCTACATTGCAATTTATAATTTAGATAAGGATGTAATTTAAAGCAGGTACACATAGTTAGAACTGAGTTCAAGACAAGGTAAAGGAATTAAATAGATTAAATAAAAAGTAAAAAAAAAAGAGGACCTAACAACTAACTACACATGCATCAACTCTACTGTAGAGGATGCAGGGCCTGTTTTTTTTATTAAGAAGTGTTATACAGGTTGGAATGAAGGGAGACTTGAACCTGTTGCTTTTGTATTTACTGGCCCTGAAGCGTCTTCCTGAAGGAAGGAGTTGATATTCTGAGAAAAGGGTGTTGTTGTTGAAAATCCTGTTCCTGTTGTTTTATATGTGGTCTGAAGGGATGGCTAGTCTGTTTTGCCGATCACCTTCATGGCTGTTTTGATCCTTTTCATAACTTTGGCTTTCAGCTGTACAGTGGCGGTGTCGTTCCAAGCTGTCAACCAATAACGAATGATACTTTAGAATGGGCCGTGTGACTAAAAGTATTGTGTATGCGAGAGTTCAAGTACTGTATTTTGTTTTCAGTTTGTGTCTGTGAGCACATAGAAAGTCACCAACAGCTTGAACTATTTTTGCAGCTCAACCAGCTTATTTTGTATTGCAGCTTAGATGTTGTAGTGGGTGTTGGTCAGTACAACAGTGTATGCTGTGACTTGTCAGCTCAGGTGTAAATAACATAATCAAAATTTGTCTGAATTTCAGGCAGAATTTCAGACAGCAGCAGTGCAGGGCTGGTGTTGCAGGCTTGATCATGATCACACTGTCAGGGCGTACTGTGACACTCACACATTCATCTTTTATGTTATTAGTAATATGCTTTTCCCACAATGACAAGTGAGACTGTCTGCTTCGAGAAAGGCCTTTTAAGATAGTAGTAGCATTTGTCACAAATGATGATCACGGTAGTAGCTATTTTGCCAGTTTGGAAGTTGATCTATTAACAAGGATTAAAATATAATTTAGCACCCAATTACATGATATATTTTTAATTTAGAAAAAAAACGTGTCTTTTTTTACACACTATTAAGCCCCTTTCATTGAAAACTGGACTGATGTTGCCTCTGAGTGATTGAGTCACATACAGATATGAGATGTTATAAAAGATTGACCTTTTTTAAAGTGACTTGATGATGATGATGATGATGATGATGATGATGATGAGGATGATAATGAGTTGGAGAAAACTGTAAGTGGTAGCTCATGGTAAAAGAGGGAATTATTGGCTGAATCTACGGCTCCTCTCAGCCTACAGAGCATCTTTGTGATTGCCACTTGATTGTTTACTTGTGCCCACAGCCTCACTGTCTTGGCTCACTCTCACCACAGTGTTGGATTTTGGCTAAAGCAGGCAACTTTTTTTTTTGTGTGAAAATCTTTGTCTGGAATCTGGTGTTTTTGCAGCAGTGTTAAAGTTTGTGTCGCCGTTTCTCTGGGATTGTTCTTAAAATACTCCAATTTGTGGAGGATGTCATCCCTTCTCTCTTGAGAGAGGTTGGGTACACACTTAAAACTTTCTGAAGGACAAGTGAAGGGGTGCAGGGTACGTGGAGGCTACACAGCTATAAAAATGCATCCATTTTATAACATGTCATACCCATGATCTTATATCCTTGAGTTAAACCCACAGCATACTGAGCATAGCATGGTGACTTCAACCATACAAGGTTATAGTGAAGTGTTTAATATTCCACACTACTGAAACATTTGCATGAGTTTTGTGCCATACTAAACACACGGTACATTACATAACCTGTCCTGCGTGAGAAGCCCTGCAAGGGCCCAATCTGGATTCCACAGAACAGTTTCAGATGTTCATGTTTGACACATAGATTTTCTAAAAGCCCTATGAGAACTGGAAAATTATCTATTTGATCATTTTGTCCAGCTCATAGCCAGAGGCGGTTGTGTCCCATCAGTGTGGGGCACCGTGGCAGCTGGCCAGAGCCTTTGGCCTTACAGCAGTTGCTCATGCTGATCCCTGGCCTCAGCGCATGAATCGTGATAGAACATATTCATTTGAGATTCTGAAGCCATTCTGCTGGTTCTCACACATGCAGAGAAACAATATTCAGACCATCAGCTTTTCAGCATCTGCTTGCTGTATTTTGTACAACCTTGATCATGATGGGGATGTAGGGAATTGGGATGTAGAGGTGAGGGTTATAACCCACACCAACCACAACCCTATAATGAACAAGAATCATACCACAAGGGGTGATGTGATGACAAAGTATTTCAGAGGTCTAAGGCTTTACATTTTAATGCCAGAGGTCATAATGCCAGAAGTCATGTTGGTTCAGGCTTTGACTAACTAACCACTGTCTTTGCTAATAGGCTGTCCGGTTGAGACTGTTTGCCTCGGGGTGGTTGGTATTTGTTTCAAGTTCTTCTCCTCCCACCTCCAGGAAGGAACATACATGTAGGACATCAAATAGGCTAAATAATAAATAATAAATAAATTTCACCAGTAATGTTGCACTCAGTTAAAACTGCTTGATCTTAAAGGTCTGATTAATATCAGTAAAGGTAGCCTAATCACTTCACATTATACGCGTAATAGCCTACATGCGTGACTGTCACCTCTTCTGTTGCCTCATGTGGGTCTTTTACGCTCTTTTAACAGAATAGTTCGCCCACAATTCAAATTGCACTCATTATCTACTCACCCTCATGTCGACTAAGGGCTGGGAGAAGTTTCAGAGTCCTCCGTGGCTTCTCTGAGTTACAGCGGGGTCTCGGCGTAGCAGTGCATGTCCATATAGCGGTTGCAAATGGATACCAACTGTCTTCGTGACTAAAAGACACACCAAAAAACAAAATACCTCCATGCTGCTCGTATGTAACGTCCGTCTTGTATTGAAGCCCTGAAATGCGAAATTGTCCAAATCTCGTGCGATCTGGACGAACCAGGAAGAGGAGCTTCCGTTACAAACAAGCTTGAAATATAGACTTATTTTATTTTTTTCGGAACAATTTCGCATTTTGGGGCTTCAATACAAGACGGACATACGAGCACTATGGAGGTATTTGGATGTTTTTTGGTGTGTCATTTTGTTACGAAGACAGTTGGTATCCATTTGCAACCGTTATATGGACATGCACTGCTACGCCGAGACCCCCTGTAACTCAGAGAAGCCACGGAGGACTCTGAAACTTCTCCCAGCCCTTAGTCCACATGAGGGTGAGTAGATAATTTCAAATTTCAATTTTGAGTGAACTATTCCTTTAAGTTGTAAACAACTTCCCTATTTTGATTAGCTCCACTGATACCACTATGATGGTGCATTATGGTTTATGTTGTGATCTATTTTGTGATCTATTCTTTCTTATGCCAATGTGGCTAATCGTTCAAAGGTGTCTGTTGTTGGTCCCCTGTTAAATGTCAAGACTATCCAAGTGTAAGAGCCAACATCTTTATTACCTTTTCTAGTTTTTCCGCTAATGCATTGTGCTGTCTTTTTTTTTGCTGCTGAGTAGAGCACACGCTTATTTCTATAGGGAAAAAAGTGATAGTAATTTGGGCCAAAGGTAAACACAGGCATACCACGTTCCACATCTCTTGTTTTCCCACTTCAATCACATCAGTCTGGTCTTTACACCGCAATGATGTCCAGATATACAATAGATGGATCCAGAATTATGTGTGTGAAAAATACAGAAAAACACATTTAGTTTACTCAGTTCTTCCACTGTAAAAGTCTTATTTTTGTAGAGAACATGAACTCTGTATGCACTCAAAATTAGTTGGAGGTAATCATGTGTACCAGTACAGTGCTGTGTCCTCAGCTGGCTCAAGCTACACTTTTAATAAGCAACATGCTTCTGGAGATCAAGTGAGGAATTCCCAGAAGAACAATAATGAACTTTAACAAAAAGGTCCTCCATAAATAATAACTGAAATACTCTTTTACAATGTAGACTAAATGTACTTCACTCTGACCTGAGAAATTTAGTGCAATCTTGTCAGTAACGTTTACTTTTTAAAAGACCTGTTACGATCAGGAGATATCTCATCAAACTGACCCTGTATATTAAAGGTACATTGTGTAGGAATTACTCCCATCTCGCGTTGCGGTTGTATATTGCAAGCAACTCAATCATATTTTTCATGCTGCATTCACGTGAAATTGGGCAAACCGCAGACTGTCGCTGTGGCTTTTCACAGACGCCACCTCGACCTGAGCCGACAGCTCCGGTGTCTCCGCTGAGTTTCCGTGGTTTCCTACCGTCACGCTGCCACTGAACGTAAAAACATGGCGACATGGCAGCCAGCACCGAGCTTACCCGCTCCATGTAGATATGAATGATATGAACGGCTAATTCAGAGCTGAAAGGAACACTTCACTTTGTTGATGGGGGGGATTACTGATGAATGAATAACATACTTTTGAACGAAATAATCGATTTTCGTGAATAGATAACAGGAAAAGTTACACAATGTTCCTTTAAGAAACTTTTTTTTAAACTTAATACGCTTAGATTCAGAAGAATCACTGACTGATCTGTTTGTTGTCAATATATTTATTTATGCTGGTTGAGTTTGTGTTAGCCTACATTTTTTGCTGTAATCAGCTCAGCTCCAGTGAAGGAGAATCTACCATGCAGCTCTACTGTGTATAGCTGGGGGGCTCTGGTCACATGGCCATAGTGACTGCCTTAGCCTCAGCAGATCTTGCTGTCACTTTTTTCCATATCCAGTGACTTCCTGACTCTATATGCTCTGTGGAGATAGCATGAAATGCGACATCCTGTCCAGTGACACAGTTGACCTGAGGTGTGTTTTAATGAGTTTCAGTGATGAGAAACTTCTCTAACCTAAAGCTACTGTAACAGGCAGAGTGAGAGCAAGTCTGATGGGTGAGCTCGAATTTGGGTTGATATTGGTGTTTTTGTGTGTGTGTGTGTGTGTGTGTGTGCGATACCAGAATTTCAGTAGTCAATGCAAATACCAGTGAATACTCGGGCCAAGGGTGCACACCAGATGCAAAAATGATGCATTGTTTAATTTTTCTGCTCATACAGTTTGCGTTCACCATGTTTGTTTTCACTCTGGGCCAAACACCGCACCACTGGCATGTTGGGTGTCTTGTTTCCATGACGTCTGACCAGAAAAAGACGCGTGGTATACACCAGGCAGGTGGAGCGGATCGACGTCTGGCCACGTTCACATAACAAATGGGCCGCACCAGAATTTGACTATTGTTGCACCAAGACTCCTTCAGCCTCTGCAGTGTTTTCACTTCACCTTTTGGTACAGTACCTCTTTGCCTAGGTACTTTTGGCCAAGATGGTACTGTGTGCTGAAAGGCAAAAAGAGCGAGTAGAGTCAATACCACATGGAAACGCGGCATACTGTATATGACCAGCATCTGAGAGGGGGATTCAGTTTGTGATGACTTCACTTTTGTATCAGTATAACCCAGTCTCTGCTCCAATCTGTAGCATCTGCTCCTCTCTTATGTCAGAAGAGCAAGAAAAAAACACGTACAGCTAGAAGCTTCTGAGTGCAAGAAGCTCTCTTAATGTGACATTGGCTGGATCTATAAGAGGGAGGAAAACCTCTTTTGAAGAGCTCTCCTGTGGATGACAGAGTTTGCTTTCTTCCTTCATACTCAGACTGTCTAGTTGTTCTTTCCTGATGCAACTTTAGCCAGCTCATCTCCACCTCGAGCCTCTCTTCTGTCTCCCTGGCACTTTTTACTTTGTTGAATTGAAACATTGGGGCTCTGCAGGATCCCGCTCACTTTATTTATGTAGAACAACACATTGTACCACACAGTGGTGTCACAAAAATCCATCTCAACTGGCATCAGCTGACAGATGTGCAACAAGAAAGACTGCATCTGCATCCCATTTTTCTGTGGTGTGCTCCCTAAGAGCTCTTTTGCCTGAATTCACCTCAAATGCTCTCACGAGCTGATCTGAGCCATCAACTCTACTTTCTTTTGCTTTTGCCAGATTCAAACAAACTGAGTTGACACCAAAAGGGAAATTGCTTCATGGTTCACAATTAGTAAATCTTTTTTTTTTTTTTTTTTTAAATCTACCTCCAGTAGTTAGAGGATTTAGATTCAATAGCTGATCAAAAAGCGATAATGCTTATTTGCCCTGTCTTACAGTAATCACACATAGAGGTAATCTTTTTTAAAAGATGAGCCCCCCCGCCTTTAACTTTCTGTTTTACTCCTAACCACCTTTTTTCTTCATATCAGTCTTGAGATGGACATACATAATTAATTAATATACATTAATTATGTCCACAGGTGTGCACTTAGACCACTGAACTGGGGACTGTTGGTCAAGTTGACTTCTGGGTTGGGGGTACAGGGGTCTGGGAGCAGGACTGGGGCCTGTGGAGTGGGAAGCTTGTGGCAGAATGAAAACAGAGGGCAGGGAAGAGCCTGGCAGAGTTGCCAACTGTAGTGGGAACAGATTTTGTCACTGCAATAGTCCCAAGTATGTAAGAAATAGTAAATAAATGATGAAGTTGTGTAGTTCAAAGTTGAGTCAGTCAGACAAGTTAGGGGTCTGAAGTAGAGAACACACTTTACAACTGGGCCCACATTTGCAGATCGCTGATATCCAATTTGACTCAAACCCACTCACTTGAAGACATTAGTAACAGGGTGTTCCTTATCATTAAAACGGTTTCATACAGTTGTTATTCCATTTGGCTGATTAGCTGCTTCAGATTAGACTTTTTTGTTAATAAATCATAGGGGGTCATCTTAAATTTGGCTGATGGCTGCGCTGCTCCCACCACGTACAGGCTTTATTCATGAAGTCAAGGTTATGTCATTGTGTACCAGGGATAATTACCAGCCACAACAGGGAAGCTGGTATTGTTTTCACCTTGTGAGTCTGAGTTTGTGTGTGTGTAACAAACAAAATGTGGTCCTGTAGACTCCTATTGTCAACTAACACAGAGGCAGTATTTGTGTCTTCTGTCTCTCTGTGGACAGAGTTTGTTATCATAATAAGATGCAATGCATGAAACATCACAGTGCACTTGAGTGTTAGCCTGGCTCTCGCCAGACCCTTGTAGTTCCGCAAAGCTCCACCAGAGGCGCTACGCTCAGCTTCACACAAGGGTCTGGACTCGAGGCCAATGCAAACTTCTTCCCCGGAGCAAAAAATAATGAACCAATCAGGATCGCCGGGCGGGACTTTCTGAGGTGTGACGTAGCGCTGAAGCGACTGTTTGAGTCAAACAACAATGGCGGCTCGCAGTGAGTGGCTGAAGTAGCACGTCATTCAAGATAACGGACAAGTGGTTTATCCAATCACATACAAGATTTTTTTTACAAGGCCCCGCCTTCTGAAATGAATCGCCTATGGAGCAGTCCCAGACCCTTGTGTGGAGCTCAGCGTAGCTTTGCGGAACTACAAGGGTCTGGCGAGAGCCAGGCTACTTGAGTGTGCCTTCAGAAAGAAGGCCTAGTTCAAAGACGCATGTAACCTGCACCATGAGCACCAAGTGGCCTACTCATGTAATAATGTAGTAATAATCGCTGAATACTCAATACCCAATTTTGTTCTCCATGTTGTGTATGGTCATGATACATTTTAGGCCTTTTCTATTATGTAAAGCTAAAGAGAAACAGAAAACCACAAGGCATCTGTTCCATTGCAGAACTGCATAATCAATGAGCATCATGCCACAAATTAAGGAAAATCAGTACCTGTGTCATACAGCAGGTTGGTCACAACTCAGTGCAGAATAACTACACAGATGTTCAGTGTTTGGCTGAACAGCAACAGAGAGGCTGAAACTGGCTGACACTAGACAGAATGGACAGGGTCCAGCCACATTTTAGATTTTGATGTAGTCTGGTAATTAAATATCAGTGTCATCCTCAACATGTCAGGCTGCAAAAGCTTTTAAAGGCCAGACACGTGTTTACATTAGTTTTTTTGACACATTAAATTAAATCTAAGTAAAATTTTATGAAAACATTTTGGATTAAGTCACGGGGAACAGTCACAGACCTAATACCTGCCCGAGTAGCACTTTGTGAGAAATGACATTTTTTATTTATTTCAGGTTTATTGAAATGCCACAGACTAGATAATTCTCTGAGAAAAACAAGTGCCACCATATTGCCAAGGGAGTGAAAAGAAAAGAAATCTGACAGTTAAAAAAATATGACCTCCTACAAGGACATTACTTCTTTTACAGCAACAAACAAAGCCGTTTTTACAGCTTTCTGCCTTGAAATTAAAACTATGGTGCTGGTGCCCATATATAAAAATGTGCTGCCAGAAGGAGGAGGAGATCAAATAAATTGCATCCCTTTTGGGAGAGATAACCATGGGAGATAATGGATCTGAAGTTCTTAGAATAAAAACCTAGAGCACATCGTGCGTGTCAGCGAAGCTTTAAGCCAATTAAGGCAAAGCTGTGTTGTCACAGGTGGTTGGTCCCCTGTAGGTGCAGCTGGAGGAGAGCGACTACAGCACCTGGGTCTGAAAACTCTCATAGGTTTTAACGTCATGTGACATGGGCATGTCTGAAAACTTTTCTGATGAGTGTGTAAGTCATCTTTGCACAAAGCTGCATGAAGTCAAACTGGCAGTGTCTCCAGCAGTGGAAAGCAACACCAGTATAATTGTTGCCTCTGTCGTGTCTTTTTATTCTACTAAAGTTAGCTCACCCACCAGCTTGTCCTGCCTGTCTTGTCTCTGTCTAGCGAGTCACTGTAGTCTCCAGTCTGCACTGAAGACATACAGTAGCTTTGCTCCTAACCTCTTTTATTTCAAACACAATAATAGCCAAAGCTCTTGTCAAGAAACAATCACCTCCTTCCATATGTGGTGAAATCCTAGCTCACTGTAGGCATTGCTTTTTCAAAGAGGTCAAAAGATATTTGAAAAGCTATACCAACAGTCACTAAAACCATGATTTAGGTTCTGTTTTAGCTTATTGTTTCTCAGAGGGAAACAGCATCCACAACTCTGACAGCTTTGAAAGTCATGAAAACGTCATACGTAAACATAATTCCGCTGCAACTCAGAACTCGGAGACCAACAGTCACACAGTGATAACAATGGTACAAGCCAAATTGAACACAGAGAACAGCTTGCAGTTTGAATAATGTCATTTCAGTTTAGTAAGTGGTAATGATGGGGTGCTGAGGCTGTGTAATGGCAGATGGTATCAACGTCTCTCATCCTGCATGTTTGTATGTCTGTGTATGTTGGCATCTGCCGCTGAAGTGGAGTCGTGCGAAGGAAGTTTTGGGGCGAGTCGGTGGTCAGATGATTTGCTGTAATGGTGGCTTCTAATCTCCGAGCGGTGGCAGTGAGCTAGGACTAGTTGGTTGTGTGAAAATGAATGATTGTGGAGATGCTGTGTGCAGTTTTGAGAAATGTGTTTCGTTCTACACCTGTGAATAAATTGAAAAAGCAGATGGAGCGGTAGAAGGGGACCGGTTACAGTGGAAACTCAGCTGAGATATCGCTGCTGGTACTGAAGCTATTTGAGTTCATGCTGACGGTCGGTTTCTTTTTTCATCACAGTCGATAATTCCACCGCCTGAATGTGCATTTCTGAATTGTTCCTGGAAATTAAACCTGTCAGTAAATGTATTTGGGTGTTTTGATACAAGACCAAGCCCTGACTATTAATTAAGAGTAAGTTCCACCTCTGTGACAAGTTGTTGGGAAGTCAGTATACATTTTGTGACTTCATAATGCTTCCATTGGTCTGATCAAGCTCTGTTTGTCTTCCTAGATTTCTTGACCATTGCAACAATATTAGGAACTGGAATCCTAGGTAAGTACTTTTATTTCTTATGTAGGATATTAACAAATGTTAATTGACAATCTAAACACCAGGACATTACCCTCATACTGTTCTGTGTCAACAGGTGAATGAAATGACCATTTTTAAAGATCAGATTTTCTCTTGTGAAGCAAAACACTGATGATTAAAAACAAATCACCAACAATTCCATGCAATTTATTTATTATCAGATTTTTGTTTAGATAACAGAATTTCTGACATTATGACAATTTTTGAATTCTGCCTAGATAACTATTGCCTGGTCTCTGACTCCCTGAGTCTATTTGCGAAGACACACATGGTCTTGCTTCCAGACAATTAGCTCAGTGAGTTAGAAGCTGGTTCTTGGTGTCAGACGATGTGGGTTCAAGCCCCAGCAAGGGTGATGATGATAATACATCAAATTAGTCTTTGTGAAACAAATGTACAAAATAGTAGAGTCATTGTAGATGATGTTTGACAAAATCACATCAGAATTTTACCTCAGAAACTGATTTTTTTTTTTTTTTTTTTACTGTGGTTTCAAATCTGCCTGCATGATAGTGAATGGCTTACTCAATTTGTGAAGCCACTGTTGAACTGCCACTTGCCAGTTAGTGCAGTGATAGACAATGGATAGTGATAGACAATGGATAGACAGAAATTGCAGGTTCAAGCCTCAACTGGTGTAAAATGAACATTAAGGTTAACTGTCCTGTCTTCCTATTCTCCTGTTTGTTGCTCAGAATTTGCCAAAAAATAGCCCGGACCCAACCCATCGCTGCGCAGCAGCTATAATTATTATTATTTAGTCTAAGATCAGCAGCACCACACACTACAGTTCACTGTCTCAAGCATTTTTTAAAAATGATTTTACTGGTCTGCAATTATGAAGGTGTGACTTGCGTATGGTTGACTCAAGCAATATGCTATATTCGCTCTGTCTACAAGGCTTTTTTTTCTGTAATATCAGTTCATTTTGGAACGTAATTAAAGCTCGGTCCATCTCTCGGTTTTCATTGGCATGGCAAATTTAACTGTGGTTTATGAAGTGTAGTTAACACCAGAGAGATTTTTGTAGAGGTGGAAATTACATGGGACATTACATTTAACTACTTTGTTTTCAGCAGGGTCTTCATGTAGTTCCACAAAGGTGGAGCCCTTCCAAGTTAATACTTGTTCAATCACTTAAATCTCATATTGAAATGAGCACTATCCATTAAATTTTATGGGAAGTTGGAGCCAGAGCGGAAAGTGTCTGTCTGAGAGAGAGAGATGAGCAGAGAAAGGGACATATAGGCAGGTAGATATGCTGCCTAAAAGTTGAACATGTCTTCAGATGCGAGATCAAATTCAGAACAGAACTCCTTTTTATCCCTTTCTAGGTCTGCCAGTCACGATAGCCCACGCTGGATTGGTGCCTTTCCTTGTCTCCTTTCTTGTTGGCTTTTTTGTCCAGGTAAATAATACATTGACTTTTGTTCTCTTACTGTATAGGATGGGTATGGTCTATTGAGACACATGAGATGACTCATACTTTCTCAAGATGTAAGATGGAGGCAATGGCAAGAGGAGGGCTAACTGTTTGTGATGTGTGCACTTACTTCATATAGCTTTTTGATATAATTGGAGCCTGATAACTGCCTTATAAAACAAAAAATGACATTATCATTCACTTCAGTGCTCAACTTAAAGGGACAGTACAGTATGTAGCTTATTTGGCTTTTTCATAGCAAAAATCAAATATTGCTTTCATAAATACGTATTTACCGAAGTCTAATCACAACTGCATACAAATGAAAGTTGTCTCGTAGCTCAGAATAAGTTATTTACAAATACATAGGTGGTAGGTGCACCCACCAGAGGCTGTCATGTTACATCATATAATATAATATAATATTAAGTACAACAACAATTGATAACTTGTTAATATAATTTTCATAATCTGTCATGCAGGCCTTGCTTATCTACCTGTTTGTGGAACTTCTTCAGAAATGTCAGGTGGTGCAGCTGGAATCTCTGAAGGTGAGCAGCTGATTAAACTTTACCTGTATTGTTTTTGCTAGGCTCCACTGGTAACACTGGTGGTAACAACAACTTCAATGTGCTGCATGTAGATTTGGTTATATAACCTCCTAGTTGAATTCTGATTGAATGCTAATTTTAATTTCTTTAATCTGGCATCTTTTCCACAAAGTGGTTTATCTACAGCTCAAACAGCTGCTCTGCAGTATAATACACTACACAGCAAAGGAATGCATGAATTCAATGATTTTAAAATTATAATGCCAAAGGAAAAGCCTGCATGATGGCAGGATAAAGCAGTGACTGTATGCATGATTTAATATTTGAATTTTCTCACCGTGTTTCACCATTACCATGTCCCACATGAGTCAGAGTTTTCTCACAGGTGCTCACACTCTTCCATGAGGATATTTCTTGTTCATCGTTAATGTGTCTATGACCAGTTTCTTAGTTGTCCCAGAATTTTACTTTAGCCCTTGGATTAGTTTCCCTGATTGATTCATGTATACTGACCAAGTTTGTAGAAAAGATGCTGCCTCTAATCTCTGTGTCTGACTTCTGCATATTGAGTCCTCATCTTGTGGTTGTGTTAATATTAGGGCTGTCAGAGTTAACGCGTTAATCGCGATTAGATTAATTAAAAAAATTAACGCGATTAAATTTTTTAATCGCGGTTAATCGCGGCCCATTTTGTCCTCTGTCTGCTGGACTGGAGGACTGGAGTGTGGGACCTCCAGTCCAGTAGGTGGCGGTAAGGCACCTTCAAGTTGGTTGCTACACAAATATACACAGTCTAACATATATCCACAGCTCCATCCATTGATTTTTTGACGGCTTTGTTGTCAACAAATGCACGTGGCCATGTATTGATTTTTTGACGGCTTCTGTTGTCAACAAATGCACGTGGCCAGGCAGAGGCGTAGCAAAGTAAAGGGCAATTTCCACTGGATGCAATTCGTTTCAATTCTGTGTGAGTTTCATGCATCATGTGTTATGATTAGGTACTAGGCCTGCTAGGTCTGGTCTAAAAGTAGTTTGTCTAGAGATTATAACACTTTGGAGGGTTGAAAGTCCAAAGCGCCATATATAATATTTTTAATAGAGATTAATCGCGAGTTAACTATGGAAAAAATGCGATTAATCGCGATTAAAAAAAATAATCGTTTGACAGCCCTAGTTAATATATAATTTTTATCAGAGGTCAAAATGTATTGACAACAGCACAGCATACATTTTACCATCCATACCAATGTCAGCTTTATTATTTCAGCTGATTTTATTTCCATTAGATAATTATCAATCAAATTTCAACAAATGGATAACAGAAATTTTTAGTAATGGAAAAAAACAACATATTGACAAGTGTAATCTCTGTATGTTGATCCTAGACGGATGTTGCAGAGTGTATTGTGATGGACCAGGTGAGCGTGGAGGATCCAGCTTTCACAGAGGATGAGGATGAAGATGATGTTGAAAATGCAGAAGCAGGTATGCAGCAATTTTGTGATGTGTATAATGTATAACCCTGGCCTAATATTTCTTACTCCTTGTAATTTCAGCATGAACATTGACTTGGAACCGAAGTGTCGGTCCTTGTGACAACCCTACTAGTTTCTATGATTTTAAACACGAGTTGTTGTTCACAACGTATCGTTTTTCATGGGGAAAATGGGGTGTTTCCCTGGGACCCATGGGTAGTGAGTTTGTGACCTAGCAACATCACTGAGTGAGTTTCCTCACAAGCGTTGGACTCAAGTGTCCAGTCTGCCCTTGAGTACACATTATACTCTTTTACTGTGAACATGATGGTGGCTAAAGGTTATGGTAAGTTATGGAAGGTATTGGGGCAATGTAACAATAACAAAACATATCTTAGCTCTTATAAAATCTTTTTCTAATAGAGTTAGCAAATTGCAAGATATTGGAATAGTATGACTAGAATCTGCATGATTTTACAGGTGTATTTTGATATCTGTTTCATCAGTCACATTTTATAGGTGGTTATGAAATTCCATGATTGTCACACATCAAATACTTTCAGTGTTCTGAGTTTTTCACCCCAAAACCCTTTGGTTTGAGACATAAAATCCTAGATTATACATTTATCCATGATGCATTTGACTTAGCCAGTGACTCTTTGCCTCCAGCTGCATTGCATATAGTCACCAGGGGCACATATGGACTGTATTAGCGTATATGTGTGTGTGTGTGAGTGCTTGTGCATGCACAAGTGTAAGTAGTGCGTGAGTGAGCGGCATGACAAAGCCATCTTTTCAACAGTGAACAACAAAAGATGTTTTTCCCCGGATGTGTGAAGGTCCTCTGAAACAAAATAGCCAACAAATAATGTGATATTCAATTGTTATTGTTTAATCTTCCCTGCTTTTTTCTTTCTATTTTTATCATCTCCATTACAAGCATCATGTGGCCAAAATCTCTAAAGATGTATTTACACTTTCAGACTCACAGGGATATCAGACAATACGCAGAAAACCATTCAGCCATGATTACTGGTGGATTAGTGATGAGG
The DNA here is from genome assembly GCF_045865225.1 of Trachurus japonicus. NCBI lineage: Eukaryota > Metazoa > Chordata > Actinopteri > Carangiformes > Carangidae > Trachurus > Trachurus japonicus. The sequence goes on from NC_140910.1 coordinate 10,292,121, forward strand.
CTTATTGCGGGCTGATCCTATTATTTGCTAATAAAATGTCAAGCTCTCTCATTAAACTTCTGAATGGATAGCCATATGCGCACACATGCATAACTCACTGTTGGGTAAATTCTGTGTCACAGGTTCACGCTGCCATAGTTACATCAAGTAAACTTATGAGGCATCAGGCTAAGGACTGGTCCTCATGATATAGCAGTTTGTGTAGCTGTTACTATGCATAATATGCCATTGCCATTATGCACAGACCTGCAGTAGAATGATTAGCTTTGTATGAGCGTCACTAATGCTTGAGAAAATGTAGCTCGCCTGGATGACATTGCAGAACTTAATCCATTAAAGAGGTTTGCTACTGAAAAGTTATTTAATCCAGAAATCTGTGACATTACCGCCACACTACTGAGAAATGTAGTTTAAACTAGTAACATTGTGCTACTGCGCAACAGTGGGATAACTGGTAGCTATGTTCTCAGGATCACATATTCACAGATTATGTCTGTATTAGTCGTCCCCCATGCTGCCTGGAATATAAACTGATAATGGCTGGATATGTCCCTTGCGGATGAGAACCTGAATGCATTCATCAGTCATAAAAGGCTTTGAGATCTCTCTGCTCTCTTAAACCTGTGACTGACCTCTCCAATTAGTGTGCCACATTTCCAGGGTATGAATTAAAAAGTGTTCATAGCCCTGTTTGATTAAACTGGTGAACTCGAGATAGAAGGAGAAAAAAACATAAATGACAATGTTAATGAAAAAAAAGTACTTAATTATGTACTTAATCAGGATGTAAGACCGGGGGGTCAACTATATGTTTGAATAAACCATTGAATGCATGTTAATGTGCAAACTACACTATGCTAAAAAAAGATGGAGAATAACAAATCTTTCCAGAACATAACAATTCTTACACAACAGGCAAAAATGACTGAGAATACCTGCTGTTTTTTTTCCCCTGTGATGAACCATGATGCTTTTACTGCAACAAGATAATTGGGTTGTTCTTTCTTTTTTTTTCTTTTTTTTTACTTTGTCAAGTTTGCTGGAGTGTAGCCTACAATGAAATTAAGCAATTTATGCTAACACTTTCACAAAGGGTTTACTCCATGATTTAAGAACTGCCTTATAATTATATGGACCAATGGGTTCTTTGGCCTTTACTTCTAAGCTGCTTGGGTAACCCACTGACTGGAAAAATTATATTGTATAATGGCTAATTTGTTGTCTATGTAACTTGCCGAATTTCATTTTCAGCAATAGGCTGTAATTTCATGGGCTCATTCCAGTGTTAGAGCTGTACCTACCATGAGCTGTACTTACTGGTGTTATTTTGGGGTTTTGGTTGTCATGTTTTTGTGGTTTCTGGCAACTGTCACTTAAAGCCGGACTGTGTTAGTTTTGTTCAGCAGTGGACACATCAGCATTTATTTTGTAATCACTTCTCTTGGTTGTGCTCCAACTCACTACTCATTACCCATGGAGGTCTATGTAGGGAACTTGTATTAAGTCGCCAGGTAAAAATTTAAAAAAGGAAACATTTTTAGACAGAAATCAAGTCATTTTCTTGGCAGTGTTTTCATGTCTTTCAGTGTCAGCACAAAGCATGATAGTAGTGACAATAGTTTATCTAATGAAGCATTGAGATACCACTATATAAAATATATAATCCCCACTATACATTTGGTTGGCACTACCAAGTGGCAAACTCATTGTAGAGGGAGTAGTTGATTATTTTGGACACAGTCCCCGTGTATGTTAGTTTTCCTTCCTGTCTTTGACCTGTTTCTCTCTATTGTGATTGTCTGCCTGGCCCTGATGTGTTTCATCTGTGTTCAATCACCCTTGCTTCCCTTGTGTATCTACAGTAAGTCTCTGCCTTCCCCTCTTTCTTTGTCAGTTCATCTGTTTTGCCTGTGTAGTTCTGTTCAGCTTTACCCAGTAATTCCTTGTGTGCCAGTTTGGTTTCCCCAGTGTCCCTTAGTGCTTTTTGTTCACTTCGGACCCTCATGTTACCTTTTGGAATCTATCTGGGTTTAGAGTTGTGTTAATGGACCTTGTCTCTCTCTCCTACATGATTATTAGTTAATTACTGTAATGGCATTTTTGAAAGAATGCTACCTTGTTGTTTTGTATTGGATCCAGCCTATACCGAACAACATGGCACTTTGGTTATTTCCATTTAATGCCTCACTTGGAAGTATAGTGAAGGTACCACTACCCAAACAACATTAAAAGGCTCCTTATTTTGTCTATCAACAGTGTTTAATTATATGTATTTCCTTTTTGTATTTAAGGTACATTTGTTATGATCTTTCTTGACTTAAGGAACTTTTTTTAGTTGCAGGACATTTAATTGTTGGTAGTACCCCAAACTGGTGTTGATAATTTAACTGATTTTAACAATGCAAATGCTTTACCAGAAGATTTTTAGGCACTTGTTGTCCGTATTGTTTTCCATGACACAAACAAAGGGAAAGTTGAGCTGAAAAAGCACAAAGTGAAATAAATATTAAATCTTTCGTCCAGCAGAGTCCACCGGTATAAACAAGCCATCATTATTTAATCAAATCAGACTAAAACACCTCTTAACCATAAAAACTGCATGTGCATGCTGTGCAGTTGTTGGTGTAAAGGACTGGCATGTTTTTTTATTTAAACTTGAGCACTGGCACAGATGGTGGTGGTAGTAGTGTTTGTGTGTCAGTGCTCTGTTCTTATATAATGAACCGCTGCTTTGCCATTAATATAACATGCTTGTTTGTCATTAATTTAAGATGCTCATTTTGACTATCATGTTTAATAATGTACACTATGCCAGGACCACTTATATCAAAGTTATTACACCACAAACAAGCAGTACAATTGTAATTGGCTACATGGCCCCACTCTGGAAGTTGAATGGGAGCTGAAACTAAAAGGAGAAGCAACAGTTCCCCTGGGTTTGTGGTAGAACATGGTTCCAGTCCAGATGAGTCAGTTGAAATAATCTTAAAAAGGACAACACAATGCAATTAATAGTTTAAGCAGGATGTGAAATAATGAAATACGTGGTGGAGCTAAGGTGAGTGCCTTATCTTCTGATAGAACATTTAATCAAACTCTATTAGGACCTTATCCCATCTATCGTTACTGGCTCTTGGTCTCTGTAAATTTCTCCTTTGTCTTTTTAATGATTTTGTACTTGTGAAATACCCCCTACAAAGCCTTCAAAAAATCTTGAGAAGAACTAACCATGAACACTCTCCAGATGGTAAGAATTCAGTGAACTGACCATCTTGTCCATTTGTCTGTCTGGGTTGTTCAGATTCAGGTCTACTGCAGTCAGATGCAGTTGCTCTGCACAACCAAGAAGAAGGCCTGCATCCCAATCTTCATCTGCTTGGCTTCATCTTCCTCTCACGGCCCATGAGCCATGCCTTCAACTGCATCCTCCTCTTCCAGTTGTAAGTTACCTTGAGGTTGATCTTCGCAGAATTTTAATGTTTTTTTTGTTTGTTTGTTTAACTACACAGGAACAGTGCACATTAGTTATTATTACTGTAAATGTGCCAGTATTAGCTAAGTAGCTGGTTTTCAACTGTAGGTGAAAGGTGTTAACTACCAGCTACATTACATCAGGGTATCCGCGGGGTCTTGAAAAGTATTAAAAGGTGATAAATCAATTTTGGGAAAATTAAGACCCTTAAAAAGTATTAAAAAGTTTTTTCACGACTTTATAAAGTCTTAAATATTGAAGGTATTTTTTTCTGAATTAGCTGTCCAAGAGTTTGAGTTGTAAAAAACATTGCGGAAGTGTGTGAATTTAAAAAACAAAGATGAACCGGTTCATCTTTGTTTTTTAAAGAGTTGAGCAATGTTTTTTTTGATAAACTTTGCCTTTGATTTATTATCGCAGCCTTTTTTAAATTCTGTTCTGTCATAGTGGTCTATAGTCTTTATCACAAACTAAAACTGTTCAGCTAAAAGTGTCACTGATGTAAATGGTTACAGCTTGAAGCGGCTGTGAGGTATTAAAAAATATTGAGAAGGTCTTGAAAAAGTCTTAAAAAGGTATTAAAATTAACTTCAAGATTCCTGTATATACCCTGTACATACTGTAGTGCCCTGCGCAGGCCTACAATCTGAGCCCTAGCCCAGCCCAGCCCAGCCCAGCCCAGCCCAGCCCAGCCCAGCCCAGCCCAGCCCGGCCCGGCCCAGCCCGGCCCGACAGGGTTTCAGAATTCTCAGGTCCAACCCGAATCAAGCCCGACTTTTTTTTTTTTTTAAACCTCCCCTCCCATAACAACCTGTGGGCTGTGAATGTTGCAGACATTAAAATAGTTAAATTGGATGTTCCAGCATGGTGTTAAACTATATTCATTATATTTTGATTGAAATGATTAAGTTAAATATGGATTTATTTAATTATTTAAATGACCAAGTGAGTGTGATGCAGCTGCAGCAGCACACGAACAAACCCGGTCGGCTCATCTTCAATGGTTGTGATGAGTTTAAACCTACTCCAGTACTGAGCCTTTCTCCTGGTGTTGTCCATTGTCTGTTCGCCGTCTCTAATCTTTTTTATTTTTGTTGTCCATGTTTGTGTTGGGACGCGGGAGTGGGATTGGTGTAATGTGAGTGACAGTGATGTGTGTGCAGCGGGGAGGGAGGGGGCAGAGCGGCTTGCTGCGTTCAAGTGTCACCGTTTAAATTGTTTTAAGTTTGAAACAAAAAAAAACATCTTCCATATTGGCAGGTTTAAAAGCCCAGCCTCTGTCCGAGTTAATGATGTGATAATTGGTGCTTTCAGGCCCCTCGGGCTTGGGGCTCCAGTGCAGGGCTCTAATTACATGATATTTCACTAAAATAATACTACCTGAAAGCACACACATCACTAAAATAGTTTTATGTATATAGAAACACATAGGCACACAGCAAATAGAGACATAACATAAGGGTGTAGCAATCAACACAGCAATCATGCAACAATAAGTATGCCACATGAAGGTAATACAACAAACAAACATTTAAGCAAGCAATAATAACACTGAATGTATGAGGCAGTACTGTATGTGTGTGAGTGTGTATTTTTTCCTTGTTACTTTTATCCCATAAGCTGGTTTCCCTTTGAATTGTGCATTTTTCCTTTCACAAAAACAGCTTATCACAATTAGCTCCCAACAATATGTTCAAACCTTTACACCTGTCATATTCAGTACATCTCTGCATTATCACCAAATAATTAAAGAGCAGTTCCCAGCCTTTAAATTAGCGGCATCAGGGGTTTAGTGGCATTCACACAAAACTATCAGAATATTAGTCAAAGCTGACAATCATCATTGCAAGGGATCAGTGTCTAAATAAAGATTGTACAAATGCATTTAGATGATACCGGTATATGTAAATCAAAAATATGAACTATGAGGGGATACTGTGTGTGCGAAGCCAAGTTACATTGACCACTGACAGAAAAGTGCTGTTTAAAAGGCAAACTTGGGGTGGTGTTTAGCTCAGTTAGCAGAGCACCCGCCCCATGTGTTGAGGCTATAGTCCTCACTGCAGGCGGCCCCGGTTCAAGTCCCGCGTCGAGTGGCCCTATCCTGCGTGTCATTCCCCCCCTCTCTGCCTCCCATTTCCTGTCTCTCTCAGCTGTCCTATCCATTAAAGATCCAAAACATTTACTTAAAAAAGGCAAACTTAAAAGCACACTTGCAAACTCATCCTGAATTTAAATAACTTATCACATTGTCCTCAAGTGACCACAAAGTAATTTAATGCAAATTTTCAGTGTCAAGTAAAAACCATTGTCCAGTCTTGACTGCCTCTCCCTCATGAATTTCTCTTTAATGTCTTTGACACAAGAACTAATTAAGCTACTTACACAGAATATAAGGTACAGTGATACAGTATGTTATATATGAAGAGGTGCCCCCCCCCCCTCTTAATTATAAGATATTAATTAATATGAAAGCTACCGAATATTCATGATAGTGTCTGAAGTTAACGAGAATATGTTCTCTTAGTCTTGACATACTGTCACTCTGTATTATAATTAGTTTGATGTTGTGATGTTTACATTTTAAAGGTCCTGTGAATAGTTATGACTTGTTGATGATTGTAACAGCTTCACAGACTGATATCATTATAGGCTAAGGTTAAAAAAAAGGACTCCTGACCTCAATCCCATTCAATAAAAACAATAAATTATCCTAACATGCCTACTGCAACAATGTCAAGAACTCATTTCAGGGTCAGTGTCCTGGACCAGGATAACTAGCCAGAACTGAACAAGGGCAGCAGACTTGTGTACAAACTGTCCTTGAGGTTCAGACTTTATATCATTGGCTTCTGCTGCACAGTCTTGAGATATTGAGAGTTACAAGCTGGAGCCAAATACGGATAAAATATGATCAGTCCTGCAGCATCTGCAGTCCACTGACTTTTTGTAGGTGACCAGCCAGTTTTCACAGTTTTCTGGCCTTTAGTTGAATTTGACAGCTGCTAAATGAAACAGTGTTTTAATGTCCTAAATCTAGAGATCACTGAGGTGTATGAAGATGTATGCTAAAGAATACTCAATGCAATCACTTACAAACAGAAAAATACTACCTTTTTTCGTAAACTATAAACCCCAGTTTCAAACACACACACCATATCATATTACCTGTTATAAACTTAAAGGGATGTCTGATTTCTGTAATGGAGAACTGTTTATTTTTCTGTTTCTTATCAGTTTCTCCAATCGCTTCTAACTAATGGTCTATCTGCACCACTCAGTAAAAATAATGGTCTGGAAAAATCATTGTATAGGCTCATTTTTATTGTTTATTTGAGAAAAACACTGATGCATCACCCAAAAACATGCTTCAGTTAAGGTTAGGATTGACTGCTGCCACTGGGAATATTCACTTATCTGCCATGCTACATGCTGCATAGTAATCTGTTTGAATGGAGTGCTTGCAGCACTGACACGACGCTGTGTTGATTTGTGTGTGTATTTTGATGTGTGTGCGTGTCCATATAGGCACAGGGCGCCCTCAGCGTCGCTGGTAGAATGTCTTGTTATCAGAGTGTGAGCAGCTCTGTAACACCTGGCCAATCGATAATTCCCTCATTGTGTTCAAGGAGGCTTAGTGGTCGATCAATGCCAAGTCTCGACCTCACACACACACACACGAACACAGACACATACAGCACACAAAACATGACCTGCATCTTTTAACCTTGGTGCACTGTGGTCTTTATGTTATGCCCTACATGGTGTTTAACACACACATAAGAACACTGTAATACGTGGAAAGATGCAAATATACACAGCATGCACTCAAATACACAGGCAGGTACAGGCACTTCTTTGAAGTGTCTGCAAAAGTTCACAGTGATAAATCATTTTTCAAATAAACTTTGGCAAAATAGCTACTGTATATGGAAGACAAATGACTTCACATATAATAAATACAGTAGGTAGATTGGTTGATAGGATAAATAGATAGGTGTAAACACTTTATTAGATACACCATCATTTAAAAGTCCCCCCCGCTGCTCTCAACACAGTCTCAGTTTGTGAATTTCACAGTGATCCATGTTGGCATTACAGCATGATATTTCTCACATCATGTGTCAGCTGCACATTCATACTGCCAATCTCCTATCATATCTCCCCGCATCAATCTACCACATCCCAGAGGTTTGGATTCAGTCCACTGTCTCGTGTTCTTTAGACCAGTTATCCTGCTGGAAGTTTTTAATGTTGTAGCCACATGGTCAGCAACAGTACTAGTGTGGGATTCAAACGATTTATTTACTGAGTATCAGGATTAGGAAGTGTGATGTATCTAACGGAAACCATTTTCTGAATACATACATAACAGTATTGAAAGAGGCATAAAATGTGACAAAACAATGCCTTTGTAGGGTCTCAGAGAGAGAGAAAAAAATCTTCCATGTTGCCATTTTGCTGAAGTTTTATTTATTTTCATGTGCAGTGGGTTTCAAAAGTCTGAGGCTCCTTTCTTATTCACTTAAATGGTCTCAGGCTTTTGGACTTTACTCTGTGTTCATTGAAGGGAGATAAGTTCTCAACCGCATCCTCAATCTCCAAAGAGCTGATGCTCTTTCACCAAATCTAACAGTGTAACCATCATTTATTGTAAATGGATTCACCATGGCTCTAAAGGTTAACGGCAAATCAACACATCAATTGCACTGGTCTTTTACCCATTTGTGTCATGTTTGGATAGATAGGAATTCACTTCAAAGCCTCTACATTTAGAGGTCAAGTGGAGGACATTGGATTTGCCACAAGTGTGTGTCAAGTTAACTGACTCACACTGTTATTCCTCTGCTATAAATTAGAAAGAAAAAGAAACATGTTTTACTTACTGACATGTGACAGAAGAATGTGTTATTCACAAGCAGTAATGTGTGCATATGAGTTTATACAGTACTAGATCCAGTGTTCCTCCAGTAAATGGCCTAGCTGTACACTGTCACACATCATCCTGATGCTGAATTATAGGTTTTACAACATGTTACACTGGAGAGATCACAGAGTCATTAGATGGTAAAATCTGTGTGCTGATTGTGTGTTGATGTGTGAATTGCAGCTCATTTAGAGGTTTCATGTATATGGGAGAGTAGGAATCAGAGTTTCTATTCAGATATGCAGAAACTGCGTGCCTAATCCCTGATGATCTAAGTTAACTTTATAATATCTCTATTTATTTTGCATGAAAGAGATCCTGCCTTTGCATCTTGAGTTTGAATCATCTTACTGCAGCTTTGACATCACTGCCTTTCTGTTCTTTTGCTCTGCATCTTTGGCAAGTTGAAAATAAGAAAATGTGGCTCAGACTGCCGTAGATGAGAGGACGAGCCTGCATGAAAGTTCTTAAATTTGTTGGAAATTCCTTTTAAGATTTGAAAGAGGAGATTTTTGAAAGCGTGGGTGTAACTCAGCTCTCCAAAATAACACTTTGCTGTCTAGAGAACCCACTAATGGATTTGCACTCTCAACAAGCAACTGCTGAGAGATTATAGAGGCTTAAATTTATAAGGAAAGGAACAGATGTTGAGCTACAAAAGCCTGTCTTGTCATTCTCCTCGGATTGAAGCCTACAGTAAAAACCACTAATTTCTAATGTTTAGCAGCAACCAGCTCCTTATATGAATTTCTTACTTGCATGTGTGTGATTGAGTCTACGAGCTGCAAAAGTATATGATATATACAACTAAGCCCTCAAAGGAAACTTTTGTTCTGAGCAAATATAAGACAGATAAATTGTAGAGGATCCAGGCGACTCACTTCAGACAAGAAATTATTTTAAAATGAAATCTCTCGGCTGTCCATAGCCTCAGGCGCCGCAGTCAGGCAACATCCTAATGTTTTATACAACGTAGGAGGTGCTTGTTCAACTTTTGACATTATCTGTGTCAGAAGTAACCAGGGCAGTAGATGACGGCCAGTCACTGTCTTATACAGTACCTAACAACGTCTTTCCCCCTTGTTCTTTGCCTCTCTCTTCTTCTTTCATCTGTCTCATCTCTCATTCTGTCTTTCTCCAGTATATCTATTGGAATCAGCTATGTCCTGGCTGGCAGTGAGGCCTTTGCTGCTCTTCTTAATGTGAGGTAAGTCTTCAACATACACTAAACAAGTGTAGACTAAATGAAAGTTGTTCAATATGTGATCGCAGTGGAACCATTGTTTTTCTGGATATCCTCAGTGACTTAAAATTACACAGCCAGGATGTGAATCCTCTCCATAAAATCCATTTAGGTTCAGCTTTCAGTATTTGTTAATTAGCTTAAGTTTTTGTTAGGATTTGGGACATTTCAATTTATGACACTGGTGATGCAGCAACATCATTTCATGCGAGCAAAACTCACCACTCTGACTTGTTGAACTGCAACAATACACCATCCACTCGTTGTGGAGTGATGTTAAGGACCACTGCATCTTTTTCCTCTTCAGTTGGGAAGAGCATCTGTGAGAGAGCACATGAAACAGACCGACCAAATGTTTCTGACACCATGAATCACAAATACAAACCTTACAGTCATGTCACTGACAACCTAACAGTAAAAAAGGAAATTCAACTTACATAAAGTTACACAATAATTTAGGCTATAATCACCTTCAGCTTTCTCAAGCTATGTTGTTGATTTTTACTATTTATATTTTTCCATTTACCAGAGGGTCAGGTTTTCATTATTTGTATCTTTCTTCGTTGAGCTTCCTCTTTCAGTAATGAATCAACCATACACCAAACAGGAAATAAAAATAATAATAATAATAATAAATTTATTTGTAGAGCACTTTCAATCAAAGTGCTTTACAGAGGTTAAAAACAATCAGGAGCACAATCAGTTACATTAAAAACATTAGAAACAATCGCAATAGAAATAAGAACAATTTAGACAAAACAATACATACAAATTAAGAATAGTAAACAACAGAGAAGAGATGTGTTTTCAGTTTTGATTTGAAGACATCAACAGAGCATGCCAGTCTAATGTCTTGTGGAAGACTATTCCAAAGTACTGGCGCGTGGAAAGAAAAGGCCCGCTCCCCGAAACCTTTCTTATTAACCTTCGGGACGCTAAGAAGGCCGGTCCCCTGGGAACGTAGGGAGCATGCAGGCTCATAAAGAACAACCAAGTCAGTTAGGTAGGCAGGTGCAAAACCGTTCACTATTTTGTATGTGAGTAACAGTACCTTAAAGTCAGCTCTGGCTTGCACCGGGAGCCAGTGGAGGGAGGCCAGCACAGGACTAATGTGCTCGTATTTGGATGAACCAGTCAGAATACGAGCGAAAAAATATAATAGAAAAATAATGTTCTAACATGTTAAAAAATATATGGCTTAAAAATTGTTGCTTGTATCCAGCTTCTCATATCAGATGTAAAGAAAGAGTCATTATTGACTAAATCGCCTGTCTACCACATCAGCCTGATCAGCTCCTCTTTCATTTCTCAAAAAGCAAAAAGTTGCAAGTGACTTGTCAGTTCAGAGGAGTTTTGCTCAAGGCTACATGACTTTACAATAAAATTTTTTTTTCTTAAACCTGATTTTTTGACAAAAAAACAGACAAAAACAAACTGATGCAACCCTGAAAGATAATAGCTGCCCACCAGAGTGGGAGGCTCAGAAAACATTTCATCAACCCACGGCATTCCTTTCTGATTAAAGCAAGCAGACACATACAGTACAGCAGTGATTTCCTGAGGCAAAACTATTCCATTATTAGATGGTGAGGATTCATGTATTTTTTACCATCACCAAGGACGTTACATTATCACTCATGTTTGATTTTGTTTTTTTAATTGTCTGATGGATTATGCACAAAGGACTGAACCAATTTGCAACAAATGTGGTGGAGAGATGGGGAGTGGGACAGGGAAGAAACTATTCAAATACAGAGCAGATCCAATTAAATGGGCAGATCCAGGAATCACTGTCCTTATCATATCATATCTGCGATGTCGGGCATTGGGCATTTTTCAATATGTCTGTCAATCAGTTGCACCTATGTCTTGTTACATGCTGCCTTTGTGTGTATTTAGCTTCATCTTACCGAACAGACAGACACACTGAAATGACAGAATATGACATTATACACTAGCATATCTGGGCTTTTTCAAAATCTAACAAAATTTGATGTGAAGAGCACTGCCGCTACTCATTTTCATCCATACACATTTTATCTATATTGAAATGTGTTATTGTATTTGTACACAGAGGCTCAAATCCAATCTTCCCAATGGAAATTGTAATTATATAGATGCTACAGTTAATTACCAAAAGACTGCAAGAGTTTCGATCGCTCACACTGACCAACCCATCATCTAAGGAGCTGGGCAGTGAGTTGATGACATGGAGGTCAGTCTCTCACAGCAGGGTGGTCCTCACATTCCATCTTTCTTTATTTATTTATTTTATTTCACATCTCTGAATACGCATATGAAAATTTCCAAATGGACTATTTTATCTTAATGGTCAGATTCCTGCTTTGACAAACCATCAAAAGTTTACAGCCATAGAGCGAATGTTGTTTCATCCCTGAGTCTGGTTCAGAATCGCATGCTGTTGCTGATATTTGGTGTGAAATAAATCTAGGATACTTGGCTGTCTCAGGTCCACACATCACATACAGTATGTGATGTACTGATGAATCATCGATAAAACTGGCTGAGCGAGATTTGATCTGAACTTACAGGTAGATATAGGTGAACTCTGAGTTTGAACAGTTGGGCTGCAAGCGATGAAGTTGATGAGCACAAGTACAGAGTAGATGCTGGTTGTCTGTCTGTGAGCCTGTTTTCTTCAGTAAAGACTCGGCTCTTCTTGCCTTCATGTGTGGCTGTATTTGCATTTGATAATAAACCTTTTGAACTCCTGTTTTTTCGGGCCTTGCACATGAAATTGGCACCCATGAAGCTTAAAGGCTATTCCAACGTGTTTCGCCATATTGCATATGTACACTGTGAGTTTGCCTTTAAGATTAAGAAATGAATAAATTCTGTCTGCGATTTGTCTGAGGTCTATGTGCTTTATCTTCAACATTATCTGAGTGCAGCTGTTTTACTCTTATGTGTGCACAGCTGAAGTTATACTTTCCAGACAAGGTCATAGTTGGTTTGATCTATTTTGTGTAAAATGTTTTCATCTACTGCAGTGTGCAGCCCCTCTCATGCTTTGGCCATAAAGAACCTGACTATACAGAATCTCCTGGTCTTCTTTTTAGACTTGGTTACCATGGTAGTTTCCTCCTAAACCTACTCATCTCTTTCGTTGCAGGGCAACCTGCTTTTACATGTCTTGTGAGCTTTCAGTAGCAGCTGGTGGAGCGTCTCTGTCCTCATCTCAGTCTCAGACCCCAAAGCAAAACTATAGAACAAAAAACAACTAGCTTCAAAAAGTCCTCCATATGTGTGGTGGTGGTGGTTTTACTGCCACTAACTTGCTTGAAAAAAGCAACCTGAAAAGGTCTGGCAGAATCACAACCAAAGACTTACAGATGGCTCAGTTGTTTTTGAACAGGATAACACAACTGAAATTGTACTGGAATGATTTTTAAGATTTGATAATAATAATAAGCCTGTATGCCCGACCATTTGGTTCCTCTGGTTACACTGGTCTGGGGCAGTGCAGCAATGTAAGTCCCAGTTAAAACAAAGGTGTCACATTTTCATGCTGTGTGTTTTTAGTTGGTGTGATGATGTTAGTCACTGGTAAGTTTACACTGTGAACCTGCACTGCATCAAGTCCCAGTTATCTAACATAACATAACTTATTAGTTTTGCTGCCAATGCTGTCACTTTTCAGATTATTACTCTGGATTTGATAGCATTTCTTTTTTTTGGAAATATCAAAAATCCCCATAACGCTGTACATAAAAAGACTACTACTGTTTTTTTAACTAAACAGTGCACTATCATTACAGGTGCTGCTGCCAAACTTTGTCAGTACACTTCAGTAACTGAAGCACCTCCCCACCCTCAGACACACAAACACATACACACCTACTGTTTCCCTCATCCAAGCCTATAATTACCTTTATCGGTTATCAGGACTAATTTACTTTGCCATGGCCCAGTAAATGCTTAACCCAAATAATATTATTCACACACTGCAGGTCGGTGGGACCACTGACATGGCTGGGTGCTTCATTATCGGCCTGCTCAGTGCCAGGGGAGATTCTGCGATGCGTTGTGGGAGTGGGAGGCAGGGTTACTGGAGTGAAAAAAACCTTGGGCAGCCTCTTTTGGATAAACCACCTTATTCTGCCTCCCCAGGGGCAGCAATCAATAGGTTACTGCAGGTCTCTGCACAAAAACTCTCCTCTCAGTCCCACTGCTGGAGAATAGTAGGTGTCTTGAAAACTAACCCCATTGAGTGCTGCAAGGTTTAAGGCATTACTGAGATTCAGTCTCAACCCGAGGAACAGATTATTGTGTCTTTATAATCTTTCAGTGGAATTGTAGCTTCTAAAACTGCTCATTTTCTGTCTTGCTCAAAAGTTAAGGGATTAAAACATTTTAACCATTACATTTCAGTCAAATCTCATGTGTTTGATTAAAAGGAATAGAAGATCACCCTTGTTCCTACTTCTTGTGAAAATTTTGCCCCTAAGGATTAATACAGTTCACATAATTAGCCAGTTGACCACTACATTGATGTGACCATTATTTTTTAAATTCAGTTAAGTAAGAAAAGTGTTCCTCATGGAAACTGAAAATGTTAAAACTGAATGATATTAATAAGCACATTATGACCAAGTTCACAATATTTTGTGTATATAAAAATGTCGATGAAACCTTAAACAATGTAACACAGTGGATATGGTTTGTAAGGTCACACAAGTTTGGCCATTAGTCATGTCATGGCAGCATCTAAACGTCAGACATAGAAGTGTGATGATTCGACCATGGAACAGACTTGCAAGAACAGTACAGTAGCTCACTGGAAAGATCTTTAATTGGGACATGGACAATTCTGGATTTATTGAGAGGAAATCTTTATTTTGTGTGATTGATTCCATTTTTTAAATAATATTTATGATGTGCAACACAAACGGTTCCTGATGTACAAAGAGAAATGCAATATCAGTGTCAGACCAAAAGATTGTCTCATGAAAACAGCTTAAGTAGAGAGCCGTATGTGAAACAGTTCTAGTTACATATCAGTCATCTACATTGTTCTGTCAGGTATGTTGGCTATGAAATCAGGCATGTTTACTGGCCCTGAAGAGAAAAGACATTGATGGTTGTTTGACTCTAGTGAAACTGAGCCCATTTTGTGTTATTTCTCGTGATCTGATGATTTAAGTTTGTTCTTGTTAAATGTCTCTAATTTCTTTTAAGTTTTTCTGGATGAACAATTGTTTTCATCTTTGGAAGAGAATGCATTGTGCTTCTTCTTGCAGGACAGGACACAAGGTTCTTTATTAGTAATGTAATATATTAAGTTACATCCACGTGTGATAAATTGCCACTGCAGCAGCATCCATTGGTGCCCATGAGGGGTGGGCACTTGAATCGGCATGCAAAAGCCAATATACATCCACACATGAGCTGCCTGCAAACTAGCAATGTACAGTAATTCTACACTATTGTATATTGACCCTGAGTGCACTTTTGTATGTCTCATTTTGCACTGTGCCTTGATTCATGAAGTTAGGCCACTTGAAATTCAACAATAATCGGTTAGAAATGGAAACAGATGTACCCGTGTTGGTCACAGTGAAATCATAGCAAAATATAAATGCATGACGCAATAAATTTTAATTCAAACACATTTGATTTTCATGCCAATCCAGTTTGTTGGCATAAAGTCATTAATATCAAAATCTCAGATTAACCTATAACAAAAGTGAAAGTATGTCCTCCTGTATGTTACAATATTGAATAGATATTTGATCATTTGGGGAGACAGAGCATAGTGGAGTAGTATAGTAGAGAGTATATGTATTAAATATTCTCCAATAAATATGCTTCATAGGCTATACAGTGCATTATTCAGGTTTAGGTATAACTCTTGAATAAATAATGTTATTTTGTTGTGTTTAGTTTATTTATTGAATAGAGAGCACTTTAACATTGTCCCAGTACAAAGCATGAAACTTATTTTCAATTCTTGTCCCTCTTTTGGCTTCACAGTATAATTGATAAAGAGCACTGTGTTCTGTGTGTTAACAAAAATTACAGTTACAACAGTTTGGTTCCTTTGGGGGGCATTTTCCAGGGCTGTTATCTATCTTCTCCTTTGGTTTTAACAATCTTCTGTAGAACTTTTGAATTATTTAATCCAGGGTTCATCTGTAAAACCTGCACATCTGTGCTCCACAGTGACCATAAAACATTAAATGAAACAGTATATAAACCTAATGGCTCAAAAAGGAACAATACAAATTGGATCTCATTACATCTTTCAAGGTCCAATACTATAGTGGTTAATCAATTAAATACAATAAGTCAGTGAACATTTTCTGAAGCTAAAAGTAAAAGTAAAAGTAAAATTATAAAAAATATATAAATTATATAACAGTTTTTTGGTCAAAGTACTGTAACTCTAACTGATTTTATCCAATGTTGTTGTTGACATGACTTTTTAAAAATATTTCTCAATCATTAAGATTGGTATGTATTGTTTTTAAATGATTTTTAATATAATATTTGTGTTTTATTTTTGAATGTATTTCCATGCCTTTGTCTGAATGGTGGCATGTCTATCATGACAGAGCAGATATCTAGTTTACATAAATAAATGAAGGCATTCATTGGCTGTCTGTGTTTTCTCCACAGTCACATCTATGTGATCCCAGCCTTCACCTGGACTCTCACTCTCGCTATCTTACTGGCCCACACAGTCATCCAGCCAATCACTTCCCTGCTCACCCTACTGAAAGGAACCCTGCTCATTGTTACGGTAATCACATTATTTTTCTTGCATTTGCCCGTGTAATTGTTTTGCATCCGCATTGATGAATCAGATAGTTTCCAGAAGGAGAGCAGTATGGGTTTTTATGTCTCCACCTCTGCGACAGCTGTGGCCAGAGGCAGATTCAGGTTGTCACTCAGTCCCGTTCTCATGGATACAATGTATCTAAAACATCCAGAGGAAGTTTCATCACATCTCAGTCCACTTGGACCTCAGGATGAACTGATTAAAATTAGATGGACAAAGGTTTGACATTTTAATGTACTGCAAAAACTCCTCTGGTTACAATTCAACATTATCAAATCAAGGGGATATTATTATAGGCCATATTACCTGTAACTTGACTGTATAATGGGCAAGATGTCCATAGTTGGCCCTGAGATAGACTGGAGACCTGGTCAGAGTGTACCCTGTCCTTGCCCTGTATAAACTGGGATTGGCTGTAGGTCCCTCTTCCGCTCTGCACAGATAAGCAGTAGAGATGATTGATGGATGGAGAGATAAATCATGATCTGAGTACCGATGATGCAAATTTGATACATTTGATACATTTCCTACAAATAGTTTCAGTTTCAACTTATAGTGAACATAAACTGCACCCTCATCAGAGCATCAGTCTGCTGAAGGAGATGTTTTCCTGGTTTAATGAACTGATCTGGCAGATTAGACAGATGGTGCATTTCACCATTATTAATTAAACTTTCCATATGTTGAGTTGATTGAAGCTGTGTGGTGCTCACTTTATCAAATGCGTGTACATCCTATATTCGATGAATCCCATGATAGTCCGAGCAAATAGAGATGTATTGCCACCCCTCCATAATTAAAGAGGAATCTATCAGAGATGTGTTCTTGCTTTGACAGCTTTTCTCTTTTTGCTATTATGGAGCCAACACCCCATAATGATGACTATTAAAACTGTTAGGGAGATGATGTATCACTATACATCTCTGTTCTATATATTTCATTTGTTAAAAAACAAATGCGATGTGACCTGACCTCTGTCTGAGTCTTGCACCCATCTGAATTAAAATGCTAAGGTTTTATCATATGCTTTCCTCTTTATGGCGAAGAGTGCATCAATACAGACCGCAAAAACAAGGGAATGGAGAGGTGTTGATCTGTAGTACGAATAAAACATGGAAAGAGAGGAGGAGAGGTAGAGAGATACAGTTGACATTAAACTTTTATTGCAGTTGCTACTGTAGACTACTGAGAAAACAATAACATTCTCAATATCACATTTTTTCTTCTCTTTCCTCCATAAAACAAGTTTGACTTGTCCAATTCCTTGTTTGTGCATTTTGTATTTCCATCACAGTATTTAGAGTGAGTTAAGACATGCTGGATATTACAAACAAAATGCCAAATTTATTTAACAGAACATTAATTTAACACTAGAACCGCCAACATTCTAATCCCCCTTAAAACGCCACAGCGGTCTCCCAGACCGTCACGTGTAATTACATTGTTTCCAGTCGCAAACAGTTCTGTAAGTGGAAAAAATAATATTTAATTTTTAGTAGTGTTAGTCCTTCTTCATATTATGTTGTGTTGGGGTCTTGATTAGATGTGGTTGGGGGGTTAGACTGAGTGATGTTACAGCACCGCTTGTTGCACCTACAGCACACACTTCTGCCTACAGCTGAAAGTGACGCATCTGGACACGTGTGCTGCTCTCATGTCAAGAGTCGATGTCGCTGTTCACTGGATTTTTATTTTTTCTAGGTCAGTTTGTTATCAGCTCCAGTGTTTTACAGTTGTTCTACCTGGATATTACGTAGTTTAGGCTCCACGCCCACAGAAACCCGTTATTACCGGACTGGACAGCAGCCGAGATAATTAGGCTATTATTACGTTATAATTCAAAAATCATTATAAACGAGAGTGAGTAGGCTATATATATGGCGCTTTATATCTAACACAAACTAATCATTATCTAGTCTGTCCTGAGCCCACAAAATAAAGTTTGTGAAATGTCTGTCAGTCTGTGTAACGGAGCTCCGCGCACCTCCGTTACATCTGCACGGAGCACACGTGTGCAGCTGACAGATGCAGCTTACAATTTCCTCATCACTACCTGAGCCACCAACCGATCCCCCCTCCCTCACGTCCCGATGAGTCTCCTGGACATATCCTGTATTCTCTGATTTTCCTTTTTCTTTTCTAACCGGCCCGTTTCAGTTATTGCCCGTAGCTACACCCGGTGTCTCGTTCGTTCTCTCTCTCTCTCTCTCTCTCTCTCTCTCTCTCTCTCTCTCTCTCTCTCTCGTCATATAAAAATAAATATAGCCACATAGGAAAACAATAAGTGAAAAAAGAAGCGCAACAATGGCAAAATGGAAACATTGTAATAATTGCTGTGTGATCACAGCTGGACACAGCGGCCTAATAACTTCCGTTTGCTGGCGGTCCGAGGTATAATTGCTCAGAAATCGAGTGTGTTTCATTTTAATAAGTTGTAAGCTTCAGAAACCATCAAACACATATATTTAGGAAAAGTCACGGACTGGAAGACCTGTAGGTTTAATGTAAACAAAGTAATTTATATAAGAAAAACACAAACGGTCTGTGAGACCGTCTTGGCGGTTCTAGTGTTAAAAGATCAATTTGAGCTATATAAAATATTTTATTTCAAATATTGTGTGTTTTTTCTAAGAGAAAGTGTTTGGTTCCAATACAAAGTCACTCTAGTGTCCAGTTTGCCCTTAAAGGGATAGTTCACCCAAAATTGAAATTTCACTCATTATCTACTCACCCTCATGTTGACTAAGGGTTGGGAGAAATTTCAGAGTTATCTGTGGCTTCTCTAAGTTACAGGGGGTTTCGGCGTAGCAGTGCATGTCCATATAACGGTTGCAAATGGATACCAACTGTCTTCGTAACAAAAAGACACGCCAAAAAACATCCAAATACCTCCATGCTGCTCGTATGTAATGTCCGTCTTGTATTGAAGCCCCGAAATGCGAAATTGTCCCGAAAAAAATTAAATAAGTTTATATTTCAAGCTTGTTTTATAGCGGAAGCTTCTCGAAGCTCGTCTTCCTGGTTCGTCAAATTTGGACGAACTGGGAAGAGGACGGACCCTGGTTCGTCCAAATTTGACGAGCCGGGAAGAGGAGCTTTGAATTAGTGAAATTTCAATTTTGGGTGAACTATCCCTTTAAGAAATAGAGAAACGCTGCTTAGAGGATGTATTACAGTATGTCACCTTGTATAGGAAACACAACAATAGCTAAGTAAGTAAATCAATTCTGTTAGATGTGTAGTGTAAACTTTCAAATTACTCACTTGAAGCCAATATCACCTACAGTATATTAACAAGCACTATAATTTCAGTCTGTCCAATGAACCTACAGTATGGCGCACGTCTTACTGTCAGACATGTTGCCTTGATGAGTCTTGATGACACCCGTGAGGTACAAGACTTGAATTGCTAATAACCAGTAGGCTGTAGTAAAGCAGCATTTTTGAATGAAGCTTTGACCAAGCATCTTGGTGCAGTCGGACTAATGATGCCTGCGCTCTGTGCTGTTTCACCTGTCCTCACAACCCCCCCCCCCACACACACACACACACACACACACCTTACAGCACCACTGAAGTCACGAACATTTGGACAAACACAAAAAAGAAAGTACAAGAATTTTTCGGGACCGAGAGTTGGCATGACATTTGGCAGAGGCAGCTGCCTCACAATTCTCTGTGCTTGAAAAAACCCAGAGTCTTCCCTCCATCATTGACAAAAAAAAACAGTGTTGACTCACTGTGCAGTCAAAAGGGGTTTTGTGTTCACTGTGGAAATGATTTTATACAGTAGTCATCCACAAGACTTGTGCTTCTTATTGTACAAACTCATTTGCTACTTTCTTCTAAAACAGCTGATTTTGGCAAACAAATTCCCTACAACTGTTTAACTTTTAAAGCCACATTATTATAATCTTCACTTTCATGGCCAATTCATTACTTCTCACATTGACAGACAACTCTCTCTCACTTTCTCATATTTTACTTCGAAGCTCTGAGCCACTATGAGCTCCTCTGATCATGAACCAACATTGTAAAAAAAGAAAAGCACATACAGGTGTCTGAGTGAGGAACATTTGGAAACATTAAGAAGCCAAATGTTGGCTTACTTTTGAACCTCTAAAACTTGGGCATTGTGTAGCTCCCACTCAGTTCTTACTATATTACTAATGACTCAAAGTAAAGTTAATACTTGGCAGTTTAATGTAGCATCTATTATTTCATTTCAAATTGAATCTGCTGAAGCGTAGAGCCTGAAGAATGAAAAAAAGGATAACTGTCCAGTATACAGCTGGGACTGTAGTGATTTATTGTAGAATCTCTCCCTCTTTTTATTTTGTTAAAAAAATAATAAAAGTGTTCCAAGTTCCTCAGTCACCTTCACACTTTATGTGCTTTTCTACTTTGTCTTTATTCACTGCCTAAAGTGTATTTCCCTCTGCCTTTTTGATGGACTTCATGTTGCCATGGTAGCTGTGCATGTGCTCACTGAGAAAATGGATGGAAGTAGCAATGTACACTTGTCGCCTCATGCAGATGTTGTGGTACTTATTGAGTGCCCACTGTGTGTGTGATGGTTTGGGGCCTTTCCAGGTCAGCGCATGCTAACGTCAGGGAATGTCAGCAGCTCAGCGGGAGCTCTTGAAGGAAAGGGTTAGGTCTAGAGGCCTGTGGCAGAATACATTCAACACCATTACATCCCACAAGGTTGCACTGACTCCAAAGCTTACACCTACTGATGGCAAGTGGAAAAAACAAAGATGTAGTCAGATGTAGGCCAATACTTTTATTTAACACACACCACATTTAAACATTTCTTTACCTCCATACTAATAAATGTAGCTCCCCTCAACAGTGCTGCCACTGTCAAACCACCACCAACCACGTGAAATCAGTATAAAAGATAAAAAAGAAAATGAAATGAAAAAAATAATGAAAAATTCATTATATCAGTGTCAATTATTATATCCAATATTCTTTTTCACCAAATATACAGAGAGGCAACACGCAGGTACACACAGCGTTACTCACATGACCACCACATATATAATACGCTAGTATCATCTGAAGCTATTTATGCAAGTGACATTTTGAAAACCAGTGTAATTATTCATGGACACAATGTGTGACTCAACTTTCTTTGCAGTTACCCCATGCTTGTTTAATATGCGTTTTCCAAAGCCAATTAAGGCAGTAGTTTACAAAATGCACATTTTGTGCCACTATCAAACTTCCTTTTTAAGTGGTCATGCATGCAAAGTTAAATATAGTTCAAAAACATGTAAACTGCCTGGAAACTGCAGTTCTGTTTTCCTTACTCTTCATCAAATAATCTTCAATCATCCTGAATCACCTACATCTTAGATCCAGATGTATAACTTCTTCATTATTGGCCAGATCTGACCAAGTTTCACTTTATGATTAAATGCACAGTGACTTTTCAAAATTGCTATCAGTCACTCATGGGAGATGGTAAAACATCTTAATTGTGTGTTGAGTTCCATTTCTAAATTCTTGTAGCTCTACTGTTGTGTTACTGCAACTTTCAATTTTCCTGAAACATTACTCCCAAACTTATGAAGAAAATGTTTCTGTCACTACAGGAAGTGCTTGTGTAATGGTTTAAATATGCTGTTAAAACTAAAACAAGGGTTCAAAAACTCACATGGTTTTACTAAAAACAGTAAAAGGGAAGAATGGTATTATAATGATTTAATTCATTAAAGTACATGATTAAATCAGTAATGATGAAGGTTTAAGAAAAGTGGATTAAGGTTAAATTCCAGATGATATGTTGATCGAGTGATCCATTATCTACTGTTTTGGTCTGTGAGACAGGCGAGCATAGAGTGACAAGTTAGAGTGACAAGTTAAAAGGGTGTAAAACACAAGTAATTATCTATTTTATTTTAGAAAAGCTCTCTTAATATTATTTATGTTGTTTCTCAAGTGTTTCATCTTATAAGTTGTGTTTCTGAAAGCTAATCCTAAAAGCACCTCGGGTGTTCGGGGTTCGATTGCTTTTGCCTGAGCTGAAACGGTAGGGGGGAAGGACGGTGTTTCGCTCGTCCATTATTACACTGGACGTGACTGACGATACACCGTGTCTGTGTGTATTCATTATTATTCCCCTTTACAGGTAAGAAACGTAAACAAAAGCAGCTGTAACATGTGTTTAAATGTTTTATGTGTCACGAAATATGAGTAGAGAGTATATAAACGGAGTTTGAAGTCACTTTTGAGAACTATTTAGTTTCGTTTATGTCAAT
The DNA here is from genome assembly GCF_045865225.1 of Trachurus japonicus. Lineage (NCBI taxonomy): Eukaryota > Metazoa > Chordata > Actinopteri > Carangiformes > Carangidae > Trachurus > Trachurus japonicus. The sequence goes on from NC_140910.1 coordinate 10,314,834, forward strand.
GCTAATTCCACCGTAGTTTCTTGCTAGCTACGTCGTGCCGTGTAGACGACGTTGGTTCAGAGGTACAGTTATGTTGTTTATTTACAACGTCAGACATTTAATGTGAATATGTTAATGATAAACGTGTTGCACCGTTATTCTTTTCTGTTTATGAGTGAATGAATGATAGTAACTTCCATTTTGCAGAATGTAGGTTTGGTTGTGAATATTCCACATGATAAAATGTGAGATACTTTCGTTTATATTTGTACAGAAGCAGATGTAAAAGTGAGTGAATATTATCACACGAGTTGCTGTGTATTGAAAATACAGTTAGTCAATTCTGATTTAATACACTGTGGAGATATATTTTATATTTCCAACGCAATGCTTTATTTCTTTTACTGAACTATATATTGACAGAACAGGTGCTTAAACAGTTTTGGTTTATTAACAATGTACAATGCTGTGAAGAAGGTTGTGAACTATTGAAAATACATTATTACACTGGACGTGACTGACGATACACCGTGTCTGTGTGTATTCATTATTATTCCCCTTTACAGGGGCGTAACATTTTCTGGAGGCACCGCTGGGATTGGGTGAGACGAGGTACGACTTCTGCCAGCCACGGACGTCGCCAGCTCTCATTCAGTCCCCTTCAACTTACCCAGGCCAGCAGCATCCATTGGCTTGTACGGTGGTGGTTTAACGTCTACAACAAGAGCACAAGCAATCTGAGGTGAACTTCAAGCACCAGGAGCGCTATTGCTGATGTTTAGCACGCAAATTACTACTGCTACAGAGCATCGAGTTGCTGCCGCAAGGAAAATGGAGTCAATTGAGATAGAGACATTGCAGTTGGAAATACTTGAACTTTTGTGTACACTGCCAGCAGACAATTTAAAGAAAGTATGTGACTTCCTTGGTATTGCTGGAGAAAAATCAGAGCATGTAGCAGGAAAGAACAGAGCATCATTAATCACATTGATAAGTAATCACCTGCAAAGAGAAGAATTACAAGAACTCGAAGATATGGGAATATCAGAGCTTCTCTTCGCAAAAGACAAGGTAATTGAGCTCCATGCTGAAGTAGCTTTGACTGAGCACTTAGCTAAGCTTCAAGCAAAAACAGATGAAAATAAAGATGGACAAGACAAGACACAGGTCACTACACCACAAGAAAGCAGACCTCCACAGTTAGAGCCACTGCCTTTTACAGGGAGTAGTTATAGCGGAAGTGAACACAAGTCTCAGGTCACCGCAGTCATCCACACTGCGCCAGTCTCAGGTGCAGGTCCAGGTCAGGCTCCTCCCCCCTGGCACAAAGAGTTTAAAATTTCAGGACAGATCGGAGAACCAGGACAAAAAGATCGCCTCACATTTTCCAGCCTAGCACGACAGTTTGAGCATGGCCTCCTAAAGGGCTTTCCTGAGACTGAGATTGTTGATGCCGTCATAAGGGCCATTGTTCCAGGAATGCAGTTACGCAGTTACTTAGAGGGGAAAAGTGACCTCAGACTACCAACACTTAGGAGGATTCTCCGTTGTCATTACCAAGAAAAGAGCGCCACAGAATTATACAAACAGTTGTCATCAGAAGTTCAGGGCACAAAAGAGACACCTCAAAACTTTCTCATCCGTGCTCTAGATCTAAGGCAGAAGATTCTGTTCGCCTCACAAGAGTCAGAGTCAGGACTAAGATATGATCCAGTGCTAGTACAGAACATGTTTCTTCACTCAGTGATGACTGGCTTGCAGAATGATAACATCAAACGAGATCTACAGCCATATCTTGAACAAGCTACTGTTTCTGATGAACTCCTGTTTGAAAAACTGAATACAGCATGTGCTTATGAAAGTGAAAGGCAAGACAAGAGGAAAATGACAACACCACAGCGACCTGTAGCCGTTCACTCTGCTCAGTCTGACCACAGCCCTGCAGAAAAAAAGGAGAAAACAAGTCAGCCGAGTCACAGTAAGAATCAAATTGATATTCTTTCAGAACTGCAGGAAATGAAAGCTAGCATGTCTCTCTTAAAGGACCTTAAAGCTGAAGTGGCTTCCATCAAAGAGTCAATGCAGCAGCCGTCTTATCCACCGAGGCAGCACCCGGATCCAGCTTTCCCACCAGATTGCACTCCTCATCAGCTAGCACCAGTCCACCATGGCCTGCCACAGAGACACTGGGCTGCTCCTGCCCCTGCAGCACAACATGGTTATCCTCAGCTCAACCAAAGGTTCGCCAGCCAACGCCCTCTCCCCACACCTCCACCACGTCGTAGAAGGAGATGTTATGCTTGCGAGCAGGAGAATCAAGAAGACTGCAGACACTGCTTCAGATGCGGCAGTAATGAACATTTCGCCGCCGGCTGCAGAATGGGCAGATCAGGTAATTTCAGAGGGAGTGCTTTAAACGGGCCAGGGTTACCCCAGCGGGGCAGGGAGTGACCACATCATCAACAGCGCCCCAACTTTGCGTACACTGTGGTGCACATGGAAGAAACGTGAGGCTGAGGCAATGTTCAGCATGTAAAGGTGTGTTATACTGTTCCAAAGCATGTCAACATGAACACTGGATGGCCCACAGAAATAAATGTTCAACAACCTCATGTAAAACAGTCAGAGCCACAACACGAAAAAGAAAACACATTAAAGTTGCTCCTCTAGTTGGAAATAAATACCTCATTGACTGCCATCTCCAAGACCAGCAGGTTAGAGCTTTGTGGGACTCTGGATCACAAGTGACTGTGGTGAGTGAACGCTGGAAAACAGAACATTTATCACATGTAACACTGAGAGACATTTCTGAGATCATTGATGCTAATGACACTTTAAATCTTGTTGCTGCTAATGGTGAAGACATGCCATACGTCGGATGGATAGAGGTGACATTCAGATTAGCTGCAGAAGGAGTCCCCACAACAGAGGTCGTCGTTCCCACCCTGGTGATTAAAGGTGACGGTCTTGCACGACCTATTATTGGCTCAAATGTTATTGGACTGATTGTTGATACTGAGCTACAGCAGAGTAACGCCACTGATAAACAGCAGCTAATTAAAACTGTCCAAGCAGCTTTTCCTGGCTTTGAGATGGATCATGCTGAAGTTTTTGTGGAGCAAGTTACAGCTGAGCAGCGATCACATGAATATGTTGTCAAGACGACCAGAGAGCGAGTACATGTCCCCAAACACACATCTGTAAAAGTAGACTGCCGTGTTTTGACAGCACCTTCACAAGTTGAGACAACACTGATGTTTGAGCCTAGTGTTGACCCACAGTGGCCAGAGGGACTTGAATTCACCGATACTCTTGTGACACTGGAAAAAGGGGCAAAACCATTCATAATTGTGGATGTGCAAAACCCAACAGACCATGACGGCGTGCTCACCGGCAGAACTGTTATTGGGACAGTGCAGCAAGTTCAAGCAGTTTATCCACCGACCATCTTCGAGCGATCCTGCGCCTCTCCTCCAGTAACAGTGAGTAATGTGACAGTAAGAAATGAACAAACCTGTTGTGGTGAGTGGGATCCCCCAGTCGATGTGAACCATCTCAGTTCATCTGAAAAAGAAATTGTTAAACAAATGTTAAGAGAAGAGTCAGGTTCTTTCTCTAATTCTGATGATGACATTGGCTGTATTGAGAATTTGCGGCTTTCCATCTCACTGAAAGACACTGAGCCTGTGGCTAAAACTTACATCTCTGTGCCAAAACCACTTTACCAGGAGATGAAGAGCTACTTACATGACCTCATCACACAAGGTTGGGTGCGCAAATCAAACTCACCTTATGCATCCCCCGTTGTGTGCGTTCGTAAAAAGGATGGAAGCTTACGCTTGTGTATAGATTACCGTGAGTTAAACCACAAGACTGTACCAGACCGTCAGCCCATTCCACGCGTGCAGGACATTATGGACGGCTTAGGGGGGCACTCATGGTTTTCGCTTTTAGATCAGGGGAAAGCCTACCATCAGGGCTTCATGGCAGAAGAGAGCCGCCCCCTCACTGCTTTCGTGACCCCCTGGGGTTTGTACGAATGGATCCGAATCCCCTTCGGCTTGATGAATGCGCCGGCTGCCTTCCAGCGGTGCATGGAAGAGTGTCTGGAAGGGATTCGAGATCAGATTTGTATTCCATACCTCGATGATATTCTTGTGTTCAGTCAGTCGTTTGAAAGTCATGTTGAAAATGTCAGAACTGTGCTGAGAAGATTAAGAGAATATGGCATAAAGTTGAAGCCGGCCAAATGTGAGATGTTTCGTCGAGAGGTTCGCTATCTTGGGCGTGTTGTTTCATCAGAGGGAAGTAAAATTGACCCTGCTGACACCATAGCTGTCAGAGCTTTAAAAGACAAGCAGCCAACCACAGTGGGAGAATTACGAGCCATCATGGGTCTCCTCAGTTATTATCGTCAGTACATTCGTAATTTTTCTCAAATAGCAGCCCCTCTGTACGACCTCTTGAGAGCCCCTGCTGATGCACAAAAGACTGACAAACATAAAACAAAAATGAGACAGATGAAAAGGAGACACAGTGGAGCGTCCTCCAACCAGCCCATTGTATGGACAGGAAAACATCAACACTTGCTTGAGGAACTTTTGGATCATCTCGTGGAGCCGCCAATACTTGCTTTTCCTGATTTCAGTAAACCCTTTGTTTTACACACAGACGCGTCCAACCTGGGCCTGGGGGCCGTCTTATACCAGCAACAGGAAGGAAAAATGCGAGTAATTGCATACGCATCCCGGACTCTCACAGTATCCGAGAAGAATTACCATCTACATTCCGGAAAACTGGAGTTCCTGGCCCTAAAATGGGCCGTGTGTGAAAAATTCAGGGACTATTTGATCGGCTCATCATGCACAGTGTATACGGATAATAATCCGCTCACTTATGTTTTGTCCACAGCAAAGCTAAACGCAACTGGATGCAGATGGGTTGCTGAATTAGCGGATTTCCACCTCACCATACGATACCGGCCAGGAAAGGAAAATGTCGATGCCGACAGTCTTTCGAGGATGCCAGTAGACATCGACACCATGTTGAAAGACTGCACTGAGGAATTGTCATCTCGGTCAGTACAAGCAGTAGTACAGTCAGTTGAGGACCCAAGTCCAAGTTCAGTGTGGTCCATGGCTCTGTCTGCTCAGTCAAATGACATCACAAAGTCAAAACATCAGCCTCTCTTGCCTGCAGAGATTTGTCAAGCTCAGAAGGAAGATAAGAATATCGGCCCAGTGATTGAGTGTCGTCAGTTAAATACAAGACCTGATAACAAACAGTTAAAATCATTCAGTGCACAAAGTAAAAGACTGATGCGTGAATGGGAAAAACTCACCTTAGATGATGATGGCATCCTGCGTCGAAAAACAGCCACACGAACACAGCTTGTTCTGCCAGAAAAGTACAAGACAACTGTTTTGAAAGAACTACATGATGACATGGGGCACCAAGGAGTCGACCGCACCACTTCATTGGTAAGAGAGCGCTTCTTTTGGCCTCATATGCAGCAGGACATTGAACATTATGTGGCTCGAAGCTGTTCGTGTTTGAAACAAAAGAAACCCAGCCGAGAGATTAGAGCACCACTAACCAACATTGTCACAACCCAGCCCTTTGAATTAGTCTCCATTGACTTTTTGCATCTTGATAAGTGTTCAGGTGGTTATGAATATGTATTGGTTATCATTGATCATTTCTCAAGATTCGCCCAAGCTTATGCCACCACCTCTAAGTCGGCAAAAACAGTAGCGGACAAGCTTTTCAATGATTATGCATTAAAGTTTGGCTTTCCTCAGCGCATCCATCATGATCAGGGAGGTGAATTTCAAAACCAGCTCCTCTCACAACTGAAGCAGACTTCTGGAGTGCTAGGCTCACGAACAACGCCATACCACCCTGAAGGAAACGGCCAAGTAGAGCGTTTCAACCGAACACTCATACAGATGCTCAGAACACTGACAGAGAGAGAGAAATCGAACTGGAAGGACTCATTGAACAAGTTGATTTTTGCATACAACTGTACAAAGTGTGAAGTCACAGGCTTTTCTCCCTTTTATCTCCTTTTTGGGAGGACTCCAAGACTGCCTGTCGACATCCTCTTCCGTCTGACACCAGAAACAGGTACACCTGACCACAGAGAGTACATGCGAAAGTGGCGTGAAGGGATGCAGGAAGCCTATGAAATAACAAAGAACAGTGCAAGAAAATCAGCTGAACGAGGAAAAAGAAACCATGATCGCAAAGTAAGGAGCTCAGAGCTGGAACCAGGAGACCGCGTCCTTGTTAGAAACTTGACCCCAAGAGGAGGGACTGGCAAACTACGCAGTCATTGGGAAGAAATCATTCACAAGGTCGTTCGCCGAGTAAACAAAGATGCTCCAGTTTATGAAGTTGTACCGGAACAAGGAAAGGGGCGAGATAGCAGGATATTACATCGCAATCTCTTACTTCCGTGTGACCATCTGCCTTTGGAAGTTCCCCTAAAAGTTGCCAGATCACGGAGGAAAAGCCTGAAACAGACAGATGAAGGAAAAATCAGTACTCAGACTCAGCAAGAGGATGACAGTGATGAGGATTCAGAGGATGACTGGCTCTATTACCTACCTCAACAGCCTCTCCAGGATGCACAACCACAGGCAGGTAATCAAGAGGAATATGTTGGCCAGGCAGCAGACTCTGAACCGGCAAGAGCACATCACAAGCAAGGAGAACAACAACAAAGACTGACACAGCTGGAAGAGGATCCAGGTGAGATTGAGTTGCTGGACAGAGATGAGGCTCCAGAGGAACCGGAAATTCTTGGAGACAACCCTGCATCGCCACCTCTGTCGCCTCCACCACGTGACAATCACAGTGAGAGTGAACAAGTACAAGAGCGGCCAAGGAGAGAAAGGCGACCACCAAAGCTATTCACCTATAATGAGTTTGGTAATCCAGTTTGCTACAGTGTGGGACCTCCAGCCAGATCCACATATGGGTTTAACCCCATGCAGCACTACAGAATCCACCAACCAAGGACCATGTGGCCAGATTCTGTACAGTATCCCACATACCAGCCTGTGTCGTTACATGGGTAACTACAGACATTTTATGGACTGTCTTACATGCACACATCACATACACTCATGGACTTTTGAGAAAGCTGAGTGCCAACATACACACACACCTCATACACTCATGGACTTTTGTGAAAGCGGAGTGTCACCACACATATACACATCTCATACGCTCATGGACTTTTGTGAAAGCAGAGTGACAATATATACCAACACACACATGATGGACTGTTGAAGCAGCTTGATCTGCCACACATCACACTCAAGGACTTTTGGGCGGTCAAGTGCCTACATAAGAACTGTGAGAATATTTTGATTGTATATGCACCTGCCTTAATCGTTCATGTCGAGGACGACATTTTTATTGAGGGGGAGTGTGTAATGGTTTAAATATGCTGTTAAAACTAAAACAAGGGTTCAAAAACTCACATGGTTTTACTAAAAACAGTAAAAGGGAAGAATGGTATTATAATGATTTAATTCATTAAAGTACATGATTAAATCAGTAATGATGAAGGTTTAAGAAAAGTGGATTAAGGTTAAATTCCAGATGATATGTTGATCGAGTGATCCATTATCTACTGTTTTGGTCTGTGAGACAGGCGAGCATAGAGTGACAAGTTAGAGTGACAAGTTAAAAGGGTGTAAAACACAAGTAATTATCTATTTTATTTTAGAAAAGCTCTCTTAATATTATTTATGTTGTTTCTCAAGTGTTTCATCTTATAAGTTGTGTTTCTGAAAGCTAATCCTAAAAGCACCTCGGGTGTTCGGGGTTCGATTGCTTTTGCCTGAGCTGAAACGGTAGGGGGGAAGGACGGTGTTTCGCTCGTCCATTATTACACTGGACGTGACTGACGATACACCGTGTCTGTGTGTATTCATTATTATTCCCCTTTACAGGGGCGTAACACTTACGCAGCTTTCCATTGTTTTTCTACAGGCCTTGCCGCTCTTTCAAATAGCCATTTTTGTCGTCACAATTCTTTTATTACATAAAATGCCCCCAAGGACGGAACTCTCATTTTTTCTGTATGTGCTCTAACTTTGTTCTTCTGCAGTTTATATACCACGTTAGTTTAGCTCAGTTATTGACATATTGGCAGATAAGCTGATGCAGCAAGAATTAGTACCGGAAGAGCTGGAAGTCAGAGTTATTAAGTCGTTTCCCACTGGCAGAGACAGAGTCAGCCTTGGGTTGTCTGGAGCAACATCAGAGCTACCCACATTAAAAAGAAAACACAACATTAAACACCAATAAAAACACCCACGTTTAATAGCATAATGTTGTGAAAGACAGATTCATGGTTTTCCCAGCCAAAAATTGTGTGAATAATATAACTTCTCTGATAGCTTGAGATTTGTGCTACTTTACTGTAATAGCCTGAAACCAGACCAATCAGTCTGTTCATGTTTATTCACATGCAGATGGGTTAACCCCCCCATCTATTAAGATAAACCTCTATCCATTAGGTCACACAACAGCCATTTTTCTAAAATTGACTAGGTCTGATATAATTGAGTGGCAAAGCACTAAAAACTGCTCTTCTTTGAATGGCCGCTTTAGCCTGACTCCAACAGTGAGTCAGTCCCCATAGACCCCCATGTTAAAATGTACAACTTAACAGCAGAAACATACATGTTTATGACCTAGTACAAAAAATAGTAAAGACCTTCCTCATTAAAGTTTTACTGAGGCTTAAAGTCCTGTAAGTAAACGGCATGTCGCTTGGAATGACAGGCGGCTGAGGGGATGCCTGCCACAAGCTTGCATGTACCGAAGTCTCAGGTACACACGCACATCTTCTTTTACCATTTTTATTTTTGCTGGGAGCTCATTAGGCACTAGCAAGATGGTAATGGTGTCATAATATCATGACTGACAAAGGAGTGCCGATGAAACATCTTCATTACCAACCAAAATGGCTGACCCTGATTTTGAGAGGTGTGTTGAATTTGTTTATATGCAGTATATTTTATCTAAGTAAAGAACTGAGAAAGTGCACCTGTACAGCATTTGATATGCTGTAGGTGGAAGTTATCTCTGTAGCACCGTAATAGAAATTTGGTTGGATTCAACACTGAACTTATCAGATTTTGGTGGTTAAAAGTCAAAGTACAGTAACAATGAACTTTTAAAACATGTTTGGCCTTGCTAATTCAGCATGTAAAATCTTGAATGAATTTACCTAAATTTGGAACAAATGTCCTCTGGGCTCATTAACATTTAGATTTTGGTGGCTAAAGGTCAAAGATCAAGGTCACAGTGACCTCACAAAACATTACTTTTGACCAATAGCAAATATCGCTCAAACTCTCACTTCAACTAATTGGACATTAGGGTCAAAAGTCAATGGTGTGATGTCACAAAATACTTTTTAGCCATAAATCAAGACTTAATTAACACAACGTTTTACACCAAAGGTTTATATTTTTGGTAAAGCGGATGTAACCTGAAACTAAATAGTTTATGTGGAGGAGGCAGAGAAACGGTAATGCTACTTGATGTATTTGCCACAAGAGTTCAATTTACCAACTGGTGATACAGTATGTTCAGAGTGCCTGTAGGGTAAAACTTGAAATGCATACTGATCCTTACAATTCATAATTCAAAGATCATGCATTGCTCTCTATGCACAACAAAAATAATGGCATGACAACACCCAAAGCCATTTTTTTCTAATAACATTGAACAAAATGTTGTTTCAGTGAGATTACTTAGTGTGTCATTAAAACATGCATCTTTTTTTGTAAAATGACAACACAGTTTTGTGACATAAGACAATGTACTGTTATTGTGAGAAATATTGTCAGTAAAAAATGAATAATTTGGTGAAAAGTATCTAATTTTATCTGAACAAAAAATTGTACTGGGAAAGAAAAAACATTCAGATATTTTTAATATAAATGTAGGTGAGGCTGTCAGGGACTCAAATACCCTTCTCTCACACACAAATGAAACACTTACAGTTGGAACAAATGTGTGATAATATTCACATCACATCCTGGTTCACGTCAAGTGGCTGTCTTTTGAGGCTTTGTGTGCATGTATGTACCGTATTTCCTCTAATAGAGGCCGAGGCCTTTATTTACTTTAGCTGCCCAGGGGAACCGGCCTGTATTGGAGACCGGCTTATATTTGAGAGAGGCTATTATTTCTTCCTCTGTTTCATGCTGGTGCTCAAATTTGACAGTTACCGTGCTCAGTTTTCATTCTGCCTACAATTAATTATATTTTTTTACACATTACTGTAGCAGGTACCGCAACAGCAGCGATCAGCTGGACAGGATTAGGCTAATAAACGCTGGAGCACAAGTGACCAGTTTTGTCACAGATCGGGTAGCGTCGCAAATCGGGTAGTGACACGCCATGCTGCTAAAGCTCTCTTCGGTCGAGTTGTCAGTGACTGTTTCCTTGAAGCGTGGGTTCATGTGGCACTTCAGATCTAGCTACTGCCATCTGCTGGCACTTGTGGGTTACTGCATCCGTGTTTGGCCGCCTGAGACCAGTGCATCCACAGTGACTGAAATTCAGGTTTTTTCTGTTTGTTTGTTTTTTTCCCATTGACCCGGCCTGTATTTGGGGCCGGCCTTTATTTGTTCGTGTAAACCACGCCCCCGGCCATTATAACAGACCCGGCTATTAAATAGATACCGGCTACTATTAGAGGAAATACGGTATTTAAAACAGAGAGTCAGTAGCTCTTGTACAGATTGACAGTAGCCAGTCATCATTCATAATTGTTGCATCATCACTAGGTTGTACATTTATACAAAAGAATTTGGATCATATTGGAACAAAGCAATTGACACAACATTTTGATTGCACAGAATACAAGCTGTGCCTGATTATCATCATCCATATTCAAACACCATATCCATACAATGTACAGTGAGGCCAGTGCCTTGTCCCAATGTGCCGTGGGGTTAAAGGTATAGATGCTGGGGCTGTAGGAGCACAACATCAGATCAATGACTTCATCCCTGTAGAGAGGAACCAGTGAAACCTTTATGACTCCCTGTAGGATCTTCTGTCCTTGAAGAACAATGGAGGAACTGGACAGATTCATTTTAGATTGCACTGACTAGTGCAAAGAAGTCATAAAAACATTAAAAGACATAAAACACATACACGCACACACATATACACACAATATTCTGTCATTTTACCTATTGCACATTTGCACGTTTTTCGCGAATTGTCCGTCACTGTTATGAGGAGGTTGTTTCATCTACATCCTGTAGATGGAGATATTTACACAGGAACTCGCTCACGTGTAAACGCATGTACACACACACACACAATACAAAAGAAATGTGTCCTAGAGCTAGGCGGGGTCCGGGGTGGGTTAGGGGGAGAGGTGTAAAGATTTAGAGGTTCTGTTCTGGAGCATGGGACAGAGAGTCATTCCCTCTACTCTGCATCAATATGAAAGAGAGCTGGTCAGGCAAGGCCGACTGCACCAGAATAAAACACACTATCGTCAAGCACCAGCCATTTATGGCCCAGCAAATGTGATTTTTCTCTTTATGGCTGAAATATTAATGTTTCTATCTTGGTGTACTTTGAAAGAAAACAGCAGTTCCCAGGCCCTGAGCTGCCAAGATAGTGGGGGGGTAGAGAGAGGGGGTTTAATAAGTGATGTCACGGCAAATAAAAGGGTGGGTAAAGTATGACCTTCAGTCAGGAACTACTGTAAAGCATCGACAGCAATATAGCAGACGTGTTTTTTAAGATTGTTTTATTACCATTTTTCTTAACTGGAAAAACATACCTTGCCTCATGTGACTTTGGTAGAGGAATAGGACTGCAGGGGTAGTATTACGGTTTGGCCATTACTGATGGCTCAGAGTTTAGCAACCTCAGCACATAGGTTACCTCAAATAACTTTTTTTTTTTTTAGGATAATGATGGCATGTTCTAAGGAGTAAGCTTAATAAAGAGGCTAAATTTGACTAAACTTACAGTTGATTGGGAGCTCTTCCTTTCAACTGCCTCTCCCTTCTGTAAAGACTAGATATGGTCATATTATTTTCTCATAGAGTTGGAAGAACAATACCCAGAAATGTATTCAAGTTATTCATTATGTTGGTGGTGGGTGTTTGCAGGTATTCATTACAGGCTGCAAAGAGCTACCAAAGTCCTTCACCATTGTGGTAGGTCAGCAGGTCAATAGCCTGTGAAGCAAAACCTAGGGAAACTCTCATTGCACCACTCTGTGAGATCAGTGCTTTGAGAGCACAGTAATAATTTAAGGCTCCTCAAAAGAACATATTAACATTTTATCAACACAGATCCTCTATCATTTGGATTGTGCTGACTGAACAGTACTATGAAAACCAGACTTTTGAAAAGCGCCCATTAGCTGAGTTTCCCTGCCAGAGGAAGGGTACGGAATAGTTAAACTCCTTTGGTCACGCTACAATTGTTACTAACATGTTGTGTCTTCTCATTCAGGAATCGAGAGGGTCTTGTTCAGAGATGATAGCTATGTTGATGCTGTAGCCTCATGGTGTGGATGGAAAGTGGGCCCCCCATATGTACAAAATACCAGCTGTTGTTGGTGAATACTCACCTGGCTGCTTGTTACGTAAAACCACGATGCCATGTCTTTTCCTCTAAGAGTGTGGTGGCATGAAGTTGGATAATGTAATAGGACAATGAGACACAGTTGCCACAACAGTCAGTTACCTGCCATAACTGCCAGTGCCTATTTATCAGAACATGTAATACAGTTTGAAAGAGAAGAAAGGACACACAAATCACAGCATGGAAGCCTAGCAAACAGAGGGAGTATGCTACATGTGAAAAAGAAACCAAATCAAAACTAAATTTAAATCCTAACACTAATAAATTGTGCACAACAAAATACATCTCCATTAAAAGTGAGTGAACTCCCAACACCCTGACCACACTGCGGACCGGAGGCCGCCGACCACTGCAGCACTAAAACACAGAGACAGAATTAGATCTGTAAACTCTGTTCCACACTTAAAGGTCCAGTAGACATGAAATAAAATATCTAAACACTAAGATAAACTGCAGCCAGTGCCCTGCGCGTAAACAGAGCACTGTTACAATTTTGCTGTGGGGTGACATTGGCAATTAGGAATGCTAAATCAGTGTGTTATACACCTCAGCCCAAGCCACCAATCTCCCATCTCTTCAATTTTCCCCTTTTCACCTGCTCACCTACAAAGTTATGACAGACTCACTAAATCAGTCATTTAAAACAATACCTCAGGGTGCTTTCACACCCACAGTACATAAACAGTAAAACTACAAGTCTAGCTCAAAATGACCCTCCAGAAACTGACTAAAATCAGCCCTTTATGTTTTCATTTTTTTGTCTCATTTTCTCCAGTCTCCAGATTTTGGTTGTTTCTGTTCACAACTTTTAAGTGAATAGGAAATTTCATCTGTCATCTGACGTGGCTGTAACTTGTTTTTCTCACCTGCCTCTAACCTGATGGCCATGTGTGAGTTGTGCTCATCTTTTCAAAATTGAGTGGCAACATTTCTCATCTGGAGGCTGAACTGAGACAGAAGGAACTTGCCATGGAGCTCTTGGCTGGCCTAAACAACTTGTGTACTGAGCTGTAGCTGCAACGTCCGGGACGGTTCGGGGCAAGCCAACGTCCTTCAGGACCTGCAGATTAACAACACCTTGGTCGCTTCCCGCTGGAGCCTTGGAGGCAGCAATGGTCAGATCCATCTTCTTCTCGAATCCCCTTGGGGAACCAAAAGCCTGTTTAGCTCTACCCCCCTTGTTTGGGCTTGTGGAAGGCTAGACTGCCGTCAGCAAATGGAGGCTCAGTGACAGGGGGTCTCCCCACTACCAACAGCCTGTGGAAATCCATCGCTAAAACAAATTCGACATCCTGGATCTGCAGGATTTTCCTTCATTGGCCTGTCAGATCCCAAGCTCCCCTGGCCAGCAGTGCATCAGCATCCTGGGCCACTGACTGGCCTGAACACCTGTCACCAGACTGTCCTCAGTCCATCCATCAGGGCAAGGCTATAGGCCCGCTAGCTGCTGGCTGCTACAAAGGCTCCATACAACTCCCTCTTTGAGCCAAGGAGAGTGGCTGTTGTTGACTCACCGTGCTACTGTGGCCAGTTTCTTCATGTCCAATTACCCACTCCATAATACAGAATTTCCATGCAAAATCAAAAATGCCGAGCCTGTTGCCACAGCTACAAAATGTGTGACCCACATCATCATGTATTACATTTCAATTTTCTCAAGAACAACTGTTAAAGTTTCTACAGCGCTGGCCGAATTCCAACACCGAAAATGAAATCAATGCCCCCATGATTTTTTTTTAATCTCAACTGTAACTTGGCTAACTCTGAATGCATATAATACTGTATGTTTCACATCAACAGGAAAATTAAAAGGGAGGTGGAGTACTGATCTATGACTTCTCTTGTTCCTGTTATTTTCTCTTTCCATTTATCCTCACTAGCAAATGCCTCTGGTAATGAGTTGGTCTGAGTTTTGTACCATGATATGATCTTTGACAAGTAATTGCTTTGCATACTGTAGGTCTATCTCCCTCCTAAAATTTGCTTTCAGAATTGAATGATAAACATGAGTGAGCCTTTCAGTATTATTTCATTTCCAACTAAAGTGCTTGTTATCCATCTCAAGTTCTTTACCAAATATATCCCACGCCTGCAGTGTGTACACCTGCATGAATTGTGAGTAGTTCAGCTCAGGATTTTACTGGGAAAAAAGCGGCTAAAACAAATACTTTGTTTTCATTGTCTTTTTCCACATCGGGAGTAAAAACTGTGCCTTTTACAGTATTTACCAGATTTCCCCAAACATTCTCAAAACAAAATGAATGCTGTGGTCTCTTTTATTCAATTCCATCACAGGAGTAAAATGCAAAATAATTGTGTCTATAATTTATTCCAGTTTATAAACACTGGCATGAGGGAGATGTCCCTTCACTGTGAAAAACACTTTGAGAAAACCACAGAAAACCACAGTCTCTAACACACAGAGAAAACCAAACTTCTGAAGTTTTGAGCAGGATTTAAATAAGAGTAAGTTGGGGGTCTGTGGTGGGACAGAGAGAAACAAACACCACAGGGCTTCATTGATTGATGGATTGATTTGTTGTATCTATGGCTGCTTTTCTGTTAGGACACCAATAGTGGAAAGAGTTCACATCATGTCACTCACTATTGACTGTTTGTAACAGTCAGCGTCACTTGGGAAGTTTAATTTTGAGGTGTGTGGTTCATGTTTGTGAGTTGTGTGATCGCCACTGTGAGTGCATCTGTATAATTGTCCTGACCTGTCAGTCTGTGTATGTCAGTGTCAGACAGGAAATAGGCATGGATTTGGGACAAGTGTTATCTGTTAATGCCCCAGAATTACTACAATTCCATGTGGGCAGACAATGTCCAGTAAGTGTAAGAACAACAAAATGTGATTTAATTTTATTGATGTTGGTGATCAATACGAATGATCCTCTATTACAATAATGAAGCCACCATTTTAGTGTGTCCAGTACTTTGTTTTGTGATCTGTTACTCATAGAACTAATGAGCAAATGGCTGCAAACGTGCAAATGTGCAATAGGTAAAATGACAGTATATTGTGTGTACATGTGTGTGTGTGTGTGTGTGTGTGTGTGTGTGTGTGTATGTGTTTTATGTCTTTTAATGTTTTTATGACTTCTTTGCACTGTAGGAGATGCACTTCAATTTAGCTGCTGTGGAAATGACAATAAAGAATCTAAAACGGTACAGCAAAATGGTGAATGCAGCGCTGAGGATGATAGAGTAGCAGCTGCTGTAGACTGATGTAGAGCTACAACCTCTGCTGGATTGCTGATTTTATAACTTATATCTTGACAAAATATGACAAAATCACTAGGGCTGTCCCCATTTTTGCCGATGAGAACCGGTGTCAAAAAGGAAAAAGAGAGGGGGAAAAAATCAATCACGGACTTCATGATCGATTACCATGGCAACGATCGAAGCTTCAATTTTTTGGTGTCAGCCCTAAAAATCAACATACATATAGGAGACTGGGCAGTGATTTTATGAGTGTTTACAGCAATATGATCCATTAGAGAAAATGTTAGAAGAGAAGGAGTATCTATATTTTTGTCCATAGTGAGAGAGCGATGCGACAATTGTGTTGAGAGAGAGAAACAGAAAATGAGACACCACTGTATCACAGACAAAGTCCAAATAGCAGGGATTCTATCGGCTGTTGAATGGAAAGGCAATTTTTATTTTACACTGAGCATAGTCTCCATCTGGGATCCACAATTATTTACATCCAACTCCAGAACCTAACAGACTTTAACTAGGAGCAGAGCTCTATGTCTGTATGGGTAGAGCTGGTCACAGCAGTTAGTAGGAAGCCTTGTTACTGATCACTCTCTCTCTTTTCTTCTCTCCTTCTTTCTCTATCCTGTGTGTCTTATCTTTTGCACTGCTTTTCCTAAATGGGACTTCTCCTCTCCTCTCCTTTCTTCTGCTGCTAAATAAAATAACACTGGGTCCCAAATGAAGTTGATACACCTTGATGAGAGTCCTATTAAATCATTGTGAAATAGGCCTGAATGAAGCTTTGGCCATTACAACGACCACACATAGGAATTTGGATGAACACAATCTCTCAAACACACACACACATACGCGCTAAACACATACACACTTTTAAATGACTCTCTCATGCACTGAGCTGTGGAATTGTGTTGGAAGGTAGATTATTCACGGAGAATCGACTACAATTTCACGGCTTTCTGGAAATAATTAGCGTGACATTTATTCAGGCTTTATAATTGGTCAAGACTCCAGACCCTCACCTATAATAAAGTTGTCATTGAACCTTTAATGCTACTGCCTCCCATGACAATTTTGTGCCCTGGTGCAGCCGGGGCAGGAGGTCACATCACTTGGAACAAGACAATGGAGGTTTATGGTGTGCGTGCCCACTGTCATATTTTGGCAAGGCAAGGCAATTTTATTTGTATAGCCTGTTTTTACAAACAGTTTGTCTCAAAGGGCTTTACACAGCATCATAACAACATCCTCTCCTTAGACCCTCACATCCACTGGCTGCTTGTCGTTTTCATGGGGACGAAAATGTCTAATTAAAGGTGATTTAAGGTTCAGGTTAAGTTTAAATTTGTAAAAATCTGTCAAGCAGTGGTCACGGTAAAGTGTGTGTAAAGTCTGTGTTTGTGTGTGTGTGTGTGTGAGAGAGAGAGAGAGTAAGTGGCCTTAATGAAACCTGTCCACCATGAGATGACTCTCATGAAGGGATTTACCGTTTGCAGAAAATGTAAAAAGCCTGATTGCTTGTGTCTAATACTGCCTCCCCAGCAGACTGAGGCATGAAACAACATGCTTGCCACCACAGACAAGTGTCTTGTTTGATGCTACAGTCTGATGTCTCTGAGATTTCAGACTTTCTAAAAAAGAAAGAATTTAACTTAACATTAGAACTAATCGCCACTGACTAACTTATCCTTTAGGCAAGGCAAGGCAAGGCATCTTTATTTATATAGTGCATTTCATACCAAGGCAACTCAATGTGCTTTACATAAAGACAAAACATTAGAAAAAGAAGCATATTGAGACAGAATAAAAACAAACAAAACACTAAAAACAGAGTTAAAGGACAATTCCAGGCGTATTCAAATCGGGGGTGTATGTTCCTATCATTTTAGGTCTAAAAGAAGGAATCTGAAGATTTTCAGTTTAATGTCTCCTGTTTTGCGGTAGTTGTGTCTGTCCCCACATCGCCACGGCAGAAATGAATGGAAGTGGATGTAAGTTCCGCTGTTTAGGCTGTTTCCAGCCCTCAAAGCCGCAATTTTTTTCCACAGACAGCGTCAGATGGCTACTCAAACATGCACCGAGAAGTTTATTTACTTCAAGCAAGCCGACACGTTTGTAAAACTAGATCTAATTCAAAGTCTCCCGGAGTCTCACGCGAGACCCAGTTGCCGTGCTCGGTGTGTTCAGGTGCAGTGGGAAAAGCTACCGTTTGTGTCATAAACACAGGAATATCAACTCTTTACTTGCTTCAAGTAATAAAAACTTCTCGGGGCATGTTTGAGTAGCCACCTGACGCTGTCTGTGGAAAAAAATGTACACTTCAAGCAAGTAAAGAGTTTATATTCCTGTGTTTATGACACAAGCGGTAGCTCCCACTGCACCTGACCACACCAAGCACTGCAACTTCGGGCCCGCGCGAGACTCTGAGAGACTTTGAATTAGATCTAGTTTTACAAACATGTCGGCTTGCTTGAAGTAGGCTAAATAAACTTCTCGGTGCATGTTTGAGTAGCCACCTGACGCTGTCTGTGGAAAAAAATTGCAGCTTTGAGGGCTGGAAACAGCCTAAACAGCGGAACTTACATCCACTCCCATTCATTGCTGCCGTGGCGAATCTTCAGATTCCTTCTTTTAGACCTAAAATGATAGGAAAATACACCCCCGAGTTGAATTCGCCTGGAATTGTCCTTTAAAAGCAAGAGCAAATAAAAGTAAAATAAAAGAAAATAGATAAAGTTCTAAGTTCTTAAAAAGAGCTCAGCTATAAGCACGTGAAAAGAGAAATGTTTTTAACCTGGATTTAAAAGTGCTGACAGTTGGGGCTGATTTCAGTTCTGCTGGTAGTTTGTTCCAGTTGTGCAGCATAACAGCTAAATGCTGCTTCACCATGTCTGGTCTGAACTCTGAGCTCCACTATCTGACCTGAGTCAGTAGATCTCAGAGCTCTACTGGGTTTAGACTCTACTAACATGTCATTCATGTATTCTGGACCTAAACCATTCAGTGATTTGTAAACCAGTAGCAGAACTTTAAAATCTATTCTGTAGCTGACTGGGAGCCAATGTAAGGTCTTAAGAACTGGGCTGATGTGATCTGATCTCTTTGTTCTGGTTAAAACTCGAGCTGCAGCTGTTTGATGCTTTTTTGGGGGAGACCAGTCAGAAGACTGTTACAGTAGTCTAGTCTACTGGAGATAAAAGCATGAATCAGCTTCTCCTGATCATTTTGGGACATAAAACCCTTAATTCTGGATACTCTCATTCTCCTCCATTGCTCTTGTTCAGTTTTGGGTCTTGTTTCTGCCCTGCTTTGTCCTCTTTCTCCTTGCCTTCACTCCACTCCTCTCTTACCTTAACTCCATTTACCTGTGGCTGTAAAATGGTTTCCTGCTTTCTTCATCTCCAGAGTTTTCACTTCTCTCTCTTTGTCCATTAGCAAACAGAGCACAGAGCGTTTTTTGGGTTTTTTTTTTTACTTAAAACACAAAGATTAAACTTTGCCCTGCTTTCTGGCACTCTGTTTTTGGCCTCACACACAGACTGCACTTATGTTTCTCCCTAAATGTTGCATAGGTTTCTGACATCACTGTGGCTGTTGAGTGTTTTCACTGAAGGTCTCAGCCTGGTTTTTGTTCCTCTTAATAGATATATTCACTTTCTTAGAGAAGATCAACAAAAATGATCAAATCTTCCATGTGTCCCAGTGAGTAAACAAAAAAAGAACTCAGACAAATGTACTGACTGCAGTCTTCACTTAAACTTCAAAGACATGAAATGAACTATTGATTTTAAATCTACTTTTCAGAGCACAAAGTCACAACATTGTTTGGTCTGTGAGAGTGTGGGAAGTTGAGAATCTTGTTTTTCTCTTTTTATGCCATGGTTTGTGTGTTTGTCTCATTTATGTTATCAAAAAAAAAGATCTGTTTCCCCAGCTGGTTGAAAGATTAATGGTGAATTTAACAACAAACCCAACGATTCAGGAATGAAATAATTCAGATAAATGTTTCTTTGGTTTTATTGCCCTGTGTTGCTGTGGAGGATTAATTACATGCCCGCTAGACACCTTGATGTTGATCTGCTTTCATCTTCTTCTTGACCTTGACAAAATTAATCTCTTGAGACCTGACGTGTGTTTGTGTGTCTCAGGTGGCTGTGACATTTGCAGTGGGGTCAGAGGTCGGCCTTCAGAGCACCAATGACTTCAGTCAGATGGGGAAACCTTTCCTCATGGGCACAGTGGCTCTGGGTAAGAAGCTCTTTACAGTGTAGTTTCTGTTTGTCCTTCTTTTCCTCCAGTGGCTGTATGCGTTATATCACTACCTTTGTTACTGTACATATTTTCTTGTATGATTGATATTGTGTGTTTACAATTACTGTTATACAGGTTATTTTTACCATACCATCAAAAGCAAAGTGGTCAAAATGTGCTGCTTGAATGGAAAATACAGAGATTCATAGAGTTTATAAACAGACACACTCTTTACATGTAACCAAAAGTAGTACTGTTTGATTTAGATTTACTTAAAGGGATAGTTCACCCAAAATTCAAATTTCACTCATTATCTACTCACCCTCATGTCGACTTAGAGCTGTGAGAATTTTCAGAGTCCTCCGTGCCTTCTCTGAGTTACGGGGGGGGTCCACCCAGTAGTATTTGTCCATATAATGGTTGTGAATGGATACCACTTTTGTTCGTCCAAAAAGACACACCTAAAAACATCCAAATACCTCCATACTGCTCGTCTGTAATGTTTCTCTTGTACTGAAGCCCCGACGTGAGAAATTGTTCCGCCGGTCAGTGCAAATCACACGAGATTTGCACTGACACAGGAAGAGCAGTGAACTGAGACACTGGGAGCTTCCGCTACAAACAGGCTTAAAATATAGACTTATTTAATTTTTTTCGGAACAATTTCTCATGTCAGGGCTTCAATACAAGAGGGACATTACAGATGAGCACTATGGAGGTATTTGGATGTTTTTTGGTGTGTCTTTTTGGACAAAGAAAAGTGGTATCCATTCACAACCATTATATGGACAAATACTGCTGCGCGAACTGCCCCCCGTAACTCAGAGAAGGAACGGAGGAAAATTCTCACAGCCCTTAGTTGACATGAGGGTGAGTAGATAATGAGTGAAATTTGAATTTTGGGTGAACTATCCCTTTAACATCCTGAAAATGTTGCCCAACGTCTCACTCATGTTTGGTCAGGAGGGAATATCTCTTTGAAAAACAGACTCCAGTACCTTTCATGAACACAAAAAAGTGACACAGCATCCCTGTGTCACCTTCATAATTATTCATGATTATTAATAAAGGAGGCAGAGAGATAACTAAACATAAGACTCACTGAGCAGAGAGAGCAGGAGAATGAGTTCTTGGTCACTTTTAAAAAAAAGTTTTTGGTGGTTTTGCTAGACATTATTGCAGTTTTCACTCTCTATCGTCACGGCAGCCACATGACAGGTTCTGACCTTTTCTTGTTTAATTGAACAGAACCCTATAAAAAACTGATGGAGCTGACATATGAGTAGTATGACTAAGCATTTAGATGGATTATCATGACACACCATGGTCTGCAATGTTATAGACTTCTGTGCAATCAGACCACATCATGTCTGTGATGAAAATCAATGCATTCATCCTGTTATTGTAGGTTTGGAGGGAAATTGTTTGCAGTTTCCCTTTCTTTCATTGTTCCTCTCTGTTGCTAGACCTTCACAAAAAAGCCATATTTGTATTGAACATGTATATTGCTTGTAATCCCTACAATTTACATGATATGCTTTCCCCCACATAAAAACACAGTGTATTTTGGTGTCTCATCAAGTGTATAATCTGTCACGCAGCCCAGTCCTATGCGTAGGAAATATCCAAAATTGCATTCAAGCATGTGTTAAGCTCATATCTAAACCAGTGTTCAACTCCACTTCAAAGTTTTCCATCCACAGCACAAGAGAGGATTCTGACTTCCTGAAGCTGCTGCAACACATCAGCTGTGGCAGAACAACGCGTTATTGCTCTGTTTCATTTGCTTCTGTACGACAGCCTTGACTGTACTTCCTCCAGCTTTCATTAATTCTGAGGGCTATTTGAACATGCAAACTGCCAGCTATGACAGCTGCTTTGCAGTTTGTCATTGCTAGTTGTGTGGAGCTGTGTATATAACAACTTTAAATCATTTTCTCAAGATTAAAAAGGATTATGTTTACCTCAAAATTATACTCTGGTCAGGATTTAAAAGCCTCTCAAACAGCACTCTGGCAATGATGGGACTCCACGACTACCCACTGAAACGCAGACTAATACAATCCTTTTAGTTTTGTATGCAGTTCCTCAAAGCAGAGTGAAACAGATTTCAGTGCAGCTTACATGGGCTGACACCTCTAAAGCATCAGCTAGAGGAAAAAACACCAAAATATCAGAAGCAGTGGACTCCAAACCAAACATGCGAGGAAGGTATTACTTCAAAAATAGATTACATTGACTTTGTGACTTAATCTAGACATCTATCATTATTAGATTCATTTTAATACAATATTTAGATGAAAAAAAAAAAACTTCAGTTACCCTTTGGTGTACTTATTCTCGATGAAGTAACAACATTAGGGTGTTATTTTTGCTCTCCTTTGTTGTGTCACTTCACCTCTATTTTGGGTTTAGTCGCATGGGATTTAGGAAATGGAATAAATATATAGTATAAATACATTTCGGTCAGTAAGAGTAATTTATTGAATTTGGTTTATTTTCCAGCTCTAGTAGGTACCTCCAAAATGGTATTGTTTCACAAATAGTGTGTTATTTCCTGCTTGTTACCGACTGAGTTGGCCACTATGAATGATGTAGATGAATAAGGAATGCACTGCAGTTAAGAAAAAAATAGTCAGACAGCACGGCCTGTGAGATTTACCTGCTGTTCTGCTTATGTCTCAACAGGAGGGATTGTAAACGTGATGCCTTTGCTTTTCTCACAGATCTCGCACAACAGAACACAGGTAAATCTAGTCCTCCACTACATCCTGGTGGACCTGTCGCCCTTATGTCCTGAATTAAGATGTGGCACTGTTATTCTTCAGCATTAGTAAACTGAGAGAGACTGTGACATGTGGGGTGCAGCGAAAGACTGAAAGGCTGCGGTGACCTTTCAGTCATCTGTCTCTCTCATCTTATAACTTCAGACAGCATGGTCATTACAGTAGGTCCAGTTCAGCAGCTGAGGAGCCAGCAGTACTGTGGTGCAACTGTGCAGCCCCTGACGTTCATTTGTGGCACTTAAATGTTGACTTAAACACATGGCCCGAAGAAGCAGGCAATTGATAATCTAATTCTTCTTAAAGCAGAAGTTAGCGGAATGTTTGTGTTAATATAAGTCTTAAATAGTTCTATCTTCCGACAGCAATCACTTCTATAGAGTGTTTGGTCTGAAACACGGGTCTGTCAGTCACTCTGCTCTGCTGTAAGCCCAGGAGAAAACTTTCCTTGTATCCTACAACCTTTATCCAATGAGGAGAGAGAACGAGATGCGCGTGAATGTGGTGACGTAGGGACGAGGGCGGGGACTGCTAACTTCATCGGCTGACAAGAAGCCACCAGATCGCTTACTTCTGCTTTAAGATATCTCATTGAGCTTATTGACCTCTTTTCATAGGTTTAAATATTCTGTGTCTTCTTATTTTGAGTAAAATTGCACATGTTTCAGATGATTTATATCAATATTTTGTAACACACTGTAATTTCAATTTGAATATTATGTTATTATATTACAGTTCTCTTAGTTTATTTAGGCTACTGCTATGGCCATTTGCTGCCATCGAGAGGTTGTGTCCATTTTTGTACTCATTTGTTTTATGTCTGTGTTGATGTCTGTTGTCTTTGTTGTTGTATGTTTGTAGATTGTTGATTGTGTCTTGTCTCTTTTTGGTTTGTAATGTATTTTAGGACCCCCTCGAAAACGAGAGGATTCCTCTCAAGGGGTTTATCCTATTAAGTAAAATTTCTGAATGAATATTAAGACAATCCAAGTAAGTCTGTTATCTATATGAAAATATTCAGTATGGCACCTTAAGTTCAGCATTAGTTCTGCATTTCTTCAACACCACAGTTGGTCACACCACTGCTTTTGACTGTGTCTCACTAGCTTTTGAAGGACAAATTCAGGTCTGTGAATAATGTTTAAGATCAGATGACACATTTCCAAATGGAAGAAAATATGTAAATTTTAATTAACACTTTGCGTCTTAAAACGTGTAAAAGACATTAATGTAAACAAGAGCTGTTCTGTAGAATTATTCAATTATCAGGACTGAAAGCAAGTGACACTCAGTCAAAACAAAATGATGCACACTTCCTACCGCTACAGTCTGAAAAGCAGGACTTGAGTGCACTTGAGCAAACAGCTGGTGGCACCATTGCGTCAGTCAAGTCCCAATAAGCTAAGACGGGAATGAGGGTCCAGATGATGTAATTGAAAGAGACTCATGCAGTCAAGCCTCAAACTACGGAAAACCATGTGGAAAATATGATTCTGGCATTTATATTTATTTCATGTATTCATCCTCCACACAGATCTGGTTGTAAATGGTCCCTTATCCACACTTGTTTTATACCCCTGCATCTGTTTTTCTCTCATTGCTCCTTTGTTTGCTTCAGTAAACCATCTCCTGGTCTTAGAATCCACACAGTGGGTCGATTTAGATGATGCTGAGTGGAATAGTACTGTAGTTCATTAATATGTCATAATGACAGTTCTCTCAGCCTTGTCTTCTCAACCTCATCACCATCCTCAGAGAATCAGCCCACAGTCGAGAAGTAGTGTTGGTCCAGGAGCACAGCATCCTGTAACTCTGGCTCCACTTCCTTTCTAAACAGTTTGTCCATGCTGACCGCCACAACTGCAGCTGTGAGCTTTAAGTGTGGGATTGAATGTGCTCCTTACCCACTGTCACCGACTTCAAGCCTGTGTTTCTGCTGTTCTCATTTTTCAGCGTCATTGTCAGAGAAACAAACCTTGTGTCATAGAAATAACGACCTACATCTGACTGAGACTGTGCAACAGATAAATGGATCATCGTCCCTGATGCGCTTTTTCATTTTGGAGGTCACACTGTCTCCAAAGTGTCTTTGACGAAGGGCGTTTTGTACTGTACACAGACATTTTGCATAAAACATACAAAGACAGTCAAGCCCCCTAGAGGGTAGAGGATCGAGCCTTCTCACTGTCACTGACAGGCCTTAATAAAGACTTCTCTTCAATACATACTAATAACATGATGAGAATAAATGAAGGGGGCAGCAAGAAGTTGCAGTTGATAACTTACTGACTTACTGATTGTCACTGGTATTGGATTAGGATGGTTTGATCTTACAGATGTCTTTTTGTAAGTCTGTCTGCATCGGATGATGGTCACCGTGTACTCTATTTTCTTCATATCCAGATCCTGTGGTTTCGAAGAGCAGTTCTTGGAGGTCTGACAACCTGCACTGTGCTCAACATCCTCTGGTGAGAACATTATTCTCCATTCTCCAGTTTTTTTTTTTTTTTTACTTATTTATTAATAAAGAACCTAAGTTATAAATTGTTCTTATCTGACATACTCTTCGGGTTTCATCTTTTTCAGCTATGTTTTAGCTTCTCAGTGATAGTTCAAAAGTAATAATTTACCATAACTTTGTCACATGGGTTTCAGCACTGTCCATTTTTTTACAAAGAATTTTTCACAGATTTTTGACACTAAAATGGCACTTTTCGGACAAAGCAAGAGAAATAGAAAAAAAGAATATTATCTGTACTGATATGATCTCATACTGGACTGATCAGCTTTTAAGTTATCAAATAAAAAAAACTGTGGCAAAATGAGGTGCAGATTCATACCGTACTAGTGCTGAATAGTTCTGTAGTAGCTGTAGTAATCATTATGTTTAAGCTTCTGTATGTTTCATAAGGAGGTCAGTAGACTGTTGTGTGGCTGGGGTGAAGCGAGGTCTTGAAGAGACTGAGCCAAATGTGAAAATTAAAAAAATTCTGCTTGTGTGATAGACCATGATTGACACTGGGTGTTAGAACGTATATTCTAGTATTATTTTTGTAGTCTGGCCCCTTCTGTGGTTTGGGGTTGTGTGACTTTAGTCCTCAGTGAGCTGCTAAAGTAAGAAAAGGCTTTTCAATATGAGTCAGTTATTGACCTGTGTGTTTTTTCATGTGGCAGTGCTGGTGTGTTCCTGTTGTGTGTATTTACACACAGATCCAAGTTACATTTTTGGTGGAAAGCATAAAATTGTCGCCATAATTATCACCTGCCTTGTTAGTGTTATTCTCAGCATTGTTCCCTTGAGTGTTCTGTAATTATAATGCTTAATCTTCCTATATAGTTTATAACCTGCTGACATAACGAGTACTGTAGTGGGATAATCACATGTGACACTGCTGGAGCATCTGGGAAACAGAGATTGTCAGGACTGACTGCAGAGACGAGATGCTCTGAGTCTTTTGCCGGGCCGGATGGTGGAGAAAATCTGATCCGCTGTGAAAAACAGCCGACTGGCATAGCAATCATCCACAGAAGAGTCCGGATGCACCAGGGAGCACAGACCACCCACAAACTCTTGAAAACACTTGGTTCAGTTGAAGAGTCTCAGACAGGTGCATGAAGGGAGAACGTTTAACCCACAGCTTCCCGGCCTTGACAGAGAAACAAGCCTGAGGGGTTTATAAAAGCTGGAGTCAGACCTCATCCTCTTCGGTAAATATGGTGAGCGACCTTAAACAGAGCGACTGTGTCTCCACTGTCTAAAACCAATGCTGCTGTTTCTTTAGTGACCTCATGATAGCAGGTGAACTGAAAACACACACTTTAGACATTTGCATCACTACACAGACATATAAGCACTCAGAAGAAAAACTCAAGAAGAAAATAAACAGCATTGTCTGAGATTATGTGTGACATTTGAGTTTGTGTCAGTCTGAGAGACTGAGAGAGCATCATGACAGAGTGAAATAAACAAAAGGAGAGACAAAACTGTATAAAGCTCTACAACAGATTTAATACATCTCTACCAAGCCATGCAAATAGTTCTGTAAGATCCTTATGGCTATGGAGATGCTTTGTCAGGTGTTTTAATGGAGAACCTGCATTTTAGACTATATAATAGATTTAGACTACTGTATATAATAGATATGTAGTGTAAAAGATATAATTATTCATCATGTACGCTTCTGTCTAGTTGCATCCTGGGAGGTGTAGGATACAGTGTTGTGGGAAACCTCTGAGAACCAATCGCAGCTGACATACAGTATGGCGAGGGGAGAGGGCGGTGCTCACCTTGGACAGGTCTCCAGTCCGTGACATGGCGGTTTAGAGTGACTAATCAACCTTAGACTGTGGAAGGAAGCCAGAGAACCAGGGGAGAACCTACAAAGTCACAGTGAGAAGTGAACATGCAAACTCCACCGGAAAAGGCTCCAGGCCTGAGGATCAATCCTTGCGACAGTGACAACCACTGTACCACTGTGCCGACCCACACTGATGCTAATTATTTACACTATTATTATCAATAGTAACAATGCAGAGAGTATAATTATGTTCAGCTCACATTAATAGACTGACACCTGTCACCTGCCAGCACAGTATTCTGTAATCACTTGTACTGTATCAGTCACTTTCTTGTTGCCATAGCAGCATAGTTATGCCCTACTTGTAGTTTTTCAGAAAAAAAGAAGAAATAAAATATTTGTATTAATAAGACATTTTGACACTAGAACATTGTTAAAGACCAATACATAGAGGAGTCCCTAAAGATAACATTAGCATTCACAGCTGTAAACTTACAGATCTGAAGAAACATTATGAGTTCAGCATGGAACCTTTACTCACCAAGAGCTGTCTTCAGTGCAGGCTAATCAGATTTTCTCACAGCGAGTCACTGCAGCCTCAGATCTGTCAACATGTAATGCTACTCAGAAAGTGTAATATGCACTCTGGTCTTGTAAAGACCATGCTCATGCCAAGCGATAATCACCACCGCCCACTCCATATGGAAACCGTAGCTCGGTTTCTAAGGACGATAGGTGCAACATGAATGATAGGTTAAACCCAACTGTTTTTTTTAGGCTTGTTTCTTTTTCAGTCCAAATCCAACAGATATCAACATCATAAATCATAATTCTCGCTGTAACCCTCAGAGAGTCTTTTCACAGACCTGTTGTGTCCATCACATCTTTTAAATAATAGGAGGAAATTTTACTAAAAATGTGAAACTAAGACAAAAATGCTCTGCTGCACTGCTGCATGAGCTGCACACCCATGACAAATTTTACTGAGCTATACCCAGTTGGTTGTATCTGACCTTTAGTGTACTTTACTGATCAGCTTCTGGCAAAACAACTTACAGCAGCTCCACACAATAAGTCTCTCTCCTCTGGGATACTTCTCTGAGATTTATGAGCTTCAGGCTGCATTTTTCTGTTTCGTGTCCAACCTACACACCAGATTTTGAAAGCAGTGTTGCGTGGCAAAGCAATGCGCTACAATGGCAGGTTGTTGGGTTTTTTTTTCACAGGGCAGCTCCATTTATCGATTCATGATAACATTTCACAGTGATGTCCATGCACTGAAAACACACTTCACTTTTTCCCACCACCTTTGCGTTGAAAAACCTTAAAGCAACACTATGTAGTATTTCGAGCTTAAAAAAATGTTTCTAAACTCATTAAAGTGGTAGAAAAATGGCACCGGTAACGTACACTACAAAAACTCAAAATCTTACCAAGAATATTTGTCTTATTTCTAGTCAAAATGTCGTTTCTAGTCAAAACTAATCTCTTTCCACTTAAAATAAGACTCATCACATTCATACAAATGCATTCTTAGAGCTGCTACTTCGAATAACCACTTCTTGTGGACCTTTTAATTTGTGTTTTGTTTTATATGGGTTCTGTTCTCTAACAGAGCTCAACATGATTGACTATTTTTCCTTTTGGATTGCATTCACTTTTACTGATCTTTGTGGAAGAACCTTTCAACCCCACAGTTTCTTTAAGATTCATGGTTGACACATATGACAACTCCTTTACTCTGCAGGTTATGCTACTGCAGATGTATCAGATATGATCCAGCTGCCATGAGTCTCATGCAAAAAACTGTCATAACCATGACATAACAGCTGTCATAAACATCAATGAATACTTATGACAGCTGTCATTAAGTGTCATTCAGTAAGTTATGTCACTTTTGATGCAAAGTTGACATTATTTGAGATGTCCTTGTTATGAGAACTTAAAAATGATGTCACTGCTATGACAGTTTAAATTGTCTTTATGTCAAGTTGTTAGAACAAAAACATCTCAAATAATGTCAACTTTGCATTAAAAGTGATATAACTTACCGTTATGACTGTCATATTCATTGATGTTTATGAATACCTATTCAAGTAAAGTGTTACCAAACCAGTCACACAAAACATTTTTTTTCTCAAGTGGTACAGTATGTACAAGTGATTTAAAAACCTACAGCACTCAACAGTTGTGCCACCTCAAGAGTTTTCTCTTTGTTATGAACTAAATTCTCAAGTGGCAGGGATTTGAAAGACCAATTGGGTCACAGTGATGCGACTGAATTTTCCCATTACTACAAAGGCACCTTTAAATGCAGCCCATACTATCCCAAGATCCATTGCATGTCTGTAAAGAAAGGTAATAACACACATAGAGACCTAGAGGATTACACAGTTAGATATTGATTGAGTATTGGGTTTCACCTCAGTTCACCTGCTAATGGTATAACTGTTAAAATCATGGCTCTTAAAAACAGAAACAGATATGTGTTGTTAAGGTTGCTAGGCACCTGGAGATGCACTCAGTTACGCAACGGCAAGCGTGGTCACAGCCGGTTACTCTCAATAAAAATCCTTCATAGACCAAACCACCTCATTTCAGGTCAGGCTTTGTGGTCTATGACGGCTTTGAAGATCCACACCTTTGTATACCATCCCCCCTGAGTAGGGACACAACTGTGGGACTGTCATTTACAATGGGAAAACACTTGAGAGAGTTAAAGATTATTATAGCGGTGTCTGAACTTTTAGTTAAATGTGACTCTGAATGAACAGTAATTATACAACCAGTGGAAGCCAGAGCTCACTAACACATGGGGAAAAGAGGGTGAACTGGCACCGACATCCTTCCCTCAGGTCCAGGCAGCATTTAGTTAAGTTGTGTGTGACGCTCAGCACTGAATATGTATTATTTTTAGAGTGTGCCTTAAGAGTCGGTGTTCAAACAAAATACTTGTGTGATCATCAAACAGCATCTCAAACCTCTTATCCACCAACACCTTTCCATCATCGGAGGGGCGGCATCTCATATTGTAACCTTTTCTGAAATCAGCAGTTTGACAGGCATATCCACACATGCAGCAATTAGGCAGGTACATGGAGATGAGTAAGAAATCAGAATAAGATGTTAGTGCCACTTTCTTTTTTCCATTTTTTTTTTTTTTGAAGATCATTTCACAGTAGCTTCAGTGAAGTACGACTCTAGGAATCCCTCTCTTGGACTGTCCTGAAGCGTGTGCCTATTTAAATGTTTAAAACGTCTCAGCCCTCTCTGCAGCATCAGGCTTTTGAGTGTGATATTTTGCAGTATATTGGAGTCTTTTCCTTTAGTCGTGCATTGACAGTACGTTGTCCTTAATAGTTCTCATTTTTGGTGTGTGGGCTCTGTTAGGGTCATTTCTACTGAATGAAATGGAACAAGAGCAATGAATCACAACAAGTATTTATCATTTAAATAGTCTCACTTTTTCAGGCCCACAGCTTTTTAATCTGGATACATTATGATACTGTGCTTCCAGAGATAGCAGACATTGTCTGATAGCTAGGAAACAATGAAAAGTTAACCCCAGAGTTTAGACAGTGAATTTAAATTTAGATTATTTGTCCTTCAAAGTCTGGACCAATTTGTTACTCTGTGTTGACTGAAATCACGATGGCTTGCACTGCACAGATATACAAAACCTTTCTCTCCCCTCTCTCTCCCTCTTATCACACTACTTCATTTTGGGTCCTGTTCATATTTGAGGTCCTGGTAAGCAGTTTCCTCTGCCTCCATTTTTCAGACCATAATTTTGATTGATAATTATCGTTGGGGACATGATTCTGTTGAGCCACCCAGCAGAGTGAAAGACTAGTAGAATAAAATAGAAATGGTGTGTTGTCGGGTGCATTCGAGCGTAGCCACAACAAATGAATGGATAAATCTCTCAGAGCTGCACTCTGCACTGCCGATTCAAAGAGACCAACTGCCAGTGCCGCAGAGAGGGGGGAGAATTTACCTGTCCATGAATTCCTTTCCCTCTCCTGCATCCCAACTTTATGGCCTTTGGTTTCAAACAAAGAACTTGTGATTTATTCTCTGTTTCCCACTCCCTTTGTTTTTGTTTTCGCGAAACCTTCAAAGACGAGCCGTACCCTGAGGGATTATCAGGCTGATTTCCACCAGAGCTAAACACCTTGACGATGCAAAGGGGAGTTTGGTTGGAACTCTTGATCAGCCATGATACATGTATCTGAGCTGCTAATGTAACATAGTGTAGCAGTTGACAGGAGATACTCAGTTATATTGTTAGAGTGTGGGATACTTCCCACTTTGTGAACATCTTGAAATGAGAGTATTGAAATATACTATTGAGAATATGTTGCAATGTGAATCTAGATGATCTTAAAAATTCACTCTTACAAAACAATGAAATTTCACTGCTGTGGATTTTTTGTCCATGTCGGCCTTGAGAAAGAAACCTGAGAATGCGAGTTTACTATTGACCTTGAAGAAGGTAGTTGGCGAAACAGTCTCACCGGACAGTCCAGTGGAATATTTGGCTGGTTTTCAATGATATCGCAGGGTGGTAAAACAAAGGAAGGAAAGGTGGCACAGATGTATGAGTCGTTTGAAAGTGGATGATAATTTATGCCACAACTATCAAGACGTGAGGATGCTTGTAGCAAAAGATAATTCTATATTGTTTTCTCAGTTCGCCTTCGAAACCTCTTCAGCGCTTGTTCCAGAATACTTCAAAACAAATTATCTCAGTTTTCTGGCAGATGAGATAATATACAGCTGATCTCTTGAATGTGAATTGGAAATGATTTATGGATCCATCTTTCCGGTGTTGTGGGCTGAGGCAGTTTAAAACAACAACAGAGCTGTGAATTAAATTTGGGAGAGTTTGGGGGGGAAGTAACCATGTTTATATGCAACATGTAACAATATCAGTAATAGGCCATCACACTGAGGAACTAAACATTTTAAAGTAAGATTCCCAATCAACTTAAAACCAAACTGATCAAAGACTCAATGGGTATAGAAAATGTGTTTCAGACCGATACCTCATTAAAAAGCTAGAAGAAAAAGAAGGGAAACATAGTGATTTTTTTATGCCTTACTTGCATAAAAATGACTTGTTTGCATGTGGCATGGTGAGGCAATTAACAGCAGAAAGTTTGCCGCCTCTGCTGACTGATGTAAATCATAGCTGTGAAAGTTCTAGCACACCTCAGAGAAAGTAAACAGACAATAAAAAGGAAAAAGTGATGGTATAACATTTCAGATAAATTATGTAGACACATTTCTACAGCAGCAGAAGATGATCCTGAACATTTCCTATTGAGGATTCCATGCACTCCTTCCATGAGGACAGGCTCTCCTCTGTATACATCAAGTTGATGTTATGGTAATCACTTGTACGAGATGCTTGCTTGATAATAAGCATGTTTTCTCACTTCATTATTTAATGCAAATTTAACAAATGCTTCTGGGAATTATTTCTGCAAGAAGATGTGGTGTTTTTTACAAAGTAAACTTCAGGTTGTGTGAAATGTTTTTTTTTTCATATTGCAGGTTTTTCTGAATAGGCTTTGCTCTTGAAATTCTCCCCTTAAGAATCAAGCACTAAGGGACTCAGCAGGGAGCACAGTAAACCTTGAGGGCTACACAGTACAGAGCCCAACAGACATGCAGCACTGAGTGAGTGAATTTACATAATACACTAGGAAATTGATGCCAAAGTCAGGCATGAGGACTATCATAAACAAAGGAAAATTAGAACAGGAGGGGCCTGTGGTGTTGGAGAGAACAAAATTATGAACCCATGTGTGTTAACCCTGGCGTCCAGCAGTTAGGTGAAACCTGTTTAACCAGCTGCAGTAGCCTTGTATTTAGAATGAAATCATTAGCATTAGTGAGACTGTCAGTTTTCAAAGATTGTCTAATTTTCTTGATTGAGCGTGTTTGTGATACACTGCCCTGCCAAAACTAAAGCAATGAATAATTTCAGTTTAGAGTGGATTGGTCTTTCTGATAAATGTGTAATTAATTCAAAAGAGTGTCCTTGGGAGGTCTTAAAGGTACTATGTCTCTGTTTGTGTGTCAGGCTTGTGGCAATCTCATTCTCAAAAAGGAAAAAAAAAACAGGTTTTGGAAGACTGCCATGACTACAGTGTTATGCAGTGAGAAGTCTCAGAGGGTTCCCTGCAAAGGAACCATCAGACTTCTGCCTACATTGTTGAGGCTGCTTGTTTTCAAGACGTGGTCATCCCATGGTGGCCCCGAGAGTTCAACTTAACAAAACACATGCAAAGACACAGGTTACACAAAAACACCTAATGCGGCCGGCTTATGAGCCTTAATTCTCAGCCCAAATGCAGCCAAAAAAGGAATCCCATGGCCAACCTGACCGAGTTATTTGTATATGTTTTCAACTCAAACCCGGTCCAGTCGGATTGTTTGAGCCAATCCAGGCCGTCGAGAACTCCCAAGGAAAGAGCCGGAGCCTATATTCACCACTTTATTTTCCCATGATCCATTGCGTCACACCACCCCGGAAGTCGGTTGTTTACGTAGCAACAGCTAGCGGCTAACGTAGCAACCGGACATCCACAACTCTTGCGATTGGCTTTATGGTCGTTACAGGCTCCATTCATAAAATCTTTAACTTTCCTTGAGTTGTTTGTGCATCCAACAACAGCACATGTCGTACCGGAGGACATTCTATGAACTTGTAATAATAATAAAAACACTTCTAAGACAGACTGCTAGGCTAGCTCCATTCTGCTTGAAGTGAGACAGAAGTGCGAAACCGACTTGTCGGTGAATTGAGTGTCATGGCGACGCCCAGCGGCGTTCTACGGAAAGTGGTGAATACAGTCTATTATATGGCCAGAGCACACATTTAATGTGAAGAAGTCTGATCAATGCTGATTAAACTTCTAAATGAATGTGTGCTCTGGATCTGGCTATTTTCTTCTATTCTTACTCTTTTAAACAATAAGATTAGAATGATTTGACATTATTTTCTCATCTTTGCTGAGCAAATAAAAAGCCTGTTCAGTTTGGCAGTAGAAGCAAATAAGAGCCTGTGCTTCTATTTGAGCATTTACATTATTTTTGAGGACACAAAAAAGTGACGGACCCAGATAAAGACAAAGGCTAAGCTAACAGCACGTATGAGCAATCATATAAAGTTGATATTGGTTATAATAAACCTGAGAGACCACAAAGGTCTTTAGACCTTCTTAAGTGAAGAGGCACGCCTCACAGTCTGTCACTATTTAAAATCATTTGTTCTGCGCTGTCGTTGACAACAAAAATGCATCCCTAGAGGCTTGACTGGCACTGTATGTTTTTCTCATGTTTTAGCAACGATACATCATGAGTAAAACCAAACAAATTTGTACAAATAATTCATTATATGCATAACGATTTATGCATTTGTTACACCACCTTTGCTCTTTGTATTCAGATTTCATTGTAGATTCGGTACATTCCCGCCACTATCTAGGCTCTCACTCACCAAACTTGAGCCACCATGGGTGACTTGCCCAGCCCTAAAATAATTGTGATTGGCTGCTCCACTGGGACATTACAGTGGGCTTGGTGGTGTGAAATCATGACATCTGAGTCAGTTGATCACACAGTTTGCACTCCTTTGTTTAAGGTGCTGCTGCTTTTTATTTGTCTAAGATGTTCGCTACCTATAGCCTTCTTCTGTCTTTACTTAGCTGTCTTGTTTCTGTACCCATCTTCTGTTTTGGTCTCCACCAAATCCCAAGAAAAAATATCTGGCTTTTTAGCTACTAAGTGCTCTGCTATGTTCACTGGCTAGTCATTAAATTCTTGCTGTTTGGTGCTGGGCTCATTGGATGTCTCACCACTGCTGAGTGTGAGAATGAATCAAAACAGTGAAGCTGTGCCATAAAACCAAAACAGTACATTGAAAAATGTGACAATACTTTGAAAGGCCGAGGGGAAGTGCAGAGGTAGGTGATAATTCTCTGTGGCTTGTTCACATTACACATTCATTTGATCCATTGTTCATATAAAAATGTTGATTATAGCAGCCTGGTGCCAGTGGTGACTAAGCAAGAGTGCGTGTCTTACTTTAGATTATAGGCTGTGGTGTATCTTTGTGACTAATGGCCCTGTCTTACAACATCTTCCGGCAAGAAACTGAAGCTTGTTTTTGGTCCTTTGGCAACTAATCTCAAACAGTTTAAGAGAAATCTTTTCGTATCATGAAATGTATTTAATCCTGCCCCTGCGCTCAAGAAAAGTTAGATGTACGTACATACATATCTTGGAAATTGTGCAATTACTTGTGGTGTTGTCTTCTGGATCATGATCATTTATCTTCATGTTGGCACCGAGCAGCCATTAATACTACAGCCATTTGTCTTTGCCGCTTTGGCGGTCATAAAACACTAAGCCCTATACACTGTGATTGGATAAGACAGAATCGTTCTGAAACATGCTTTATCAAATAATCCATAGAATAGTACCTGGAACACTAAAGTTGCTTTAAAGGCCTATGGTGCAGCTATTTTGTTTGTTCGTTTGTTTTTCAAAGAGTTACATATGTTATCACATTGGGTTAGAAACAATGGTAGTAGGCCAACATGTCTGTTGATACAACACACCCGCCGACGGGGGGACAAACGGGTCAATTGTCAGGGGTCCATGGTGAAGGTGAACTGGGCCCTTCAACCATTAAATTATTGGGAGGAATACATTTTCAAAATAGGCCTATTTATGGGGAAAAATGTAATATTTGAGTAACATAAACGTTTTTTATTGTATTTATCTTCCTAATAGGCTTTATGCACAGCTACACTACTTCCTGAAATAAGCCAGCTCCTTTATTTCCTGTCTTACATTATTGGACCAACTGATTAATCCAGGTGTGCCTGACCATTGTTGTGAGGTCAGGTGAGGTGAGGTGGGTGGTCATTAATCAGTTGGTCCAATAATGTAAGACAGGAAATAAAGGAGCTGGCTTATTTCAGGAAGTAGTGGAGCTGTGCATAAAGCCTATATTGTCCTTGAAATAGTGGTTAAGTACATCCTCACCCCTTTGGCCACTGACACAACTTTTGACTCAAAATTTCAAAGTTCATTTAGCCAGCTCCTGTAGTAAAACATCAGAATGTCCTGTCAGTAGAAATGTGCAAAAAAAAAGAAACGAGAAGAGAACCCCTAACCCAAAATAAAGACTTGAGGGTTGTTGTTTTTTTTAAGTATTTTTTTGGCTTTTTTATTTGATAGCACATAGTGAGGTAGAGAGAGGGGGAATGACATGCAGGAAAGGTCTGCCCGACGCGGGATTCGAACCGGGGACACCTGTGTTGAGGACTGTAGCCTCTACATGGGGCGGCCGCTCTAACCACTGCGCCATGCACCGCCCCTTGTTGTTTTTCTTTTTGTTTTGTTTTTTTTCTTTTAAAAAAAGGTGATATTGAAGCTGGAACAAGTGCAGTGGGGGAGGAAGCGCCAGACAGTAATGTCAATAGAAGGTAAGAAACAGCGCAGCCATTAACGTTCACCAGCCTTGTTACATTAGCTAACTGGCCAGCTCTAATGTTACAGCCATTAGCTTGTATAAAATCAACCTGACATAACACGTTCTCTGACAGAAACAGTTGAGTTGAGGGGAGAGGTCCAGCTGCAGTCTGTACTGTAGGAGAGTGGAGCAGAGGCAGCTGAGGCGTGCTGCTCAGGTGACAGACACAGTGACGGAGGGTGTTTTCACACAGGTGCTGTTTGGGTCGGCCCAGCTGAACACTGGGCGGTGCAGTGTGGTGTGTTTTGGGTCAGTGTGAACACAACAGCCGCACTCAGGTGCACAACATGAAAACAGCCGCACCGAGACCATGTGTGACAAGTGTGAATGTGAACCGTACTAGTTGAAAAATGAGCTGTTTATTGATATTGTGCTGTGTTATTTATTAGCTTTCTTTCTCTGGGTGTGTTTGTGTGTTTCAGGTGCTGGGCAGTGCTTGAAATTGTTCCCCAGACATCATTACCAGAGAGGTGGACGGCAGTAGAGACGACCCAGCGGGACTCCAGCAGCCCAGCTGGTCCTCATTCCACCTCCCCCACTCTGCGCTACTCCAACATCTCACTAGAGGAGTGAGTCTTCCTCTCCTGCCTTTTCTCTTTCGCCATAACCAACTAGTGTTTAACCACGAGCCTACTTCTGTAGCCTGTAAATGACTGCAGCCAGACATTTACACAGGGTATTTACATACTGTACTGTAAGCTACTGTTGTAATCTTTACTGCAACCTGCAGTCGACATTTTTGTTACAAAAGAATTTCTGTTTTAACACATATTTTGACAATTTGGGGATTACGTGAAGGCATATACTTCTTATGCAGACACTGCTCCATTACTGCTGTGTGTTGCTATGACACTGTGTCATAGCAAGTTCTGGTGCAGTGATGCACCATCTGGTGGTTGAGTCAAAGAAGCTAAGTTTTGTTATCCCTACATCGGCAACATTAACATTAACAGCTGTTTACCTTCCCGTTTAACAGAGATATTAAGAGTTCAGCATCAAACTTTATCTTTGTTCACCTGTGTCCATCTGTTGAAGTGAACGCTAGTGTTAACTTTGTCTAACATGCCTTTTTTCGGCAGAAGTTAGCACACTAATCACTGAGTCACATCTCTTTCCGATAGCCATTCACTGTAGCTTCCAGTCTGCCCTGAAGACATAACGCTGTTCTGAGGGTGAATCATAACCTCTTGTCCTTTAAAAGCAATGATGGATGAATCCTCTGTCTACGGTAGCAACAATAACCAGCCACTCCTGACCCACCAAGATCCTGTGCTTGGTTGGAAGTAAAACTTACAAATAGCCCCTTGATGTACAGCAGGAGATCTTCAGTGTTAAAGACTTTGCCCAACTACACAGTACAGTCAGTGTCCTTGTTTTCCCTTTGTTATGTGAATATTTGTTCAGCGTATAACTGCTGGAATAACTGTTACTGATATATGTATGTGTTTGAGGTTGGATTTTAGTTCCGACTACATTTTCACACCACTGTTTGTTTATG
The DNA here is from genome assembly GCF_045865225.1 of Trachurus japonicus. Classification (NCBI taxonomy): domain Eukaryota; kingdom Metazoa; phylum Chordata; class Actinopteri; order Carangiformes; family Carangidae; genus Trachurus; species Trachurus japonicus. Next base: position 10,353,072 of record NC_140910.1, read on the forward strand.
GGTCCAGACTGGTCAGTGCAGTTACTGAATACTGACTTTCAAATCACATACAGCCACTATGTGGTTGATGGTTATAAACTCTCATATGATTTTAGGACTAGGCCAAAGCATTGATATTGGATTGTCCAGAACATAGCTGTAAGGCAAATGGAGATTTTATTATAGTAGAAAATCCTGTGCTTCCCATTAAAATATGACTCAAAGTCCAACTAACAGTCATCAGAAATGTAAAATCCTTGAATTCAGTGAAAAACTATTTGCTATCATGGACAAGCAAAAAAAGTCTTCAGTTTAAAGTCAGTATAAATCTATTAAACTGCAAGTTTATGATTTAGGTTAAAAGTTGAATGACGCAGCAATCGACAAAGATTTTTAGCTGAAGCCAACTTTTTGTGGAGCATTCAACCAAATCTCAAATAACAACATGCAAAACATTTTCAACTTGGTCCCCATTCACTACTTTGTTCTGGAGTTTAAAATTGTTAGCGGGATTGAAAGGCAGATTCAATAATAAGTGGTGCAGAGGTCTGGATAGTAATGAACCATAGCCTATCAACGCTACTATTCCAAATTATCCTCCATTATCTGAGGTAGAATGACATATTATCAAATAACATCCAGTGATATCAGGCCAGCCCTTAAATTATTTGGCAGGCATGGAGCTCTTTTCTATGCCATTACATCATCCACAGCCACTCTGGCCATAAAAACAGCAGCAGATTTCCATTTCTGATGCAAAGTTAGCTTTTTGTATTGAGAATTGTACAGTACGCCATTATGCTGGCGCCCAAAGGTGACAGCAGTGATACATCAGCAGGGAAGTGTGTGAATGTGCACAATTAGCAGCTCTTGTACTGAATATGTAATTGTTTCAAAGCATCCTTGAATTGTAATAGCTCCCTGGCTCAGGCCGTCCCCTCCCATTAATTCTTCCTTCATTCCTCTGATTTGCAGAACAGCCGTTTCTCATTCTGATAGCTTGGCATGAATTTTTATGTCTGTGTTATTCTTTTCCCCCTACCCATCACTGTTCATTGTTCATCTCTTTAAAAAGCAGAGCCTCTGTGACCCACATGGCTAAGACAACCTATGTGACAGGTACTCTCCACTCTCTGCCTGTCACAGCTCCAGTTTCCATAGAACAACAGTGCCCCCTAGTGGAAAAAGTCACCTACTTTTATTTCATTTCTTTGAAGAAAAAAAAAGAAAGAAGCTGAGGAGCACATGGTTGTTATGCTGCTTCAAATCCCAGTCCTTTAACCCTGTTTCCCTCAACTGTTGAGTTTTTTTTAGAGCAGGGTTTGCTTCTTAAAGCCGTGTCAGGATGAGCAGGGTAATAGCTGAAATATAAGTGAGGACAGGGGATTCTTCAGCCTCTCCATCAGCCTCATGTCGTCTGTGAGTGGGATCAGAAACAGCAGTTTGCTTTTAGATATCCTGCAGTTTTCTAAACACTTGGGAGCATCGCTGTTCAGGTAAAGGTGATTGGGGAGATGCTCAAGTTGCAGGAAAAATGCAACTAGTGCTCTCTAAGTATAGGGCAGACTGTTGCCTTAACACCTTAGCCTCCAGGGCTAAAATCATTAATAGAAAACTTAAAGTTCCAAAATGTATGCGAAGTAGCCATCACAGTAATCATCCAGCCTTCTCAGTGGTAAATCTCCTCAACATATAGGCTCATCTACATACAGAAACACCCCCAGAAAGCCTTATATGGTCAGCACATCCCTTTGAAAGCCTCAGTGGCCTTGGTGTAGAGTTACTAGGTGTGGGAGGATGAAAAGCATCACAGACAATACCGTTAAGATGCTGTAGGTGTGTGAAAGAGCTTTGCATCATGCATCTGGACCGTACATGGTCATTGTTACTGGTGTCACTGTAATTACACTGGGAACACATTTCCACAATTAACACACTTCATTTGTTCTGATACAATCTGCTCTTCTGAGCGGATGTACTTAAACCGTGACGAATGTGCTGAGCACAATCATCAAGGGATTATTTGAAATTACTGCCTACTACACCTGATTATACCCAAGGCTGCCACTGTGCTAATGAAATCCAGCCACACCGTATTGTCTTATTGGGCACTTTCACAAGTGACTTGTCGACAGTGAATAAAGACACAGTGTGGAGACCAATCAAAAATGATTCATATTACATAAGTCACTACTTCAGGGTAATTAAAATATCACAAATCTCTTTTGAATAGCATTCTAATTGTCGAGTCTTTACAACATCACAGGGAGATACAGCTGATTTAGTTCAAATTAATTAAATGTTTTTTATCATTATTATTAAGTATGAGTAAGAATGGCTATTGTCTTTAATGGGGCACTCATGTTATGTAGCTACAGGTGCTTGGAGTGAAATAATTTTAATTTCACTCTGAATGATTACCTTAGTTTTCAAATGAGAACAGTTGACTCACAGTGGTTCACAGTAGAGTTGGTTGTAAGGAGACTGGTTTAGTCATGATTACAGCAGTATCACTGTGGGTTTGATAGTCTCAGGAAGACTTTGCTCCTAACAAATATCAAACTGAGCTCTGTCGCAGTGGGATATGTGATGATGATGATGATGATGACCATGATGATGGAGAGGCATCTCCAGGATTTTTTGGATAATCCTTAACTTTCAAAAATGTATAATTCTCTAGGAAAATTGTCAAAGGAGCATTTGCAAACGTTGGTAGTCTTTATTTAATGCCATCTACTCTCTCAGAGATGACGGCATCTGAATATTTTCTTCTTCTTTTTTTTTGCATCCTTCTCTAAGCACTGAGCGGGGGGATAATAATTTTGTCTCTCTAAGTAGTCTGTGTCTAAAAGCTGTGCAAAATTTAAATGAATCCAGTTCAATGACTGGCAAAAGAAAATCTGTGAAGTTCTTCCTCTATTTGGGAATATAATTGATGTCAAACACATTAGAAAATGTTGTCTTCATGGTCTTCTTCTTCAAATCCACACATCCTTTGTTTCAGCCGTCACTGAGACGTCAGTGAATCTAGTTTGATGAGTGCATCAAGGCTAAGGCAGAAAACTAGTACTTCAATCACATACTCACATACACAGAGGACATTTCCTGGAATAACTCATCTCTCTTTTATGAATATCTGAAAGTACAAAACCAATGAACCCAAAACTTTCATATCTCATGATGAAGAGATTTTACAGATACAAAGGTTCCTGGAAAAGTTATCGATTGTACAATTTATAATAAGAAGAATCAAGATTTTTTTGCCATATTAGTACAGCCACAGTGTTAGTTGTAGTCTCAGACTGTACAGTCATTTTTTTTATCCTGACTTCCTCCTTTTCTGTTTTTATTCTGCTTTATACAGAGCCTTCAACATGCTTAAGTTACAGAAAATAGAAATATAATGAAAAACTTACATTTTCAATTTTAATGTGTATTTTTCCCCCAGCAAAGGCCTCAATATCCTCTCTCATTCTCCCTCACCTGTAAATCTTTTGCAGAAAAATAGGTTGTCAGTTGGTCTGTGTTATAAACTGAAGGGCCTGGAGAAAAATACATCAAATCAGAATTTAAAATAAGAGTGCTTTTGACAGCAGAGTACACATGGCATCTCTCATAGTTTCAGCACCAAGGTTAGACTATGAAAGCACACAGCACTGTCCCATGAGTGTGTCCACTCCAGCGAGAGCTGTAACCTTATCCTTGTTCATCAGGATGGATGAGGGGAAGCCATCCATGCTTTCATTCAGGGCACTCAGGTGAATACAGGTGTCAGATGTGCCAGCTTGGGACTTTGCACAGTCTGAGAGTCATTCAGCAAAAAGCTCTTCCCAGAGGTCAAGCAGTGAGTCAGCACCTCGCCTCAGGACAGCTAGCCGCCATCAGTAGGCCTATAGAGCAACAGGTGCAAGACTTAGCAGCAATGAATATCTCTCTAGAGAAGCGAAAATTAATGCTACTGCTACGTGCTAATCATTTTTAATGGGCTGCTGGCAACTGTGCTCAGTGATAAGCTCCAAGCTTTGATACCTGATATCACAATAGTTGGATTAGTCTGGTATTTTATAGCTAAATATATAAGAACGAAGCGTAAGGGATGGACAAAAGTGTTTAGTCTCTGATGTCAGCTGAGCAAAACTGGCTAACGCACTATAGCTACAGGATCTGAATATTTTTTAGGTCCTCCTGAACTTTCTTCTTGTCAAAAATATAATCACAAGTCAGAAGTTAATCACAAATCAGGGATTAAACAGTGTTTCTGTGTAACATCATCAGCTGCTAACATTAGCAGGATTAGCTCACATGCTATCATACCAGCAATTCTTCAGCCAGAGTTACTGAACCATTACAATGCCTCACACCTATAGCTACTCTGTGGAGTGAGAAGTTTAGGTTAGGTAAATTCCTGCTCAGGACTTGATTGGTTTCAAAAACACACTTGATTTTTAAGTGGTGTTTGCAAAAATGCAAGTAAAGGTGTAGCTGAGGATGTAGAGAAAAGACACAGTGAAATACAGACAGAGGGATCTCCCTCACCAGTGTGATGAACCCACTTTTCACAGCTGTTCATCTCATAAACCCACACAACTGGTCCACTGAAAACTCTGCAATTATGAAGTTATTTATACAGTCTGCTGATAGCTGCCCTCTTCCTCCTGTTTGTCACTTCTCAGCACTTTCATCATGCCCAGAGTGAGTATCACAGAAAGCACTGATTTTGTACAGTACATTAGATCATCAAGTGGGATCACAAAAAACACTCTTGCATCTTAAATCTGTTGCTTTTCCATTTGTATCTGAAAGTTGTCCAAAAGCATTTTTTTTTTTTTTTACAGCTTTTGCTCAAAGCCAACGACAAAAACTGTTTCCTGACTGCATGAGGTTTATTAGCTTTGGCGATTTGAAACTCCATAAATGATGCATACAGTGTTGCGTCTTTACTACTGCTTGTCCCCTTAATTAGTTTTGTCTCCCTGATCCCCCTGCTGTGACACAGCATGTCACAACCCATGCAGAGTTTAAACCCCACTGGCTGAGCAGCAGATAGAGCAGCAGAGGAGGGAGAGAGTGGAAGAGAAGGAGAGAAATTAAAAGACTGAAGCAGATGTGAGTTATTGCCAGGACGTTTTTAAATCAGAACCCATTAGATGCTTCATGAAGCAATACCTAACATTATGCTTGATGAAAAAAAATACAACAGTCACTGTCACACCCACAGACACACTCACTCAGGTGTCAAGTAATGGAGAGTTTATAAAGAGATAAATAAATAATTGTCTCAAGTGATGGTCTGGTTTATTTAACAAAGTGGTGCCCAATAATATAAACATAAAATGACTTAGGCTAATACTTTACAAATCTAACGTTTTAATTATCTGACAACCCCACTGTTCAGTAATTGGTCTATACATATATTGAGCCCCAGGTTTTTACACAAGGTGACAGCAGCCATGGATGTAATTATTATTTTAATCTTTTTATCTCATGATCAGTTGTTAATAGTCCTTTTTATCCCTGAACATTAAATACATTATGTGATAATATATTATTGTCTTGTTATCTCAAGGAATAACTGTATTATCATACTAAATGAAAAATATGACCGCACACCACTAACCAGCCATGACACCCTTCAATACGTTGATATTCTGGGTCAAGTATTAAGTCAAAAACTAAAACATTGGCTAAATGTTTTGTTTTTTTTACCTGACGATGGTGCCACAAGAGTGTCTGGGAATTTCTTGGCTATCCATTTAGTAGCTACTTGGACATGTCAGTCTACATCAGTAACACCACTAGATCAAGTCACCAAAAAGTAGATCAACAAAGTTATTAGGATATAGCTTCATGGGACTATAAATGTCTGTAAAAAAACATAACGACTAACTGTTGGATATCTGTGGAACCTTTTCTCTCAAACAAACCTTAAATTTGTGTATGAGCTAGTACAAGTCATTCCCCAATACTCACCAGTTCCAAGGCCAAAGGCTGTGTATAGTGAAATACGAGATTTGATTGAAAACATAGTATGTTAGAATATGGTTCATGAAAACACGTGAAAAGATTGATTAACTATAGAGCACTGAACTATGGAGTTTTAGGATACAACTGCTTTTCATTCATTACCTCATAGCATTTGTCCATCCATTGTGGTATTTCTTGTGTACATATGAAACGATGATGGTACCACAGGAACCAGTGTGGAAACAGCTTGATTCATCCGTGTGGCCAAATATAATAGAAACCATTGGTTGTCAAGACTTTTTACAGACCAACTTGCTGCTGTCAGTTTTGAGACACTCACTGATGGTCTGAGGGCTCATCCTCCTGGGATCATGAACAACTATAGACCAAACTGTACATCACTCTGCCCTGTAGTTGTTTAGACTGCTGTGAATCAGGAGTCATTCTGGAACAACAATATTCATTTGGTTATTTTGCCCTTGTGTGTGAGTAATTAAACTATGCAAACCGTGCAGGATACACTGGCTGTGTAACAGATGTCATGCCCTGTGCACCACAAGAGCCCTCTTTGTTTTGTTTTTCTATAACTTCATCTTCTTTCCCCTTCTCCTCACCTCCTGTTCCAGTGAACATCTTGCTTGTGTGTGTGGCTGCGGGGGAAAACGGGGGAAACAACTAATGAAACAGCACATTACAGCAGGAGCAGACAAATGGCCAAAATTAAAATTAAAAAGGAAACACTGATTCATAGTTTTAGCCTTGGCCTGCCATATGTTTTACTACCATTTGTGCCTCATTTAATATTTAGGATAATATTTCCCTGCACTGTAGTATACTTGTATCTCCCCAGGAGATCCCTCTGCAGCCTGGGAGTTGGCCAGCTTCCAGAGGAAAGAGAGATCCAGGCTCTATATCAATGACCCGTAATGAAGATTAATTCATGTAGAGGGCAGCCTTTTAGTTATGGTGATTTCTGTGATAAATGCAAAGGAAATAAGGGAAGGTTTATCCAGGTATGAATCCAGTCTTTGGCCTTGTGATGATGTTCTGAATACAGGTGATAGAGGACACATTCACACCCCTTCACCTTTCACTCTTTATTATGTAATAGGATAAATGAGATTTTTGCCCATCAATCGACACTCATAACAACCATCTTCTTGGAACATGTTCAAATGTATTAAAATAACAGACCTCAGTCCTTCATTTACAACAGTATTCAGAACCCATATTTTTTGTTAAATTATCCTCGGGGTGCATTTTTAACTTGATTTGAGGTAGATTACATTATATAAAACTTACTCACTTCCCACAAGTAGGCTATACACTACTAGACCCAACTCGCAGGGGAGCGATGATATACCACATGGCCAGTGCCAGGATTTACCATTAACATTTAAAGAAAATGTGGGAGGTTTGAGTGAGCAGTTTGTGATTTTGTTGCTTTCCTATAAAACTCACTGTAAACAGGCTACAAAAATAAAACTGCATCGCTGTCGTACTTTAGCGAGACCTCATTCTCTCCATCTCTGCACTCCCACTTCCTCTGATTCAGTGTGTAATCACAGCAACTAATTTACATGAAAACATGAATTTTATGACAGAGAGCAAAGATAATAGTAACGTCAAAAGACTGAAGAATCAGTTGCAGGTGGACTGGCATTACAGCTGTTAAACATCTGCTTCTGCTTGGGTGGAGATTTGCTCTGCTCAGTGACACGTCCACAGATGTGCCTGGGGGAGGAAGAACCGTTTAACAGCAAGTGATCACCAAGTGTGAAGCAAACAAACATGTCTTACCTACAGTATATGTTTGTTTTTCCCTCAGGTCTGAGAAAGCAGGAGAGATTGCAACCATTCCACTGACTAAGGTAGGACTCCATACTCCTCGCTACAGTATGTGTTTGTTCAGGTCAGAGGCCCCCTGTGAATTTACATAATGCCTGTCAGCTCAAACAGTTCTGCTCCAGGTAGGCGTGTTAACCTCTGTTATTTTTACTCCACATAAATACCAAGGATGTATGGGGCCGCTCGCTGTGGTTGGGAGCAATCAAATACATGCTTTTTTAAAAACAGCGTTTTCTTCCTGAACTCTCACAGGGCCCACTTTAAACTATTTTTGTCCTGTGACTTAATGGTGTGAGTCAAGGATGTGCATCCTCAGTACCTAGTAGCTGTACTGCAGACAGACAGCTGGTTCTGACAGTGGTGATGCTGGAGGGGGAGGATGGTGTGAGCGTGGGCACGGCACGCAGCAGAAACCACTGTTTGTTACTGGACAAAGAATGAAAAAAGAAGCATAATTAACAGCGGAAATGAGGAACAGTAGCCTGATGTGCTAAAAGTAACAAAAAAGAGAGGAGTAGCCAATCAGCAGCCCAGAAATCTTAACCTGCAATTGTAATAATTGTAGTCAGTGCAATAAAAACATGGATGAAAAAGGTTCACAGACCTACACTATCAATCTGCCATGATAATGTCTTTACCTAATGTCACTGGCTGCGAAAACTTAAAAAAAAAACTTTTTACAATGATTCAGGACCAAATAAATAATATAAAATATTCTTTAGTCTTTATTTAAATGATATGTTAGTCAGTAGCAAGTTGAGAAAGTTTAAGCCTCAGTGTGTGCGACTGAGTGTGCAAATGTACATATTTCCCTGAATAGGAGGATAGATGAGTAAGCAAAACATAGTAGAATACATATTTTCCAAAATACTGTGTATATATAATATATATATATATATATATATTTATTTTTTTTAAATAAACTATATCAACATGTATTTATATGTAAATGAAAAATCTTAATACTGTCTATACTGTAGGTATTTTATGTCAGTAACTTACTGTATACCATGTGAGGACATATATATGTGATATTAATGAATCTCCTTATAGATTACATGTTTGGTAACATTACTATTGATAAATCTCATATTACATTTCTGTACTGCTCCTTTAACAGCTACGTGGTGGTGCTGGTGCTGTATCAGTGTCTACATGCCGACACTATGGACTGATTAGATAAAAAGCCATTGCACAGTGGAGAGTATATGGTAATGCAGTAAATGCAGCGTCTGATAATGGTTTGTGGTGAGATGTGATCCGAGTGTGTTCTGATTCAATTATACATTAAACAGTGCTTCTAGCTAACAAGTCCCCCAGCTAACAAGTTACTGGGATGCTAAATGGAAACATGCAGCAATTAGCTGTGGTGGCTGGCTGGGCCTGGCTGACAAACTAATTGGTAGTCAGAGATTGCACAGCGGGGCTGGCCTGGCCTGATCTCGCTCTGGGCACCACTGTTTAAGATTTTTATGAAAAAACCCACACATCTTATCAGCTAACGCCAAATGGGACTCTGGCCGACATGCATGCTTTACAAATGCACCCTCAGACTTTCTGGTGCAGATAGTGACAGAATCCAACTTAATAGTGTCTGTCACAAAACAAAACTTTATTCAGATGGAGTCAGCAGGTTTTCATTCCCACTAAAATGACAAGTTCACTGATGGGAGTAAAAGAAAATCATCAGGCTAGTGAGAGAGCAGGTTCACAATCACAAATAGTATGAACCATGTTTTACAATGAATTTCAATATAGTAGAGAGTATCATAGCAACAACATACTGTTAATAGATATTTCAGATGCAATATAAATCAGCAAAGTGCTTAAGTATAAAAAGAACATGCCTTCCTTCCTCTGTGTGTCCTCATTTTCCTCCTCCACCATCGTCCATCACCTCCTGCAGATTATTAATGAACGTTACAGGGCGTACTCCTGGGTGGCTGAGCTGATCCAGGTCTTTATAGCCATCAGTGTCACCGTGTCCTTCCTGGTGATGGGATCCGCCATGAAACACACAAGTAAGTTCACTCCTTTCCTTTGACATTAACTCTGTTTCATATAAAGTTGCTGAACACTGTTTTCCTCTGCTAGACAGTGGTTGGGCTGGTAATGAATTGATTACTAATACTTCTTCCAGTTGATGGTCTGGTGAGTTCGATGTGGAGCAAACGGCTGGAGTGGCTGTCCAAAGCCTGGGAGAGAAACCTGCCAAACAAACACCATGTGTGCTCTGCACGTAGGTGAGTGGTGACAACGGAGGAGAGGGTAGAGGAGAGGCAGCTGGTAGCCAGCTTGAGCTGGTTGCATGGTAACCAGTTTGAGCGGGTAGCTGGGTTCATTGATTGCCATGAAGTTCCCAAAAACTGGGGTGAAATACCCCCCCGTTCCCCACTCCTAAAATAAAAATTCCATGTGATAGAGGGTTGAAATGATATCCAGGAACACAGCAGATACATGTATGCATAAATACTCACATTCTGAAAAAAAGTTAGCATTTCTGCAAGGAGCAATGTCATCAAATGCACACGCATTTATGAGTTTTTGTTATTGTTCATCCCCGTTATTTCTCCTCTGGATTGTTTGTACTGTAGCAGTTACCAAACAGCATCAGGTGCATTATCACCTCCACCTGGGCTGGAACAGGTCATCAGATCTGTGCTGAGTGTAACAAGTTGGATTTGCAAAATGATTTTTGTGTTGTTGGCTGAACGGAGACACAGCAGGTTTTAGGGCTCATGTAGGAGCCCAGTGAACATTACAATCAGGAGACATTTCAAGCTTCAGTGAATATCTTTTCTTGCAAATGATATATTTTGTTCTTCATGAACACAGACACTGAAAAATGTTGCAATTTCAGTTAATTACCCAATATGCAATATAATGCTTTTCAAGCTGTGGAATTAAGTTCACCAAGTCTTGCTTTTTACCACACACTGTGGTTTACGTGTATGTGACTTGTCCTACCAAACTGTGGAACTGAAGGTGTGATGGTGACTCTGTCATCACCATCCAGAAACAAACTAATGGGCAATGAGCGTAGGAAGCTTCGACAAAACAGAAAGTAAAAAGATGAGTTAGACTGCATAAATGTTACTTTTAATGACAGTATCACAGTATGTTTCAACTGTTGGTTCCACCAGCCTGATGAGAATATTTTAGGGTTTTCCTTTCATTCATACTGTGTTAATTTCATTGTTGCATCTAAATCCAAAAGTTTGAATTAAAAAATGCTCCAACATCTCAGTGGGTTTCATTTTATTTTAACTACTGACAGTCGTTGCACCGCAGTGATGTTACTGCTAATTTGAAAAATGGTACTTCCTTTTTATAATTATGGTTTAAAGCAAACATTAAGAACTGTGTTACACCGTTGAGGAAATCTGCCTTTTACACAGGCTGTACTGTCTGGTGTATTTTTGTATCTTCAGTGTATGAAAGAAGAAGAGGAGGGTGTGTATGTGTGTGTGTGTGTGTGTGTGTGTGTGTGTGTGTGTGTGTGTGTGTGTGTGTGTGTGTGTGTGTGTGTGTGTGTGTGTGTGACATTTGATTTATCTGAAACACTTTTCAGACATTAATGTCGACTAATTAAGCTGATTACATGCTCCTCTGTTTTCTTCCAGCATGGCTAAAGGATTCATGTCACTGCTTGGCTTTCTCGTCATCTTTATTGTGTCAGTGTGTGATCCCAGGGTAAATAACACACATAACACACAGACATGATTATAATTACAGTCTGATGCTGATGATAATGAACTTCTTATTGGAGCAGTCATCAGTGTTTTCTGTTTCTTCAGGGTTTTGTCGTCATGTTGGACAAAGTTGTGTCGTTCTCTCTCAACACTGAGGTGGGACTGTTTGTCTTCATCATGCTGAGAGAATCCAGAGAGGACAGATTCCAGTGAGTAACCTCAACCTCTACCCGAACCTGAACGAGAGACGTATTTTCTACCTGAAAGTGAAGCTGGTGGGCAGCTTGTCAGCTTGTGAGGTTAAAATCCCAGAGAGATAAACGCACTGCAGCTGAAAAAATACATGCTAAGATATAAACGTGCTACAACTCACTGTAGCCTCCAACTAGCCCTGAAGATGTAGCACACTTGTATTTTAATTAGATCAATACCCCAACTTCTACTCCAGCAACTAACGCCTGGTTCAGACATATAATTACATTTGATCGTGACCTTGTGAAAAAATAAAACTTGCAAAGAGGCCCCTCAAATATTTCACATTTTTTACAGCTCTGCAAATTCCTAATATTATCTCAGGAACATTTCTGGAAAGATGAATAATTTGGTAGTAACTGTTTGGTAATATTACTTTCAGTCATCTGTTCCTGTACTCTGCAGATTGGTCTGGTCAGACTTCTGCTGGTCAATGGAAATAATATAAAAGTAGAATACAGGAAAGGAAACAATGAAACATAAAGTATAGGAAATATAATGGTACATGTGGTACTTACTGGGTGGATATTCATCTGAGTTTAAATGGAACCGCTCTTACAAGAAAAATCAAAATTTCCCCTAAATTATAACCAAATTATAAGAGTAGGAAAAATGAATAAATAAATAATGTAATAAATCTGACAACTGTTTCTCTTGGTGATTAGTCAAAAGTGTTTATGGCACACAAAATACAAGATTCAGACACATGATGACACCGAAAGTTAGATAAAACAAACATTTCATAGTTAGAATAAATATTTATTATTACACACTACTAACAACACTACACATGCAATTACACTTCCCTGAAAGAAAATGAATGCAATACTGGAGTACGACAGGGAAAGTACGTTAATGCATTGCCAGCAAATCTCTAATGCACTAATACAAATGTCTTCATAAAAGTAAAATGGAATCATGGCCTGTTTTAAAAAGTTTTCATAGTAGAAAAGATAGATAGTAGAGGAGGGGTACTGTACTGATATCTGGGGGAGTAGCTGTGAAGAGGTTACTCTGTCTGTCAAACCAAAAAGACACTTGCTGACTTTCCATCTCCCCTTTAATCCCTCCTTGACATCCTTCACTGTGTATTTCCATGTAGGCTGAAGGAGTTTTACAGGTCAACCAGCGCCCTGCTGCTACAAGGGGTCTCACTGTGGCTCTCCAGGGCTACTAACAGTTTCATGCTAATCCTATTTTATCTCTGCATGCTCCAGAAAAGATCTTTAAATGTAAACACCACTCCTCACTGTTAATTCACAGCTGTGGGAATGACCATAAAAGGCCTGGTGAACCTTTTGTGTACTGAATGGAACAGGACAATACAGCAGAGTCTGTGTCCTGTTTTCATTAAACAGATTACTGGATTGTGACAGAAGACATTAGTAGGCCAAACAGCTGCCTATTTAAAGGGATAGTTCACCCAAAATTCAAATTTCACTCATTATCTACTCACCCTCATGTCGACTAAGAGCTGTGAGAATTTTCAGAGTCCTCCGTTCCTTCTCTGAGTTACGGGGGGTCCGCGCAGCAGTATTTGTCCATATAACGGTTGTGAATGGATACCAACTTTCTTCGTCCAAAAAGACACACCAAAAAACATCCAAATACCTCCATACTGCTCGTCTGTAATGTCCCTCTTGTATTGAAGCCCCGACATGAGAAATTGTTCTGAAAAAAATGAAATAAGTCTATATTTTAAGCTTGTTTGTAGCGGAAGCTCCCAGTGTCTCGGTTCACTGCTCTTCCGGCGGAACAATTTCTCATGTCGGGGCTTCAATACAAGAGGGACATTACAGACGAGCAGCATGGAGGTATCCATTCACAACCATTATGGACAAATACTGCTGCCCCACGTAACTCAGAGAAGGCACGGAGGACTCTGAAAATTCTTAGTCGACATGAGGGTGAGTAGATAATGAGTGAAATTTGAATTTTGGGTGAACTATCCCTTTAAGTTTTCCTGCACGGCGGCTTCTCATTAAATGGAAAACCACATATGTTGGAGATCAGTCAAGTTGGTCTGATTTCAAAACATTGGGATCTGCACCAGAAGTGAAACTCAAGTTTGATTGTTTGGTGAATGAATTCTTTAGTCTGTGGTAACATCATGAAACTCCTCCTCTCCTCCCCTCCCCTCTCTCTGTTTCCCTCTAGACACCTTGCCGTCCCTCTGCCGGTGGGGGACTGTGTCTTCAGCCTCACCTGGCTGCTGCCCACCTACTTCCTGTTTGCAGTCACCTATGACGTCCTACAGACTCTGGCCGACGTGGCTCATTACCTGTCTTTCTACAGCCACAGTCAGGAGGCACACAACCTGAATCTGACTGGGAGCTTAGCAGCATCAAATCTGTCTCTGCTGCTCTGATCCTCCAGCAGCCAGAACCAGAACCAGAACTGGACCAGAATGAGTTCAATTGCCAAAAAATCTCAAGCTTTGCAAAGTGCTTTTATCATGCGTCTATACTTTACAAACTCTTGATACAGTCTGAAAACTTTAAAGGTAAGCGTTGTGTTTTTGCACTCTTCGCCCCATGATGACTCAACATGACTCACAGCGTGCAGAGAGGTACATACCCTATAGGGGGCGCTCTTTCCTTGTTTTGTTTCAACTATTTTTTTCATTATTTATTCATTTTTATTTTATGTTGTTTTTTAACTGAAGTGTGTGAAAGGGTTTTCCCATCAGACACCTGGAGCCAGATGTATCAAAGAGATGTCCGTCCAAAAGAATCATACACCTGTTCCTACACAGAAACTACTGATGGTAAAACTTAAAGGTTGAATATGTTGAGTCAGTGGGGAATGAGCAGAATACCACCATCTATCGATCAAGATAGGACTTTTTTTCTTTTTTTTTTTTTACAAACTTTATTATCATATTAGAGACATTATACAAACAACATGACATCATACAAACATGATGTAAATTTTAGGAATGAATGGGGATACTTGATAAAAAAAAAGAAACACGACAAGCCTGAGGGTCAAACGAGGAAGTGTATAAAAGTTGGAGATAAATTCAGAAATTTCCTTTTCGTTTTCAGAGAGACTGTTATCAATATATAAAGCAGACATGGGTGCAGATCCCGGGGGGGATTGGGGGGACATGCCCCCCCTCCAATTTCTGAAAAAAATGAATTGTCTCTCCCAATAAAAATTATTCAAAATTGAACAAATGTATTTTCAGACTTCACATTCTTCACATTTTGAAGGTTTGGTTGAAATCAGGCCAGTGATTCTGGAGAAAATGACCAAAAACAACACAGGCGATTTTCAAAATTTCTAACCCCCAGGGGTGTCGAAAAATGATTTTTTGACCAAAATTCAAATTTCTCCAAACTCGAATATATCATGTGGGGGTCCGAGGGGAGTCCAACGCAGAAGGTTTGTTGTCACAGCTCTCGTCTTGGTGACACCGCGAGTCCGTGACACAAACACGCCCCGTAAACCGCAATCTCTTATTTATGAAGACTACACAAATACACACATTGTAACATGTATATGATAATCCATTGATCCCCCGATTGATTATAAAAGGCTTCGATGAAAAGGAATGTGTGACCCAAAATGTCTTAAATTAGTTAATTGAGACTAAATATGATTTTTTATGGAAAAGCAATACTCCCCTCTAAAGGCCATGTGGATGTATTATTTTTGAAAAAATGTGCTTTTAATAAGCAACGGCCTCAGGTAGTTTATGAAAAATAAGATAAGAGGTGAAAAACATTTAGATTGTTTTTCACTTTTGCACTTTGCAGCATTCTTTTTGTAAAAATAAATGCTTATTCAGCTTACTCAATTTAATGTTCTATATAGCTAGAAGCAGCAAGCAGGAGGAGTCAAATCACTGTGTGGTAACACAAATGATGAAATAATCACAGTAGAAACTGTTTTATCTACTGGGCTACAGAGAGTAAAAGTGGAGCCAGCAGAGGAAAAGTTGTGCACGACTCAGCTATATTGAAATACCCTCTGATCCAGTGTGAGTGGCAGCCAATCATGTCCATTCTGATCCCAACGTAATGTGAATCACAGACATGTTTACTGCTGCCACTCGCTGGTCCATCTGAGTCGGTTTCAACACAGTGGACAGTAGTAGCTGTTTGCAGTGATTTAGGCTGATGAACACATGGTGTCTATACATCTGGTCCCAGGTGCTGAATAATTTAATTGTACTTCTATATTTACACATGTGTATATATGTATAAATATTTTAATGAAACACTAAAGACTATAATATATTGTAAGCCGAGCCAGTATCAATGCAGAGTATAAAGTTATAAAGAGAATGTATATTATCAAGCTCTCTTAAAGTTTATCATCATTTGTCACAAAAAGCTGAACCATAATTCTCCACAACAACAGTCTCAACGTTTTCTACTTCTTTTAACTTTCAGCTCTGAGGGTGGAGGTGTGATAGTTCCCCGCAGTCGTGAAACTTGATGTTGGGCAAAGATTTCCTTTGGTTTGTTTGCAAGTTCATGCACACAAATCCACCAGGCTTTGATTCAGGCCAAATTCCAAAAATCTAATTTTATTTATATAAATATCTACCTGGATACATGTGTTCCTGCATCGTTACTACTGGCTGATCACCAGCCTGGTTTTAGTTTTAGTATCTCTACAGATTTCTTGATTGGGTTAATTTATTTGGATACTTTCTAAATTGTGGTTTAGATGATTATTAATTGCCAGTAATTGGTCAATTGCTTGTGTTAGTGATGGTGGCAAAGATTCAAAATTGTCATTGCTCATTACACTGCAGCAAGCCTTTTAAATAGAAAATACAGATGTAGACTAAAAAAGTATTAAGGATTAAGACAGACAGCTTATTTCTTAATATACAAATAGTAACATATAGAAAAACGTTAAAAACTGAGGTGGTTTTGAAATGAAATACATTATGAATACTTGTGTATTAGATTCTATTGCTTTAGTTTTAAAGGAGTGCATGTTGTAGCTGACGGTCATTAAGAGCATCATTGAAGTACCCAGTCTGGAAGTTAGTAACCAGTGACCATCTCTTACTGCTCAAAGCTCCGCCTCCTTCACCATCACCTGTCAGTCAGATGGTTGATTAATACTGATGATTTGATCTTCACAGTGGTGAAGGAGGAACTGAAACCATGGAGGTTGGCGACCTCCATGGTGAAAGCTGCTGATCTCAGTTCTGTTGGATTTAACAGGACATTTCAACAGTTTTTGGTCTCAGTAAGTGGGATTTTTGTTTTGTCAAGCATCAGATCCATTCCATAAAAATAATTAATTAATAACTCTGGATCTAATTGTTGATATTCACAAGGTCAAGGTTCACCAGTGGTTATAAGGTGTCAATTAGGAGATGGAAGTATCCAAATAGCTGCAATTTTCTGCCAAGTGAGAACGAGAAGTGCAGCAAATATCCCCATTCTCCCACTTTACAACAGTGAAGCATGCCTCTTCAATGTCACTGCACAGAGCACCAGCATGAGGATGTTAACCTGAGAGAGGTTCAGCCTGTTTAGAGTGGAAGTTTTATCGGTTCATGAAAAGCCAATGAAGTTAACTGTTTTGCGTTTTTACATGAATAAAACAAGGTTTCATGAATGTTATTGACTTGAGCATGATGCTATTTTAATACAACTCTGCACAGCACCTCTACACACACACACACACACACACACACACACACACACACACACACAAACAAATGAAAACTCCAAACTCTTATCAAAATATACTTTTATTCTGGACTTTTGTTTCACTGATGTTGATTTCAACGAGAACAGATCGATGTGATGTGAGTTGCAGAAAGAAAAACAAAACAAAAAACAAAAGGCTGTGAGAGCCATCGGAGAGAGGGATGGTGCTGGGCTGACATGATGCTCTGTTACGGCAACACAGGCACAAAGCCCGACCGACCACGTTGACCCCGACACACTGTGTGGCACACATCCAAGATGGCAGAGAGGTGTGAGGTGTATGCATTTAGGGATTCAAAACCAAGTGCTTCAAATACAGGGAAGAAACAACAGTTCACTAGCACATAGGACTCTGCGGAGGAACACACGGACTGTCTGGAACTCCAGCAGGAGAAATCTCTGGCTTCTTACAGTGGA